>NC_092234.1:39870004-40207504 GCF_036320965.1 Panulirus ornatus | reverse complement strand
AATGACCATTACGCAACACAGTAATGACCAATACACAACACAGTAATGATCATTACGCAACACAGTAATGACCAATACACAACACAGTAATGACCATTACGCAACACAGTAATGACCATTACACAACACAGTAATGACCACTACACAACACAGTAATGACCATTACGCAACACAGTAATGACCATTACACAACACAGTAATGACCATTACGCAACACAGTAATGACCACTACACAACACAGTAATGACCACTACACAACACAGTAATGACCATTACGCAACACAGTAATGACCATTACACAACACAGTAATGACCACTACACAACACAGTAATGACCATTACGCAACACAGTAATGACCACTACACAACACAGTAATGACCATTACGCAACACAGTAATGACCATTACACAACACAGTAATGACCACTACACAACACAGTAATGACCATTACGCAACACAGTAATGACCAATACACAACACAGTAATGACCATTACGCAACACAGTAATGACCAATACACAACACAGTAATGACCATTACGCAACACAGTAATGACCAATACACAACACAGTAATGACCATTACGCAACACAGTAATGACCACTACACAACACAGTAATGATCACTACACAACACAGTAATGACCACTACACAACACAGTAATGACCATTACGCAACACAGTAATGACCACTACACAACACAGTAATGACCATTACGCAACACAGTAATGACCAATACACAACACAGTAATGACCATTACGCAACACAGTAATGACCAATACACAACACAGTAATGACCATTACGCAACACAGTAATGACCAATACACAACACAGTAATGACCATTACGCAACACAGTAATGACCATTACACAACACAGTAATGACCACTACACAACACAGTAATGACCATTACGCAACACAGTAATGACCAATACACAACACAGTAATGACCATTACGCAACACAGTAATGACCAATACACAACACAGTAATGACCATTACGCAACACAGTAATGACCAATACACAACACAGTAATGACCATTACGCAACACAGTAATGACCAATACACAACACAGTAATGACCATTACGCAACACAGTAATGACCACTACGCAACACAGTAATGTCCACTACGCAACACAGTAATGACCACTACGCAACACAGTAATGACCACTACGCAACACAGTAATGACCACTACACAACACAGTAATGATCACTACACAACACAGTAATGACCACTACACAACACAGTAATGACCATTACACAACACAGTAATGACCATTACACAACACAGTAATGACCACTACACAACACAGTAATGACCATTACACAACACAGTAATGACCATTACACAACACAGTAATGACCACTACACAACACAGAAATGACCACTACACAACACAGTAATGACCACTACGGAACACAGTAATGACCACTACACAACACAGTAATGACCACTACACAACATAGTAATGACAATTACGCAACACAGTAATGACCACTACACAACACAGTAGTGACCATTACGCAACACAATAATGACCACTACACAACACAGTGGTGACCATTACGCAACACAGTAATGACCGCTACACAACACAGTAATGACCACTACACAACACAGTAATGACCATTACGCAACACAGTAATGACCACTACACAACACAGTAATGACCATTACACAACACAGTAATGACCATTACACAACACAGTAATGACCACTACACAACACAGTAATGACCATTACACAACACAGTAATGACCATTACACAACACAGTAATGACCACTACACAACACAGAAATGACCACTACACAACACAGTAATGACCACTACGGAACACAGTAATGACCACTACACAACACAGTAATGACCACTACACAACATAGTAATGACAATTACGCAACACAGTAATGACCACTACACAACACAGTAGTGACCATTACGCAACACAGTAATGACCACTACACAACACAGTGGTGACCATTACGCAACACAGTAATGACCGCTACACAACACAGTAATGACCACTACACAACACAGTAATGACCATTACGCAACACAGTAATGACCACTACACAACACAGTAATGACCACTACACAACACAGTAATGACCATTACACAACACAGTAATGACCGCTACACAACACAGTAATGACCACTACACAACACAGTAATGACCACTGTGAAGCAGATGCAGCAGTAAGCCATCATTACAAGGATGCAGAGTTTGGAACACTTTTTTCCAGTAGAAGACCTGAACATTATGACACAGTACCTTCCTCTACATCATATTGCTTCACCATAAGACTCTGGCACTTTGCCTCCCTCTGGTCAACGTTCATTTTGGAATTTCGTTGAACATTTTGGCACAGAGGAAAATGGATTCAGGTGGTAATGCTTCTGAGATCATACTTATCATTTTCTTGATCCATTGTTAATGTTGACCCCTCCTGAAGTACCTCTCATTCTTCAAGCATTTCCCTGACCTACACCACCACCTGGTCCTTCTGCTCTTGTAATGGAAACCACTCCAGTTTGAACCAAGGATCCACAAACGTCGCTGCTGGAGCATATATGGATCCAACCTTTTCTTCACAATAGGAGTTGAGCCAGTTGTACACAGTATTGTAATTGTGAGTTATGAATTAGATTCTCTGGTGAGTGTTTAAGTCCCTGAATCACTGGTCCAGTAGCAGATATGGTCACCTCCACAACTTCCATGGCCTCGTGGAAAGGTTCGAGGACAATCACAAGCTCCTGTAAGACAGACATCTTCACCACTGGCAGGACTCTCCTCCTCCTCCTCCTCCTCTGCTCCCTCTGGCACACAAGATCAGTTACATGATTCACCTCTGCTGGGCTCTTCACATCTTACAATGTTTTGTTTTTGTTATGATCCGAGTGATATTTTGGTTTGTGTGGGGTCAGGGGATCAACAGGGTGGACTCAAACGGTTGATAAAATAAAAGTACAGCCAGCAGTACCACTACCACTACTGCCATTATTCTTATGAACCAGCGGGACCGATAACGATGGTACTTTAAAAGTACCGTTTGACCATCCTTGCATTTACATGGTTACCAGGACCACTTTCCTCTCCTATCATAATTACAATTAAATTACAATAACTTGATCACACATTTAATTACTTCAGTTGTATTTTCAATTACAATTACAGTTTTTCTGTAATTAATTACATTTCAGTCAAATCATATTTACAATTACTCCAACCCTGGTCATCATCAGCAGGGTAGCAGACGACGTCCACGTCAGGAGGTGAGGGAAGAGCGTGGAGCAGTGCAAGGCGACCTACACAAACTTCCAGTGTATGATGATGATACAAGAGTCAACACCAGGAATGTAAAGTGATGAGGCAAACCATCAGCTGGAATGTTACCCAGGAGAGGAACTCAGCGTAAGGAACCTGTACTGAGGGAGACTTGAGCGTTGGGATCGTGCCTAACCTGTGGCCAGAGTCCAGCGTTACGTAAGGCAATAGTAAAGGAGACAAACTGCTGGCGAACATTAGTACTATATATACACATTTGGGTGAAGGCAGCATTAAGCTGTTCGCATCGTATACTTGGCCATAATCATAATATGATTCTGCAGTTTGGTCGACTCATAAAGAAGCACAAAGATCTCGTAGAGAAGGTCCAGTGGAGGTCAACAAAGACTCTGCCTCAGAATCAAAAGAGCTAAGTTATAGCCAGAGGTTAGAGGACGTTAATCTGTCCATCATGGATGAAAGATGAGAAAGGAGAGACTTGATCATAAGCTATACTGTTTTATGCCGGTCTGATGATGTTAACAGTGAAGAGTTCTGCAGGGATAGAACAACCAGAGGATATCACAATAAACTGAGTTATGAGATGGTCAGTGTGGGTGGCAAAGAGAAATTCAAAAAGTACTACGATAGCAGAGAATGTTCAAGCGGTGGGGTCTCTCCCCGTATAGCACAAACAAGTAATTATACTGACTGGCAGTCAGTCACTGGACGGATAGATGACTGGCAGTCAGTCACTGGACGAATAGATGACTGGCAGTCAGTCACTGGACGAATAGATGACTGGCAGTCAGTCACTGGACGAATAGATGACTGTTGTTGCCGCCCGGCAGGAGAACCAGAAGTAGGAGCCTCAGTGCCCAGCCAACCGACCTCTCACACCTCCACCAGTAAGGTATGATATACCTTCACACTCCCGGCACGCGAGTCCTCCCCATCTTTGCAGAACTCACTCCAAAGAAGTCCATCCTTTCCCTGCTTCTGATCGTAGCGCAGCCTTGAAGCTGCTGGAACCCTTGGAATAAGGGTCCAGGAGTGATATAACAATGTTACAGACAAATTTCGAGCACCAGGTGAACACCATCTGTCGCCCAACACAAGTACTACGTGGCCGAGCGACGTGGGTACTAGGGCCAGTCCGACCCAGTCTGTGGTGAAGCGTCCTGCTGTGTGTGTTCTTGCATGACGTAGCTACGAATGATTAGCACTACCGGTCTTGTTCCTCTGACTTTATCTTTCATAATAGATAATAACCTGTTATCAATACCTTCAGCAACAGCTTGTTATCAGGACCTTCAGCTCCTGTATCTCGAGGGTGATATGTAATGTGACAGCATGTTCTTCCCGCCTAAGCTCTCACTATGGATGGACTACCATACACAAATCTTGGATCATTCATTTTCTTAAGCACTTCGGTACGACCCTTGGGTATGATGACGTCATCTACGACCTGAACCCCCCCCCTACACCTGTCAATTAAAGGTCATACCGAGGGGTATGACCCCGTGAACCAGGCAAGAGTGAGGACGACTCCCGGCACAACTACACCTGCCTTCCTCAACCAAGCAGGTGTGAGTACGACTCCCCGCACGACCACACCTGCCTTCCTCAACCAAGCAGGTGTGGGTACGACTCCCGGCACGACCACACCTGCCTCCCTCAACCAAGCAGGTGTGAGTACGACTCCCCGCACGACCACACCTGCCTTCCTCAACCAAGCAGGTGTGGGTACGACTCCCGGCACGACCACACCTGCCTCCCTCAACCAAGCAGGTGTGAGTACGACTCCCCGCACGACCATACCTGCCTCCCTCAACCAAGCAGGTGTGAGTACGACTCCCCGCACGACCATACCTGCCTTCCTCAACCAAGCAGGTGTGAGTACGACTCCCCGCACGACCATACCTGGTTCCCTGGGCCAGGAGGTGGGGACGACTCCCCTCCGCCCTCCCTCCCTCCACTGGCCCTTCTTCTGAAGGCCTCCTTGCTTACTCCCTCCCACCAGCCATACATATGTCTGCCCTCTCACCAGCAATACGTGTCTCCTGTCCTACTAACCTTCCACATTAGTCTTGCATTCCACTTGCTATACATGTCTCCCCTCCCATCAGCCATAGACAGGTCTCCCGTCTCACCATCCTTCCAGAAGAATCCCGTCCCACCAGCCATACATAAGTCTCCCGTCCCATCAAGCGTAAATGTTTCTTGTCACACCAACCTTACTTAGGTCTCCCCTCCCACCAGCCTTACATTAATATCCCGTCCCATCATCCATACATAAATCTCCCTTTCCACCAAACTTGAAATTCTGAGTCTATTGTCCCACCAACCTTACAATTCTCCCGTCCCACCATCTCTCAGAAGTTTCCTCCCCCTAGAGCATTACATGACTCCCGTCACACCAACCTTAAGTACATAAATGCCACATATCAGCAGTCACCACACAACACATGAACAACTGCCACAACTGTTGTCACAAGCCAGTACAAACCTTCATTCTACTGCGAGGACTGGACGACCCGGGCAGGTGGCAACACTTTATTAGCTCTGAGGCTAATCATATGGTACGGTATTAAGTTCCTCATGTTGTCAAATATTCATATGGTACAGTAGTAAGTTCCTCATGTTGTCAAATATTCACATGGTACAGTATTAAGTTCCTCATGTTGTCAAATATTCATATGGTACAGTATTAAGTTCCTCATGTTGTCAAATATTCATATGGTACAGTATTAAGTTCCTCATGTTGTCAAATATTCACATGGTACAGTAGTAGGTTCCTCATGGTGTTTAATATTCATATGGTACAGTATTAAGTTCCTTATGTTGTCAAATATTCATATGGTACGGTATTAAGTTCCTCATGTTGTCAAATATTCATATGGTACAGTATTCAGTTCCTCATGTTGTCAAATATTCACATGGTACAGTATTAAGTTCCTCATGTTGTCAAATATTCATATGATACAGTAGTAAGTTCCTCATGTTGTCAAATATTCATATGGTACAGTACTAAGTTCCTCATGTTGTCAAATATTCATATGGTACGGTATTATGTTCCTCATGTTGTCAAATATTCACATGGTACAGTATTAAGTTCCTCATGTTGTCAAATATTCATATGGTACAGTATTCAGTTCCTCATGTTGTCAAATATTCACATGGTACAGTATTAAGTTCCTCATGTTGTCAAATATTCACATGGTACAGTATTAAGTTCCTCATGTTGTCAAATATTCACATGGTACAGTATTAAGTTCCTCATGTTGTCAAATATTCACATGGTACAGTATTAAGTTCCTCATGTTGTCAAATATTCATATGGTACAGTATTCAGTTCCTCATGTTGTCAAATATTCACATGGTACAGTATTAGTTCCTCATGTTGTCAAATATTCACATGGTACAGTATTCAGTTCCTCATGTTGTCAAATATTCACATGGTACAGTATTAAGTTCCTCATGTTGTCAAATATTCATATGGTACAGTATTAAGTTCCTCATGTTGTCAAATATTTACATGGTACAGTATTAAGTTCCTCATGTTGTCAAATATTCATATGGTACGGTATTAAGTTCCTCATGTTGTCAAATATTCACATGGTACGGTATTAAGTTCCTCATGTTGTCAAATATTCATATGATACAGTAGTAAGTTCCTCATGTTGTCAAATATTCATATGGTACAGTACTAAGTTCCTCATGTTGTCAAATATTCACATGGTACAGTAGTAAGTTCCTCATGTTGTCAAATATTCACATGGTACAGTATTAAGTTCCTCATGTTGTCAAATATTCACATGGTACAGTAGTAAGTTCCTCATGTTGTCAAATATTCATATGGTACGGTATTAAGTTCCTCATGTTGTCAAATATTCACATGGTACAGTAGTAAGTTCCTCATGTTGTCAAATATTCATATGGTACAGTATTCAGTTCCTCATGTTGTCAACTATTCATATGGTACAGTATTAAGTCCCTCATGTTGTCAAATATTCACATGGTACAGTAGTAAGTTCCTCATGTTGTTAAATATTCATATGGTACAGTATTAAGTTCCTTATGTTGTCAAATATTCATATGGTACAGTATTCAGTTCCTCATGTTGTCAAATATTCATATCGTACAGTATTAAGTTCCTCATGTTGTCAAATATTCATATGATACAGTAGTAAGTTCCTCATGTTGTCAAATATTCATATGGTACAGTAGTAAGTTCCTCATGTTGTCAAATATTCATATGGTACAGTAGTAAGTTCCTCATGTTGTCAAATATTCATATGATACAGTAGTAAGTTTCTCATGTTGTCAAATATTCATATGGTACATTATTAAGTTCCTCATGTTGTCAAATATTCATATGGTACAGTAGTAAGTTTCTCATGTTGTCAAATATTCATATGGTACAGTAGTAAGTTCCTCATGTTGTCAAATATTCATATGGTACAGTATTAAGTTCCTCATGTTGTCAAATATTCACATGGTACAGTAGTAAGTTCCTCATGTTGTCAAATATTCACATGGTACAGTATTAAGTTCCTCATGTCGTCAAATATTCACGTGGTAGAGTATTAAGTTCCATATTCACATGACACAGTATTAAGTTCCTCATGTTGTCAAATATTCACATGGTACAGTATTAAGTTCCTCATGTTGTCAAATATTCACATGGTGCAGTATGAAGCTCCTCATGTTGTTAAATATTCACATGGTACAGTATTAAGTTCCTCATGTTGTCAGATATTCACATGGTACAGTATGAAGTTCCTCATGTTGTCAAATATTCACATGGTACAGTATTAAGTTCCTCATGTTGTCAAATATTCACGTTGTACAGTATGAAGTTCCTCATGTTGTCAAATATTCACATGGTACAGTATTAAGTTCCTCATGTTGTCAAATATTCACATGGTACAGTATTAAGTTCCTCATGTTGTCAAATATTCACATGGTGCAGTATGAAGCTCCTCATGTTGTTAAATATTCACATGGTACAGTATTAAGTTCCTCATGTTGTCAAATATTCACATGGTACAGTATTAAGTTCCTCATGTTGTCAAATATTCACGTTGTACAGTATGAAGTTCCTCATGTTGTCAAATATTCACATGGTACAGTATTAAGTTCCTCATGTTGTCAAATATTCACATGGTACAGTATTAAGTTCCTCATGTTGTCAAATATTCACATGGTACGGTATTAAGTTCCTCATGCTGTCAAATATTCACATGGTACAGTATTAAGTTCCTCATGTTGTCAAATATTCACATGGTACAGTATTAAGTTCCTCATGTTGTCAAATATTCACATGGTACAGTATTAAGTTCCTCATGTTGTCAAATATTCACATGGTACAGTATTAAGTTCCTCATGTTGTCAAATATTCACATGGTACAGTATTAAGTTCCTCATGTTGTCAAATATTCACATGGTACAGTATTAAGTTCCTCATGTTGTCAAATATTCACATGGTACAGTATTAAGTTCCTCATGTTGTCAAATATTCACATGGTACAGTATTAAGTTCCTCATGTTGTCAAATATTCACATGGTACAGTATTAAGTTCCTCATGTTGTCAAATATTCACATGGTACAGTATTAAGTTCCTCATGTTGTCAAATATTCACATGGTACAGTATTAAGTTCCTCATGTTGTCAAATATTCACATGGTACAGTATTAAGTTCCTCATGTTGTCAAATATTCACATGGTACAGTATTAAGTTCCTCATGTTGTCAAATATTATCATTTTGCTGGTGGTGTGTGATTAATGTAAACAGAACGTGAGCATCAGAGGCGGGTCGACTGTCCTCATTACTAGATTATCGTTCATGTCTGTTGAATCTTTATTTTGAATAACTACTGAATGCAGTGTAACTTTCCCGATGAATGAAAGCTCTTCACTGTGCACTGTATAAGTAAAGTCAGCTGACTTCATTATTGCTCCTGTTTCTTATTGTAAATATTAACGTTGAGGCTGTTTAACAGATGCGTTTGGACTCAGGAACTTTCTGTGTTTAAAGTCAGATAATATGAAGTTCCTTACCTTCTGCTGTGTGAGACGTGGGGATGATGAGCTGGCTGCTGTAGGGGACGTGGGGATGATGACGAGCTGGCTGGCGTGGGAGACGTGGGGATGACGTGCTGGCTGGCGTGTGAGACGTGGGGATGATGACGTGCTGGCCGGCGTGTGAAACGTGGGGATGATGACGAGCTGGCTGGCGTGGGAGACGTGGGGATGATAACGTGCTGGCTGGCGTGTGATAGAGACTTGACTGGTAAAGAAAACTAGCTCGTGACTGAGTTGCCAGGCGGCCGTCCGCCAACTGTTGACTATTTACATGTAGTCAAGGCAACGCGGCCTCCCGCCATGATGGCCGCGCGCAGGTGTTACCACATCACTCGATAAGACTAACTTTGTTCTGTTAATTGCACCTTTCATGAGATCTCAGGAGATACTGTGTACCAATTGGTCTGTCTACCTATCTATCTATCTACCTTGCATCTATTTATTACCAATTCGTGATTAAGACCTATGCCAGAAGGGATCATGACCTATTCCAGAAGGGATCATGACCTATTCCAGAAGGGATCATGACCTATTCCAGAAGGGATCATGACCTATTCCAGAAGGGATCATGACCTATTCCAGAAGGGATCATGACCAATTCCAGAAGGGATCATGACCTATTCAAGAAGGGGTCCTGTAGTAGTCGGAGGACCCCTTCTTCAGGAGCTCTTACACCTCTAAGGCTCCTGATGAAAAGCTTCGCTAAAGTTGGCTTCCCAGTCTCGGTCATCCTGGGATAGGGGAGAAAGAATGCTTCCCACGTATTCCCTGCGTGTCGTAGAAAGCGACTAAAAGGGGAGGGAGCGCGGTGCTGGAAATCCTCCCCTCCTGGTTTACTTTTTCAAAAGAAGGAACAGAGAAGGGGGCTAAGTGAGGATTTTTCCTCTAAGGCTCAGTTCTCTGTTCTTGACGCTCCCTTGCTAACGCAAAATATGGCGAATGTGTATTAAGTCAGAACATATATATATATATATATATATATATATATATATATATATATATATATATATATATATATATATATATATATTTGGAAAGAGGGGCAAGTATGAAGTCTGTTGGGGATGAGAGAGCTTGGGAAGTGAGTCAGTTGTTGTTCGCTGATGATACAGCGCTGGTGGCTGATTCCTGTGAGAAACTGCGGAAGCTGGTGACTGAGTTTGGTAAAGTGTGTGAAAGAAGAAAGTTAAGAGTAAATGTGAATAAGAGCAAGGTTATTAGGTACAGTAGGGTTGAGGGTCAAGTCAATTGGGAGGTAAGTTTGAATGGAGAAAAACTGGAGGAAGTAAAGTGTTTTAGATATCTGGGAGTGGATCTGGCAGCGGATGGAACCATGGAAGCGGAAGTGGATCATAGGGTGAGGGAGGGGGCGAAAATCCTGGGAGCCTTGAAGAATGTGTGGAAGTCGAGAACATTATCTCGGAAAGCAAAAATGGGTATGTTTGAAGGAATAGTGGTTCCAACAATGTTGTATGGTTGCGAGGCGTGGGCTATGGATAGAGCTGTGCGCAGGAGGATGGATGTGCTGGAAATGAGATGTTTGAGGACAATGTGTGGTGTGAGGCGGTTTGATCGAGTAAGTAACGTAATGGTAAGAGAGATGTGTGGAAATAAAAAGAGCGTGGTTGAGAGAGCAAAAAAGGGTGTTTTGAAATGGTTTGGGCACATAGAGAGAATGAGTGAGGAAAGATTGACCAAGAGGATATATGTGTCGGAGGTGGAGGGAACGAGGAGAAGTGGGGGACCAAATTGGAGGTGGAAGGATGGAGTGAAAAAGATTTTGTGTGATCGGGGCCTGAACATGCAGGAGGGTGAAAGGAGGGCAAGGAATAGAGTGAATTGGATCGATGTGGTATACCGGGGTTGACGTGCTGTCAGTGGATTGAATCAGGGCATGTGAAGCGTCTGGGGTAAACCATGGAAAGCTGTGTAGGTATGTATATTTGCGTGTGTGGACGTATGTATATACATCTGTATGGGGGGGGGGGCCATTTCTTTCGTCTGTTTCCTTGCGCTACCTCGCAAACGCGGGAGACAGCGACAAAGTATAATAAATAGAATAATGAATATATATGTATATATATATATATATATATATATATATATATATATATATATATATATATATATATATATATATATATATATATATATATATATATATATATATATCTTTTTTATACATATTCGCCATATATGCTGTCAGTGGATTAAACCAGGGCATGTGAAGCGTCTGGGGTAAACCATGGAAAGGGTTGTATATATATTCTGATTTGATACACATTCGCCATATATGCTGTCAATGGATTGAACCAGGGCATGTGAAGCGTCTGGGGTAAACCGTGGAAAGGTTTGTGGGGTCTGGATGTGGAAAGGGAGCTGTGGTTTCGGTGCATTATACATGACAGCTAGAGACTGAGTGTGAACGAATGTGGCTTTTGTTGTCTTTTCCTTGCGCTACCTCGCGCGCGTGTGAGGGGAGGGTGTTGTTATTTCATGTGTGGTGGGGTGGCGACGGAAATGAATAAAGGCGGCAAGTATGAATTATGTACATATGTATATATGTATATGTCTGTGTATGTGTATATATGTATCGTTGAAATGTATAGGTATGTATATGTGCGTGTGTGGACGTGTATGTATATACATGTGTATGTGGGTGGGTTAGGCCATTCTCTCGTCTGTTTCCTAGCGCTACCTCGCTTACGCGGGAGACAGCGGCAAAGCAAAATACATAAATAAAAATAATATATATATATATATATATATATATATATATAGATAGATAGATAGATAGATAGATAGATAGATAGATAGATAGAGATAGATATATACCATACTATTCGCCATTTCCAGCGTTAGCGAGGTAGCGTTAAGAACAGAGGACTGAGCCTTTAAGGGGATATCCTCAATTGGCCCCCTTCTCTGTTCCTTCGTTTGGAAAATTAAAAACGAGAAGGGAAGATTTCCAGCCCCCGCTCCCTCCCCTATTAGTCGCCTTCTACGACACGCAGGGAATACGTGGAAAGTATTCTTTCTCCCCTATCCCCAGGGATAATATATATATATATATATATATATATATATATATATATATATATATATATATATATATATATATATATATATATATATATATATATATATATATATAATTTTATATATATATAATTTTAATTTGTTTATGGATGGGGTTGTTAGGGAGGTGAATGCAAGAGTTTTGGAAAGAGGGGCAAGTATGAAGTCTGTTGTGAATGAGAGAGCTTGGGAAGTGAGTCAGTTGTTGTTCGCTGATGATACAGCGCTGGTGGCTGATTCATGTGAGAAACTGCAGAAGCTGGTGACTGAGTTTGGTAAAGAGTGTGAAAGAAGAGAGTTAAGAGTAAATGTGAATAAGAGCAAGGTTATTAGGTACGGTAGGGTTGAGGGTCAAGTCAATTGGGAGGTAAGTTTGAATGGAGAAAAACTGGAGGAAGTAAAGTGTTTTAGATATCTGGGAGTGGAATTGGCAGCGGATGGAACCATGGAAGCGGAAGTGAATCATAGGGTGGGGGAGGGGGCGAAAATCCTGGGAGCCTTGAAGAATGTGTGGAAGTCGAGAACATTATCTCGGAAAGCAAAAATGGGTATGTTTGAAGGAATAGTGGTTCCAACAATGTTGTATGGTTGCGAGGAGTGGGCTATGAATAGAGTTGTGCGCAGGATATATATATATTTTTTTTTTTTGCTTTGTCGCTGTCTCCCGCGTTTGCTAAGTAGCGCAAGGAAACAGACGAAAGAAATGGCCCAACCCAACCCCATACACATGTACGCACACACACGTCCACACACGCAAATATACATACCTACACAGCTTTCCATGGTTTACCCCAGACGCTTCACATGCCCTGATTCAATCCACTGACAGCACGTCAACCCCAGTATACCACATCGATCCAATTCACTCTATTCCTTGCCCTCCTTTCACCCTCCTGCATGTTCAGGCCCCGATCACACAAAATCTTTTTCACTCCATCTTTCCACCTCCAATTTGGTCTCCCACTTCTCCTCGTTCCTTCCACCTCCGACACATATATCCTCTTGGTCAATCTTTCCTCACTCATTCTCTCCATGTGCCCAAACCACCTCAAAACACCCTCTTCTGCTCTCTCAACCACGCTCTTCCTGTTTCCACACATCTCTCTTACACTTACGTTACTTACTCGATCAAACCACCTCACACCACACGTTGTCCTCAAACATCTCATTTCCAGCACATCCACCCTCCTGCGCACAACTCTATCCATAGCCCACGCCTCGCAACCATACAACATTGTTGGAACCACTATTCCTTCCATGGTTCCATCCGCTGCCAGATCCACTCCCAGATATCTAAAACACTTTACTTCCTCCAGCTTTTCTCCATTCAACTTACCTCCCAATTGACTTGACCCTCAACCCTACTGTACCTAATAACCTTGCTCTTATTCACATTTACTCTTAACTTTCTTTCACACACTTTACCAAACTCAGTCACCAGCTTCTGCAGTTTCTCACATGAATCAGCCACCAGCGCAGTATCATCAGCGAACAACAACTAACTCACTTCCCAAGCTCTCTCATCCACAACAGACTTCATACTTGCCCCTCTTTATATATATATATATATATATATATATATATATATATATATATATATATATATATATATATATATATATATATATATATATATCCCTGGGGATAGGGGAGAAAGAATACTTCCCACGTATTCCCTGCGTGTCGTAGAAGGCGACTAAAAGGGAAGGGAGCGGGGGGCTGGAAATCCTCCCTCTCATTTTTTTTTTTTTTTTTTACCAAAAGAAGGAACAGAGAAGGGGGCCAGGTGAGGATATTTCCTCAAAGGCCCAGTCCTCTGTTCTTAACGCTACCTCGCTAATGTGGGAAATGGCGAATAGTACGAAAGAAAAGAAAAAAAAAAAAAAAAAAAAATATATATATATATATATATATATATATATATATATATATATATATATATATATATATATATATATATATATATCACCGGCAAACAACAACTAACTCATTTCCCAAGCCCTCTCATCCTCAACAGACTGCATAGTTGCCCCTCTCTACAGAACTTGCATTTACCTCCCTAACCACTCTATCCATATACAAATTAAATAACCATGGGATTATCACACACCCCTACCATAGACCGACATTTACTGGAACCAATCACTTTCCTCTCTTCCTGCTCATACACATGCCTTACATCCTTGGTAAAAACCTTTTACTGCTTCTAGCAACTTACCTTCTCCAGATCCATAAATGCTACATACAAATCCATCTGTTTTTCTAAATATTTTTCACATACACTCTTCAAAGCAAACACCTGATCCACACACCCTCTACCACTTCTGAAACCACACTGTTCTTCCCCAGTCTGATGCTCTGTACATGCTTTCACCCTGTGTGTATATATATATATATATATATATATATATATATATATATATATATATATATATATATATATATGTGTGTGTGTGTGTGTATATATTATCCCTGGGGATAGGGGAGAAAGAATACTTCCCACGTATTCCCTGCGTGTCGTAGAAGGCGAGTAAAAGGGGAGGGAGCGGGGGGCTGGAAATCCTCCCCTCTCATTATCTTTTTTAATTTTCCAAAAGAAGGAACAGAGAAGGGGGCCAGGTGAGGATTTTCCCTCTAAGGCCCAGTCCTCTGTTCTTAACGCTACCTCGCAAACGCGGGGAATGGCGAATAGTATGAAAAAAAAAGAAATATATATATATATATATATATATATATATATATATATATATATATATATATATATATATATATATATATATATATATATATACACACACACACACACACACACACACACACACACACACACACAATTTTTGTTTTCATTATACCTGATCGCCGTTTCCCGCGTCATCTACTCCTACGCACATATATACATACACGCTCATACACGTACATATACATACATATGCATACACATACACAGCCATATACATATATGCACATGCACATAATCATACTTGCTTGCCTTCATCCATTCCCAGCACCATCCCGCCACACAGAGGACGACATCGCCGCCACCGCCAGCTTCAGCGAGGCCACATTCGTTCACACTCAGTCTCTAACTGTCATGTGTAATGCACCGAAACCACAGCTCCCTTTCCACATCCAGGATCCACAGACCTTTCTATGGTTTACCCCAGACGTTCACATGCCCTGGTTCAGTCCATCTATAGACAGATAGATAAGTAGATATATATGGATACATGTATCAATGAGTCCCTTCAGTTCTTTTGGACCAGTGGTTTCACTTTGTAAAACTTCGGTAACCACACTGAGTGTAAGTGATCTCAAAAGTGTTTAACTCCTGAGTGATGGCTGTAACGAGTGGTGGCTATAACGACCCAGGCAGTCAATCGACCTGAAGTCCACACAACCAATCAATTTGTCAAGATTTAAGACAGTTACATGGTAGTAATGAAGCTACGCGTGCATGACCAGGCCTACCTCCCTGAATCGCCTCTTCAGTTTCAATAGTTTCTCTTCTCATTCAGGTTTCCATTGTTATAACCCAGAGCTAATGTCATGTGTGCTCTATTTTGAAATATATATATATATATATATATATATATATATATATATATATATATATATATATATATATATATATATATATATATATATATACATCAGATTGGGGAAGAGCAATGTGGTTTCAGAAGCGGTAGAGGATGTGTGGATCAGGTGTTTGCTTTGAAGAATGTATGTGAGAAATACTTAGAAAAGCAAATGGATTTGTATGTAGCATTTATGGATCTGGAGAAGGCATATGATAGAGTTGATAGAGATGCTCTGTGGAAGGTATTAAGAATATATGGTGTAGGAGGCAAGTTGTTAGAAGCAGTGAAAAGTTTTTATCGAGGATGTAAGGCATGTGTACGTGTAGGAAGAGAGGAAAGTGATTGGTTGTCAGTGAATGTAGGTTTGCGGCAGGGGTGTGTGATGTCTCCATGGTTGTTTAATTTGTTTATGGATGGGGTTGTTAGGGAGGTGAATGCAAGAGTTTTGGAAAGAGGGGCAAGTATGAAGTCTGTTGGGGATGAGAGAGCTTGGGAAGTGAGTCAGTTGTTGTTCGCTGATGATACAGCGCTGGTGGCTGATTCATGTGAGAAACTGCAGAAGCTGGTGACTGAGTTTGGTAAAGTGTGTGAAAGAAGAAAGAGTAAATAAAGAGTAAATGTGAATAAGAGCAAGGTTATTAGGTACAGTAGGGTTGAGGGTCAATTGGGAGGTGAGTTTGAATGGAGAAAAACTGGAGGAAGTGAAGTGTTTTAGATATCTGGGAGTCGATCTGGCAGCGGATGGAACCATGGAAGCGGAAGTGGATCATAGGGTGGGGGAGGGGGCGAAAATTCTGGGAGCCTTGAAGAATGTGTGGAAGTCGAGAACATTATCTCGGAAAGCAAAAATGGGTATGTTTGAAGGAATAGTGGTTCCAACAATGTTGTATGGTTGCGAGGCGTGGGCTATGGATAGAGTGGTGCGCAGGAGGATGGATGTGCTGGAAATGAGATGTTTGAGGACAATGTGTGGTGTGAGGTGGTTTGATCGAGTAAGTAACGTAAGGGTAAGAGAGATGTGTGGAAATAAAAAGAGCGTGGTTGAGAGAGCAGAAGAGGATGTTTTGAAATGGTTTGGGCACATGGAGAGAATGAGTGAGGAAAGATTGACCAAGAGGATATATGTGTCGGAGGTGGAGGGAACGAGGAGAAGAGGGAGACCAAATTGGAGGTGGAAAGATGGAGTGAAGATTTTGTGTGATCGGGGCCTGAACATGCAGGAGGGTGAAAGGAGGGCAAGGAATAGAGTGAATTGGATCGATGTGGTATACCGGGGTTGACGTGCTGTCAGTGGATTGAATCAGGGCATGTGAAGCGTCTGGGGTAAACCATGGAGAGCTGTGTAGGTATGTATATTTTGCGTGTGTGGACGTATGCATATACATGTGTATGGGGGTGGGTTGGGCCATTTCTTTCGTCTGTTTCCTTGCGCTACCTCGCAGACGCGGGAGACAGCGACAAAGCAAAAAAAAAAAATATATATATATATATATGTATATATATTATTTATATATATATATATATATATATATATATATATATATATATATATATATATATATATATATATATATATCATTCTTTCAATGCTGAATTCTACGTAAAGTTTTACTCATGAGAGAAACCGATTGATCTTGAATGTCAAATAATTATCTTGTACCAGTGTAGAAACGACCAGTAGTTTTGATACTAATCCTTTTCAACTTTTTTTAATTTTGTTTTGAAAATATTGGATTTTTAGTTTGTGACATTAGACTAAGAAAGATTAGGTAATGTGTACAATATATCACCTGGCATTCCCCTTCTGTTTTGAATCAGTGGCCGGGCAGGGCCAGGGCCAGCCCAACAACGGATTGTCAACGTACGTTCTTCCTATATACTTATTTCTGGATCTCTGGGAGTAAAATTTTCACGTTTGTCGAGGAAGTTGGGTACTTATTTGCTATACGATCGTAGTGATTCTAACTCACAGTGTGGAAGAAAATCATCATTGCATGGATTCGTTTGTGTTTCACTTGCAATCATCATTAAGGGAAATGTGCTTTCTTCGCTAGAACCTCAGATGTATATGAAAATGAAAGCGATGAGATCTATCCTGACATAATGGTCGAGAATTCCAGGGACCCTCAGTCTCCAGGTTCTCGGCAACTTTTAAGAACGTCTCGAGATGTCATGGAAATAATTTTCACATGCTCCTCCACCTGAATCACATACTCCACATGGATCACATGCATCTCCACCTGAATCATACTACACCTGGAACACATACTCCACCTGAATGACATACTCCTCCACCTGAATCACATGTCCCTCCTCCTTTATCTCATGCTCTTCCAACTGAATCACATACTACTTCACCTGATTCACATACTCCTTTAACTGAATCACATACTCTTCCATCTGGATCACATGCATCTCCACCTGAATTTCATACTCCACCTGAATCACATGCTCCTCCACCTGAATCACATACTCCTTCACCTTAATCACATACTCCTCCACCTGGATCACATGTCCCTCCACCTGGATCACATGCTCCTTCACCTGGATGTAAAGATGTACTCGTGGTTGAACTCAGAGCACTAGCAAGTTTGTGATGCACAGTGCCCAATATGCCACTATTCCAGTACTGCAGAATTCATATCAGCTTTTAATTATATTGGAGATGTAAGACGGAAATACCTCCAGTTCCATTGAGAACAAGTTACCAGTCACGACACTTTACGCAGGTCATTGTTTAAGGGAAGCAGCCCAGTTAGTGCTATCACATGCCTAGGGTAATGTGCCCTCTGCTCTTGTAATGTGAAACTGTTTAACATTAAGGGGAGATAACTCCAGGTAATAAGAAACTACAATAGCTTCAAATATCTCAAGTAGCATTAAGTATCATTTTTACATTCATGGTTAGAGTTCTTTGTAAAAGGCTAGGTAGGTTCTCCATCACTGTTGCCATTGGATATTGAGTGATTTTTTCTGCAATGCTCATAATGTGTTTAAAGAATACAAATACAGTTTCAGAACATGAATTTCAGCATTTTTTTATTGAATGATATTAGATAAAGTAAAAGCACATGTGGTGGTTTGATCAAGTAAGTAATGAAAGGGTAAGAGAGATAGATGGATGTGTGGTAATAAAAGTGTGGTTGAGAGAGCAGAAGAGGATGTATTGAAATGGATTGGTCACATGGAGAGAATGAGTGAGAAAAGATTGACAAAAAGGATATATGTGTCAGAGGTAGAAGGAACTGGGAGAAGTGGGAGACCAAATTGGAGGTGGAAGGATGGAGTAAAAAAGATTTTGAGTGATTGGTACCTGAATCATGCAAGAGGGTGAAAAGGTATGCAAGGAATAGAGTGAATTGGAACGATGTGGTATACCAGGGTGGACGTGCTGTCAGTGGATTGAACCAGGGCATGTGAAGCATCTGGGGTAAACCATGGAAAGTTTTGTGGGGCCTGGATGTGGAAAGGGAGCTGTAGTTTTGGTGCATTACACATGACAGCTAGAGACTGATTGTGAACGGATGTGGTCTTTGTTGTCTTTTCCTAGCGCTATCTTGCATGTGCGCACGGGGGGGAGGTGGGTGCTATTTCATGTGTGGCGGGGTGACGACGGGAATGAATGAGGGCAGCAAGTATGAATATGTACATGTGTATGTATATGTATATGTCTATGTATATGTATGTATATGTTGAAATGTATATGTATGTATATGTTGAAATGTATAGGTATGTATATGTATGCATGTCGGCATATATATATATATACATGTGTGTGTGGGTGGGCTGGGCCAGTCTTTCGTCTATTTCCTTGCGCTACCTCACTAATGAGGGATACAGTTACATATTATAATAAAAGAAAAACATCCCCTCCTTGTATTTTAACTTTTAAAAGGGGAAACAGAAGGAGTCACGCGGGTAGTGCTCATCCTCCTCGAAGGCTCAGATTGGGGTGTCTAAATGTGTGTGGATGTAACCATGATGAGAAAAAAGGAGAGATAGGTAGTATGTTTGAGGAAAGGAACCTGCATGTTTTGGCTCTGAGTGAAATGAAGCTCAAGGTGGAAAGGGGAAGAGTGGTTTGGGAATGTTTTGGGAGTAAAGTCAGGGGTTGGTGAGAGATTGATATGGGTAAAACTGAAAGCGGATGGAGAGAGATGGGTGATTATTGGTGCATATGCACCTGGGCATGAGAAGAAAGATCAAGAGAGGCAAGTGTTTTGGGAGCAGTTGAGTGAGTGTGTTAGTAGTTTTGATGCACGAGACTGGGTTATAGTGATGGGTGATTTGAATGCAAAGGTGAGTAATGTTACAGTTGAGGGAATAATTGGTGTACATGGGGTGTTCAGTGTTGTAAATAGAAATAGTGAAGAGCTTGTAGATTTATGTGCTGAAAAAGGACTGGTGATTGGGAATACCTGGTTTAAAAGGAGAGATATACATAAGTATACGCATGAAAGTAGGAGAGATGACCAGAGAGAGTTATTGGATTACATGTCAATTGATAGGTGCGTGAAAGAGAGACTTTTGGATGTTGATTTGCTGAGAGGTGCAACTGGAGGGATGTCTGATCATTATCTTGTGTTGGCGAAGGTGAAGATTTGTAGAGGTTTTCAGAAAAGAAGAGAGAATAATGGGGTGAAGAGAGTGGTGAGAGTAAGTGAGCTTGGGAAGGAGACTTGTGTTAGGAAGTACCAGGAGAAACTGAGTGCAAAATGGAAAAAGATGAGAGCAAAGGACGTAAGGGGAGTGGGGGAGGAATGGGATGTATTTAGGGAAGCAGTGATGGCTTGCAGAAAAGATGCTTGTGGCATGGGAAAGGTGGGAGGTGGGCTGATTAGAAAGGGTAGTGAGTGGTGGTATGAAGAAGTAAGAGTATTAGTGAAAGAGAAGAGAGAGGCATTTGGATGTGTTTTGCAGGGAAATAGCACAAATGAGTGGGAGATGTATAAAAGAAAGGGGCAGGAGGTCAAGAGAAAGGTGCAAGAGGTGAAAAAGAGGGCAAACGAAAGTAGGAGTGAGAGAGTATAATTAGATTTTAGGGAGAATAAAAGGATGTTTTGGAAAGAGGTAAATAAAGTGCATAGGACGAGAGAACAAATGGGAACTTCAGTGAAGGAGGCAAATGGGGAGGTGATAACAAGAAGTGGTGATGTGAGAAGGAGATGGAGTGAGTATATTGAAGGTTTGTTGAATGTGTTTGATGATAGAGTGGCAGATATAGAGTGTTTTGGTCGAGGTGGTGTGCAAAGTGAAAGGGATAGGGAGAATGATTTGGTAAACAAGAGGTAGTAAAAGTTTTGCGGAAGATGAAAGCCAGCAAGGCAGCGGGGTTGGATGGTATTGCAGTGGAATTTGTTGAAAAAGGGGGTGACTGTATTGTTGACTGGTTGGTAAGGTTATTTGAAGCATGTATGACTCATGATGAGGTGCCTGAGGATTGGCAGAATGGTTGCGTAGTGCCATTGTATAAAGGCAAAGGGGATAAAAGTGAGTGCTCAAATTACAGAGGTATAAGTTTGTTGAGTATTCCTGGGAAACTATATGGGAGGGTATTGATTGAGAGGGTGAAGGCATGTACAGAGCATCAGATTGGGGAAGAGCATTGTGGTTTCTGAAGTGATAGAGGATGTGTGGATCAGGTGTTAGCTTTGATGAATTTATGTGAGAAATACTTTGAAAAGCAAATGGATTTGTATGTAGTATTTATGGATCTGGAGAAGGCATATGATAGAGTTTATAGAGATGCTCTGTGGAAGGTACTAAGAATATATGGTGTGTGACGCAAGTTGCTAGAAGCAGTGAAAAGTTTTTATCGAGGATGTAAGGCATGTGTACGTGTAGGAAGAGAGGAAAGTGATTGGTTCTCAGTGAATGTAGGTTTGTGGCAGGGGTGTGTGATGTCTCCATGGTTGTTTAATTTGTTTATGGATTGGGTTGTTAGGGAGGTGAATGCAAGAGTTTTGGAAAGAGGGGCAAGTATGCAGTCTGTTGTGGATGAGAGAGCTTGGGAAGTGAGTCAGTCGTTGTTCGCTGATGATACATCGCTGGTGGCTGATTCGTGTGAGAAACTGCAGAAGCTGAGTTTGGTAAAGTGTGTGAAAGAAGAAAGCTGAGATTAATGTGAATAAGAGCAAGGTTATTAGGTAGAGTAGGGTTGAGGGCCAAGTCAATTGGGAGGAAAGTTTGAATGGAGAAAAACTGGAGGAAGTGAAGAGTTTTAGATATCTGGGAGTGGATTTGGCAGCGGATGGAACAACCTAACAACCCTAACAACCCCATCCATAAACAAACAACCTTGGAGACATCACACACCTCTGCCGCAAACCTACATTCACTGAGAACCAATCACTTTCCACGGGGAAAATGGACTCGTAGTAATATCTTGATCACGCGCAAAATTGTGATCCTTTCCAATATATATATATATATATATATATATATATATATATATATATATATATATATATATTTTTTATATATTATACTTTGTCGCTGTCTCCCGCGTTTGCGAGGTAGCGCAAGGAAACAGACGAAAGAAATGGCCCAACACACCCCCCATACACATGTATATACATACGTCCACACACGCAAATATACATACCTACACAGCTTTCCATGGTTTACCCCAGACGCTTCACATGCCCTGATTCAATCCACTGACAGCACGTCAACCCCGGTATACCACATCAATCCAATTCACTCTATTCCTTGCCCTCCTTTCACCCTCCTGCATGTTCAGGCCCCGATCACACAAAATCTTTTTCACTCCATCTTTCCACCTCCAATTTGGTCTCCCACTTCTCCTCGTTCCCTCCACCTCCGACACATATATCCTCTTGGTCAATCTTTCCTCACTCATTCTCTCCATGTGCCCAAACCATTTCAAAACACCCTCTTCTGCTCTCTCAACCACGCTCTTTTTATTTCCACACATCTCTCTTACCCTTACGTTACTTACTCGATCAAACCACCTCACACCACACATTGTCCTCAAACATCTCATTTCCAGCACATTCACCCTCCTGCGCACAACTCTATCCATAGCCCACGCCTCGCAACCATACAACATTGTTGGAACCACTATTCCTTCAAACATACCCATTTTTGCTTTCCGAGATAATGTTCTCGACTTCCACACATTCTTCAAGGCTCCCAGGATTTTCGCCCCCCTCTCCCACCCTATGATTCACTTCCGCTTCCATGGTTCCATCCGCTGCCAGATCCACTCCTAGATATCTAAAACACTTTACTTCCTCCAGTTTCTCTCCATGCAAACTTACCTCCCAGTTGACTTGGCCCTCAACCCTACTGTACCTAATAACCTTGCTCTTATTCACATTTACTCTTAACTTTCTTATTTCACACACTTTACCAAACTCAGTCACCAGCTTCTGCAGTTTCTCACAGGAATCAGCCACCAGCGCTGTATCATCAGCAAACAACAACTGACTCGCTTCCCAAGCTCTCTCATTCACAACAGACTTCATACTTGCCCCTCTTTCCAAAACTCTTGCATTCACCTCCCTAACAACCCATCCATAAACAAATTAAACAACCATGGAGACATCACACACCCCTGCCGCGAACCTACATTCACTGAGAACCAATCACTTTCCTCTCTTCCTACATGTACACATGCCTTACATCCTCGATAAAAACTATATATATATATATATATATATATATATATATATATATATATATATATATATATATGTATATATATTTCTTTCAAACTATTCGCCATTTCCCGCGTGAGCAAGGTATCGTTAAGAACAGAGGACTGGGCCTCTGAGGGAATATCCTCACCTGGCCCCTTCTCTGTTCCTTCTTTTGGAAAATTAAAAAAAAAAACGAGAGGGGGTGGATTTCCAGCCCCCCCCAAGGAAATCCTCATACTATTCGCCATTTCCCGCATCAGCGAGGAAATGGCGAATAGTATGAAAAGATATATGTATGTATTTTTCTAACATATTCGCCATATCCCGCATTAGCGATGTAACATTAAGAAAAGAGAACTGAGTCCAAGAGAGAAAATCCTCACTTGGGCCCCCCTTCTCTGTTCCTTCTTTTCGAAAAGTAAATTATTATTATTATTATTATTATTATTTTTTATTTATTTATTTATTTTGCTTTCTCGCTGTCTCCCGCGTTTGCGAGGTAGCGCAAGGAAACAGATGAGAGAAATGGCCCAACTCACCCCATACACATGTATATACATCCACGTCCACACACGCAAATATACATACCTATACATCTCAATGTACACATATATATACTCACACAGACACATACATATATACCCATGCACACAATTCACACTGTCTGCCTTTATTCATTCCCATCGCCACCTCGCCACACATGGAATACCATCCCCCTCCCCCCTCATGTGTGCGAGATAGCGCTAGGAAAAGACAACAAAGGCCCCATTCATTCACACTCAGCCTCTAGCTGTCATGCAATAATGCCCGAAACCACAGCTCCCTTTCCACATCCAGGCCCCACACAACTTTCCATGGTTTACCCCAGATGCTTCACATGCCCTGATTCAATCCACTGACAGCACGTCAACCCCGGTATACCACATCGATCCAATTCACTCTATTCCATGCCCTCCTTTCACCCTCCTGCATGTTCAAGCCCCGATCACTCAAAATCTTTTTCACTCCATCTTTCCACCTCCAATTTGGGCTCCCTCTTCTCCTCGTTCCCTCCACCTCCGACACATATATCCTCTTGGTCAATCTTTCCTCACTCATTCTCTCCATGTGCCCAAACCATTTCAAAACACCCTCTTCTGCTCTCTCAACCACGCTCTTTTTATTTCCACACATCTCTCTTACTCTTATGTTACTTACTCGATCAAACCACCTCACACCACACATTGTCCTCAAACATCTCATTTCCAGCACATCCATCCTCCTGCGCACCACTCTATCCATAGCCCACGCCTCGCAACCATACAACATTGTTGGAACCACTATTCCTTCAAACATACCCATTTTTGCTTTCCGAGATAATGTTCTCGACTTCCACACATTCTTCAAGGCTCCCAGGATTTTTGCCCCCTCCCTCACCCTATGATCCACTTCCGCTTCCATGGTTCCATCCGCTGCCAGATCCACTCCCAGATATCTAAAACACTTTACTTCCTCCAGTTTTTCTCCATTCAAACTTACCTCCCAATTGACTTGACCCTCAACCCTACTGTACCTAATAACCTTGCTCTTATTCACATTTACTCTTAACTTTCTTCTTTCACACACTTTACCAAACTCAGTCACCAGCTTCTGCAGTTTCTCACATGAATCAGCCACCAGCGCTGTATCATCAGCGAACAACAACTGACTCACTTCCCAAGCTCTCTCATCCCCAACAGACTTCATACTTGCCCCTCTTTCCAAAACTCTTGCATTCACCTCCCTAACAACCCCATCCATAAACAAATTAAACAACCATGGAGACATCACACACCCCTGCCGCAAACCTACATTCACTGAGAACCAATCACTTTCCTCTCTTCCTACACGTACACATGCCTTACATCCTCGATAAAAACTTTTCACTGCTTCTAACAACTTGCCTCCCACACCATGTATTCTTAATACGTTGCACAGAACATCTCTATCAACTCTATCATATGCCTTCTCCAGATCCATAAATGCTACATACAAATCCATTTGCTTTTCTAAGTATTTCTCACATACATTCTTCAAAGCAAACACCTGATCCACACATCCTCTACCACTTCTGAAACCACACTGCTCTTCCCCAATCTGATGCTCTGTACATGCCTTCACCCTCTCAATCAATATCCTCCCATATTATTTACCAGGAATACACAACAAACTTATACCTCTGTAATTTGAGCACTCACTCTTATCCCCTTTGCCTTTGTACAATGGCACTATGCACGCATTCCGCCAATCCTCAGGCACCTCACCATGAGTCATACATACATTAAATAACCTTACCAACCAGTCAGTAATACGGTCACCCCCTTTTTTAATAGATTCCACTGCAATACCATCCAAACCTGCTGCCTTGCCGGCTTTCATCTTCCGCAAAGCTTTTACTACCTCTTCCCTGTTTACCGAATCATTTTCCCTAACCCTCTCACTTTGCACACCACCTCGACCAAAACACCCTATATCTGCCACTGTATCATCAAACACATTCAACAAATCTTCAAAATACTCACTCCATCTCCTTCTCACATCACCAATGTAGATAGATAGATATATATATTTATTCATTTATTATATTTATTTATTTTGCTTTGTCGCTGTCTCCTGTGTTTGCGAGGTAGCGCAAGGAAACACACGAAAGAAATGACCCAACCCACCTCCATACACATGTATATACATACACGTCACACACGCAAATATACATACCCATACATCTCAATGTACACATATATATATACACACACAGACACATACATATATACACATGCACACAATTCACACTGCCTGCCTTTATTCATTCCCATTGCCACCTCGCCACACATGGAATAACATCCCCCTACCCCCTCATGTGTGCGAGGTAGCACTAGGAAAAGACAACAAAGGCCCCATTCGTTCACACTCAGTCTCTAGCTGTCATGCAATAATGCCCAAAACCACAGCTCCTTTTCCATATCCAGGCCCTACAGAACTTTCCATGGTTTACCCCAGACGCTTCACATGCCCTGATTCAATCCATTGACAGCACGTCTACCCCGGTATACCACATCAATCCAATTCACTCTATTCCTTGCCCTCCTTTCACCCTCCTGAATGTTCAGGCCCCGATCACTTAAAATCTTTTTCACTCCATCTTTCCACCTCCAATTTGGTCTCCCACTTCTCCTCGTTCCCTCCACGTCCGACACATATATCCTCTTGCACACACTCACACACACACACATATATATATATGTGTATTTTTTTTTTTTTTTCTGTCTCCCGCGTTTGCGAGGTAGCGCAAGGAAACAGAGGAAAGAAATGGCCCAACCCACCCCCATACACATGTATATACATACGTCCACACACGCAAATATACATACCTACACAGCTTTCCATGGTTTACCCCAGACGCTTCACATGCCCTGATTCAACCCACTGACAGCACGTCAACCCCGGTATACCACATCGATCCAATTCACTCTATTCCTTGCCCTCCTTTCACCCTCCTGCATGTTCAGGCCCCGATCACAAAATCTTTTTCACTCCATCTTTCCACCTCCAATTTGGTCTCCCACTTCTCCTCGTTCCCTCCACCTCCGACACATATATCCTCTTGGTCAATCTTTCCTCACTCATTCTCTCCATGTGCCCAAACCATTTCAAAACACCCTCTTCTGCTCTCTCAACCACGCTCTTTTTATTTCCACACATCTCTCTTACCCTTACATTACTTACTCGATCAAACCACCTCACACCACACATTGTCCTCAAACATCTCATTTCCAGCACATCCATCCTCCTGCGCACAACTCTATCCATAGCCCACACCTTGCAACCATACAACATTGTTGGAACCACTATTCCTTCAAACATACCCATTTTTGCTTTCCGAGATAATGTTCTCGACTTCCACACATTCTTCAAGGCTCCCAGGATTTTCGCCCCCTCCCCCACCCTATGATCCACTTCCGCTTCCATGGTTCCATCCGCTGCCAGATCGACTCCCAGATATCTAAAACACTTTACTTCCTCCAGTTTTTCTCCATTCAAACTCACTTCCCAATTGACTTGACCCTCAACCCTACTGTGCCTAATAACCTTGCTCTTATTCACATTTACTCTTAAATTTCTTCTTTCACACACTTTACCAAACTCAGTCACCAGCTTCTGCAGTTTCTCACATGAATCAGCCACCAGCGCTGTATCATCAGCGAACAACAACTGACTCACTTCGCAAGCTCTCTCATCCCCTACAGACTTCATACTTGCCCCTCTTTCCAAAACTCTTGCATTCACCTCCCTAACAACCCCATCCATAAACAAGTTAAACAACCATGGAGACATCACACACCCCTGCCGCAAACCTACATTCACTGAGAACCAATCACTTTCCTCTCTTCCTACACATACACATGCCTTACATCCTCGATAAAAACTTTTCACTGCTTCTAATAACTTGCCTCCCACACCATATATTCTTAATACCTTCCACAGAGCATCTCTATCAACCCTATCATATGCCTTCTCCAGATCCATAAATGCTGCATACAAATCCATTTGCTTTTCTAAGTATTTCTCATATACATTCTTCAAAGCAAACACCTGAGCCACACATCCTCTACCACTTCTGAAACCACACTGCTCTTCCCCAATCTGATGCTCTGTACATGCCTTCATCCTCTCAATCAATACCCTCCCATATAATTTACCAGGAATACTCAACAAACTTATACCTCTGTAATTTGAGCACTCACTCTTATCCCCTTTGCCTTTGTACAATGGCACTATGCAAGCATTCCGCCAATCCTCAGGCACCTCACCATGAGTCATACATACATTAAATAACCTTACCAACCAGTCAATAATACAGTCACCCCTTTTTTGGTAAATTCCACTGCAATACCATCCAAACCTGCTGCCTTGCCGGCTTTCATCTTCCGCAAAGCTTTTACTACCTCTTCTCTGTTTACCAAATCATTTTCCCTAACCCTCTCACTTTGCACACCACCTTGACCAAAACACCCTATATCTGCCACTCTATCATCAAACACATTCAACAGACCTTCAAAATACTCACTCCATCTCCTTCTCACATCACCACTACTTGTTATCACCTCCCCATTTGCGCCCTTCACTGAAGTTCCTATTTGCTCCCTTGTCTTACGCACTTTATTTACCTCCTTCCAGAACATCTTTTATTCTCCCTAAAATTTAATGATACTCTCTCACCCCAACTCTCATTTGCCCTTTTTTTCACCTCTTGCACCTTTCTCTTGACCTCCTGTCCCTTTCTTTTATACATCTCCCACTCAAATGCATTTTTTCCCTGCAAAAATCGTCCAAATGCCTCTCTCTTCTCTTTCACTAATAATCTTACTTCTTCATCCCACCACTCACTACCCTTTCTAATCAACCCACCTCCCACTCTTCTCATGCCATAAGCATCTTTTGCGCAATCCATCACTGATTCCCTAAATACATCCCATTCCTCCCCCACTCCCCTTACTTCCATTGTTCTCACCTTTTTCCATTCTGTACTCAGTCTCTCCTGGTACTTCCTCACACAAGTCTCCTTCCCAAGCTCACTTACTCTCACCACCCTCTTCACCCCAACATTCACTCTTCTTTTCTGAAAACCCATACAAATCTTCACCTTAGCCTCCACAAGATAATGATCAGACATCCCTCTAGTTGCACCTCTCAGCACATTAACATCCAAAAGTCCCTCTTTCGCACGCCTGTCAATTAACACGTAATCCAATAACGCTCTCTGGCCATCTCTCCTACTTACATACGTATACTTATGTATATCTTGCTTTTTAAACCAGGTATTCCCAATCACCAGTCCTTTTTCAGCACATAAATCTACAACCTCTTCACCATTTCCATTTACAACACTGAACACCCCATGTATACCAATTATTCCCTCAACTGCCACATTACTCACCTTTGCATTCAAATCACCCATCACTGTAACACCGGTCTCGTGCATCAAAACCACTAACACACTCATTCAGCTGCTCCCAAAACACTTGACTTTCATGATCTTTCTTCTCATGCCCAGGTGCATATGCACCAATAATCACCCATCTCTCTCCATCAACTTTCAGTTTTACCCATATTAATCGAGAATTTACTTTCTTACATTCTATCACATACTCCCACAACTCCTGTTTCAGGAGTACTGCTACTCCTTCCCTTGCTCTTGTCCTCTCACTAACCCCTGACTTTACTCCCAAGACATTCCCAAACCACTCTTGCCCTTTACCCTTGAGTTTCGTTTCACTCAGAGCCAAAACATCCAGGTTCCTTTCCTCAAACATACTACCTATCTCTCCTTTTTTCACATCTTGGTTATATCCACACACATTTAGACACCCCAGTCTGAGCCTTCGAGGAGGATGAGCACTCCCCGCGTGACTCCTTCTTCTGTTTCCCATTTTAGAAAGTTGAAAAAAATACAAGGAGGAGAGGATTTCTGGCCCCCCGCACCCGTCCCCTCTAGTCGCCTTCTACGACACGTGAGGAATGCGTGGGAAGTATTCTTTCACCCCTATCCCCAGGGATAATATATATATATATATATATATATATATATATATATATATATATATATATATATATATATATATATATATATATTGCGCTACCTCGCAAACGCGGGAGACAGCGACAAAGAATAAAAAAAAAAATATGTATATATATATATATATATATATATATATATAAAAAAGGTAAGAAATAATAGTGATGGGTGATTTTAATGCAAAGGTGAGTAATGTGGCAGTTGAGGGAATAATTGGTATACATGGGGTGTTCAGTGTTGTAAATGGAAATGGTGAAGAGCTTGTAGATTTATGTGCTGAAAAAGGACTGATGATTGGGAATACCTGGTTTAAAAAGCGAGATATACATAAGTATACTTATGTAAGTAGGAGAGATGGCCAGAGAGCGTTATTGGATTACGTGTTAATTGACAGGCGTGCGAAAGAGAGACTTTTGGATGTTAATGTGCTGAGAGGTGCAACTGGAGGGATGTCTGATCATTATCTTGTGGAGGCTAAGGTGAAGATTTGTATGGGTTTTCAGAAAAGAAGAGTGAATGTTGGGGTGAAGAGGGTGGTGAGAGTAAGTGAGCTTGGGAAGGAGACCTGTGTGAGGAAGTACCAGGAGAGACTGAGTACAGAATGGAAAAAGGTGAGAACAATGGAAGTAAGGGGAGTGGGGGAGGAATGGGATGTATTTAGGGAATCAGTGATGGATTGCGCAAAAGATGCTTGTGGCATGAGAAGAGTGGGAGGTGGGTTGATTAGAAAGGGTAGTGAGTGGTGGGATGAAGAAGTAAGAGTATTAGTGAAAGAGAAGAGAGAGGCATTTGGACGATTTTTGCAGGGAAAAAATGCAATTGAGTGGGAGATGTATAAAAGAAAGAGACAGGAGGTCAAGAGAAAGGTGCAAGAGGTGAAAAAAAGGGGGAATGAGAGTTGGGGTGAGAGAGTATCATTAAATTTTAGGGAGAATAAAAAGATGTTCTGGAAGGAGGTAAATAAAGTGCGTAAGACAAGGGAGCAAATGGGAACTTCAGTGAAGGGCGCAAATGGGGAGGTGATAACAAGTAGTGGTGATGTGAGAAGGAGATGGAGTGAGTATTTTGAAGGTTTGTTGAATGTGTTTGATGATAGAGTGGCAGATTTAGGGTGTTTTGGTCGAGGTGGTGTGCAAAGTGAGAGGGTTAGGGAAAATGATTTGGTAAACAGAGAAGAGGTAGTGAAAGCTTTGCGGAAGATGAAAGCCGGCAAGGCAGCAGGTTTGGATGGTACTGCAGTGGAATTTATTAAAAAAGGGGGTGACTGTATTGTTGACTGGTTGCTAAGGTTATTTAATGTATGTATGACTCATGGAGAGGTGCCTGAGGATTGGCGGAATGCGTGCATAGTGCCATTGTACAAAGGCAAAGGGGATAAGAGTGAGTGCTCAAATTACAGAGGTATAAGTTTGTTGAGTATTCCTGGTAAATTATATGGGAGGGTATTGATTGAGAGGGTGAAGGCATGTACAGAGCATCAGATTGGGGAAGAGCAGTGTGGTTTCAGAAGTGGTAGAGGATGTGTGGATCAGGTGTTTGCTTTGAAGAATGTATGTGAGAAATACTTAGAAATGCTAATGGATTTGTATGTAGCATTTATGGATCTGGAGAAGGCATATGATAGAGTTGATAGAGATGCTCTGTGGAAGGTATTAAGAATATATGGTGTGGGAGGAAAGTTGTTAGAAGCAGTGAAAAGTTTTTATCGAGGATGTAAGGCATGTGTACGTGTAGGAAGAGAGGAAAGTGATTGGTTCTCAGTGAATGTAGGTTTGCGGCAGGGGTGTGTGATGTCTCCATGGTTGTTTAATTTGTTTATGGATGGGGTTGTTAGGGAGGTAAATGCAAGAGTTTTGGAAAGAGGGGCAAGTATGAAGTCTGTTGGGGATGAGAGAGCTTGTGAAGTGAGTCAGTTGTTGTTCGCTGATGATACAGCGCTGGTGGCTGATTCATGTGAGAAACTGCAGAAGCTGGTGACTGAGTTTGGTAAAGTGTGTGGAAGAAGAAAGTTAAGAGTAAATATGAATAAGAGCAAGGTTATTAGGTACAGTAGGGTTGAGGGTCAAGTCAATTGGGAGGTGAGTTTGAATGGAGAAAAACTGGAGGAAGTGAAGTGTTTTAGATATCTGGGAGTGGATCTGGCAGCGGATGGAACCATGGAAGCGGAAGTGGATCATAGGGTGGGGGAGGGGGCGAAAATTCTGGGGGCCTTGAAGAATGTGTGGAAGTCGAGAACATTATCTCGGAAAGCAAAAATGGGTATGTTTGAAGGAATAGTGGTTCCAACAATGTTGTATGGTTGCGAGGCGTGGGCTATGGATAGAGTTGTGCGCAGGAGGATGGATGTGCTGGAAATGAGATGTTTGAGGACAATGTGTGGTGTGAGGTGGTTTGATCGAGTGAGTAACGTAAGGGTAAGAGAGATGTGTGGAAATAAAAAGAGTGTGGTTGAGAGAGCAGAAGAGGGTGTTTTGAAGTGGTTTGGGCACATGGAGAGAATGAGTGAGGAAAGATTGACCAAGAGGATATATGTGTCGGAGGTGGAGGGAACGAGGAGAAGAGGGAGACCAAATTGGAGGTAGAAAGGTGGAGTGAAAAAGATTTTGTGTGATCGGGGCCTGAACATGCAGGAGGGTGAAAGGAGGGCAAGGAATAGAGTGAATTGGAGCGATGTGGTATACTGGGGTTGACGTGCTGTCAGTGGATTGAATCAAGGCATGTGAAGCGTCTGGGGTAAACCATGGAAAGCTGTGTAAGTATGTATATTTGCGTGTGTGGACGTATGTATATACATGTGTATGGGGGGGGTTGGGCCATTTCTTTCGTCTGTTTCCTTGCGCTACCTCGCAAACGTGGGAGACAGCGACAAAGTATAAAAAAAATGAAATAATAATAATTTAGAAAACTGAAACTTCTAGTTTGAAATGAAATGAAAAAATGAATGTCACATAATGGTTCAACCTCTGGCTATGGAAAGGGAAATGTATAATGTATATATATGTGTATGTATGTATGTATGTATGTATATGTATATGTGTGTGTGTGTGTGTGTGTGTGTGTGTGTGTGTGTGTGTGTATATGTGCGTATGTGTGTGTGTGTGTGTATATGTATATATATATGTATATTATCCCTGGGGATAGGGGTGAAAGAATACTTCCCACGTATTCCTCGCGTGTCGTAGAAAGCGACTAGAGGGGACGGGAGCGGGGGGGCCAGAAATCCTCCCCTCCTTGTATTAACTTTCTAAAATGGGAAACAGAAGAAGGAGTCACGCGGGGAGTGCTCATCCTCCTCGAAGGCTCAGAGTAGGGTGCCTAAATGTGTGTGGATGTAACCAAGATGTGAAAAAAGGAGAGATAGGTAGTATGTTTGAGGAAAGGAACCTGGATGTTTTGGCTCTGAGTGAAACGAAGCTCAAGGGTAAAGGGGAAGAGTGGTTTGGGAATGTCTGGGGAGTAAAGTCAGGGGTTAGTGAGAGGACAAGAGCAAGGGAAGGAGTAGCAATACTCCTGAAACAGGAGTTGTGGGAGTATGTGATAGAATGTAAGAAAGTAAATTCTCGATTAATATGGGTAAAACTGAAAGTTGATGGAGAGAGGTGGGTGATTATTGGTGCATATGCACCCGGGCATGAGAAGAAAGATCATGAGAGGCAAGTGTTTTGGGAGCAGCTGAATGAGTGTGTTAGTGATTTTGATGCACGAGACCGGGTTATAGTGATGGGTGATTTGAATGCAAAGGTGAGTAATGTGGCAGTTGAGGGAATAATTGGTATACATGGGGTGTTCAGTGTTGTAAATGGAAATGGTGAAGAGCTTGTAGATTTATGTGCTGAAAAAGGACTGATGATTGGGAATACCTGGTTTAAAAAGCGAGATATACATAAGTATACTTATGTAAGTAGGAGAGATGGCCAGAGAGCGTTATTGGATTACGTGTTAATTGACAGGCGTGTGAAAGAGAGACTTTTGGATGTTAATGTACTGAGAGGTGCAACTGGAGGGATGTCTGATCATTATCTTGTGGAGGCTAAGGTGAAGATTTGTGTGGGTTTTCAGAAAAGAAGAGTGAATGTTGGGGTGAAGAGGGTGGTGAGAGTAAGTGAGCTTGGGAAGGAGACCTGTGTGAGGAAGTACCAGGAGAGACTGAGTACAGAATGGAGAAAGGTGAGAACAATGGAAGTAAGGGGAGTGCGGGAGGAATGGGATGTATTTAGGGAATCAGTGATGGATTGCGCAAAAGATGCTTGTGGCATGAGAAGAGTGGGAGGTGGGTTGATTAGAGAGGGTAGTGAGTGGTGGGATGAAGAAGTAAGAGTATTAGTGAAAGAGAAGAGAGAGGCATTTGGACGATTTTTGCAGGGAAAAAATGCAATTGAGTGGGAGATGTATAAAAGAAAGAGACAGGAGGTCAAGAGAAAGGTGCAAGAGGTGAAAAAAAGGGGGAATGAGAGTTGGGGTGAGAGAGTATCATTAAATTTTAGGGAGAATAAAAAGATGTTCTGGAAGGAGGTAAATAAAGTGCGTAAGACAAGGGAGCAAATGGGAACTTCAGTGAAGGGCGCAAATGGGGAGGTGATAACAAGTAGTGGTGATGTGAGAAGGAGATGGAGTGAGTATTTTGAAGGTCTGTTGAATGTGTTTGATGATAGAGTGGCAGATATAGGGTGTTTTGGTCGAGGTGGTGTGCAAAGTGAGAGGGTTAGGGAAAATGATTTGGTAAACAGAGAAGAGGTAGTGAAAGCTTTGCGGAAGATGAAAGCCGGCAAGGCAGCAGGTTTGGATGGTATTGCAGTGGAATTTATTAAAAAAGGGGGTGACTGTATTGTTGACTGGTTGGTAAGGTTATTTAATGTATGTATGACTCATTGTGAGGTGCCTGAGGATTGGCAGAATGCGTGCATAGTGCCATTGTACAAAGGCAAAGGGGATAAGAGTGAGTGCTCAAATTACAGAGGTAGAAGTTTGTTGAGTATTCCTGGTAAATTATATGGGAGGGTATTGATTGAGAGGGTGAAGGCATGTACAGAGCATCAGATTGGGGAAGAGCAGTGTGGTTTCAGAAGTGGTAGAGGATGTGTGGATCAGGTGTTTGCTTTGAAGAATGTATGTGAGAAATACTTAGAAAAGCAAATGGATTTGTATGTAGCATTTATGGATCTGGAGAAGGCATATGATAGAGTTGATAGAGATGCTCTGTGGAAGGTATTAAGAATATATGGTGTGGGAGGAAAGTTGTTAGAAGCAGTGAAAAGTTTTTATCGAGGATGTAAGGCATGTGTACGTGTAGGAAGAGAGGAAAGTGATTGGTTCTCAGTGAATGTAGGTTTGCGGCAGGGGTGTGTGATGTCTCCATGGTTGTTTAATTTGTTTATGGATGGGGTTGTTAGGGAGGTAAATGCAAGAGTTTTGGAAAGAGGGGCAAGTATGAAGTCTGTTGGGGATGAGATAGCTTGGGAAGTGAGTCAGTTGTTGTTCGCTGATGATACAGCGCTGGTGGCTGATTCATGTGAGAAACTGCAAAAGCTGTTGACTGAGTTTGGTAAAGTGTGTGGAAGAAGAAAGTTAAGAGTAAATGTGAATAAGAGCAAGGTTATTAGGTACAGTAGGGTTGAGGGTCAAGTCAATTGGGAGGTGAGTTTGAATGGAGAAAAACTGGAGGAAGTGAAGTGTTTTAGATATCTGGGAGTGGATCTGGCAGCGTATGGAACCATGAAAGCGGAAGTGGATCATAGGGTGGGGGAGGGGGTGAAAATTCTGGGGGCCTTGAAGAATGTGTGGAAGTCGAGAACATTATCTCGGAAAGCAAAAATGGGTATGTTTGAAGGAATAGTGGTTCCAACAATGTTGTATGGTTGCGAGGCGTGGGCTATGGATAGAGTTGTGCACAGGAGGATGGATGTGCTGGAAATGAGATGTTTGAGGACAATGTGTGGTGTGAGGTGGTTTGATCGAGTGAGTAACGTAAGGGTAAGAGAGATGTGTGGAAATAAAAAGAGCATGGTTGAGAGAGCAGAAGAGGGTGTTTTGAAGTGGTTTGGGCACATGGAGAGAATGAGTGAGGAAAGATTGACCAAGAGGATATATGTGTCGGAGGTGGAGGGAACAAGGAGAAGAGGGAGACCAAATTGGAGGTGGAAAGATGGAGTGAAAAGGATTTTGTGTGATCGGGGCCTGAACATGCAGGAGGGTGAAAGGAGGGCAAGGAATAGAGTAAATTGGAGCGATGTGGTATACCGAGGTTGACGTGCTGTCAGTGGATTGAATCAAGGCATGTGAAGCGTCTGGGGTAAACCATGGAAAGCTGTGTAGGTATGTATATTTGTGTGTGTGGACGTATGTATATACATGTGTATGGGGGTGAGTTGGGCCATTTCTTTCGTCTGTTTCCTTGCACTACCTCGCAAACGCGGGAGACAGCGACAAAGTATAATAAAAAAATATATATATACATATATATTTTTTTTTTCTTTTTTTTTTTTTGCTTTGTCGCTGTCTCCCGCGTTTGCGAGGTGGCGCAAGGAAACAGACGAAAGATATATATATATATATATATATATTTTTTTTTTTTTTTTTTTTTTTTTTTTTTTTTTTTTTTTGCACTGTCTCCCGCGTTTGCGAGGTAGCGCAAGGAAACAGACGAAAGAAATGGCCCAACCCACCCCCATACACATGTATATACATACGTCCACACACTCAAATATACATACCTACACAGCTTTCCATGGTTTACCCCAGACTCTTCACATGCCCCGATTCAATCCACTGACAGCACGTCAACCCCGGTATACCACATCGCTCCAATTCACTCTATTCCTTGCCCTCCTTTCACCCTCCTACATGTTCAGGCCCCGATCACACAAAATCTTTTTCACTCCATCTTTCCACCTCCAATTTGGTCTCCCTCTTCTCCTCGTTCCCTCCACCTCCGACACATATATCCTCTTGGTCAATCTTTCCTCACTCATTCTCTCCATGTGCCCAAACCATTTCAAAACACCCTCTTCTGCTCTCTCAACCACGCTCTTTTTATTTCCACACATCTCTCTTACCCTTACGTTACTTACTCGATCAAACCACCTCACACCACACATTGTCCTCAAACATCTCATTTCCAGCACATCCATCCTCCTGCGCACAACTCTATCCATAGCCCACGCCTCGCAACCATACAACATTGTTGGAACCACTATTCCTTCAAACATACCCATTTTTGCTTTCCGAGATAATGTTCTCGACTTCCACACATTCTTCAAGGCTCCCAGAATTTTTGCCCCCTCCCCCACCCTATGATCCACTTCCGCTTCCATGGTTCCATCCGCTGCCAGATCCACTCCCAGATATATAAAACACTTTACTTCCTCCAGTTTTTCTCTATTCAAACTCACCTCCCAATTGACTTGACCCTCAACCCTAATGTACCTAATAACCTTGTTCTTATTCACATTTACTCTTAACTTTCTTCTTTCACTCACTTTACCAAACTCAGTCACCAACTTCTGCAGTTTCTCACATGAATCAGCCACCAGCGCTGTATCATCAGCGAACAACAACTGACTCACTTCCCAAGCTCTCTCATCCCCAACAGACTTCATACTTGCCCCTCTTTCCAAAACTCTTGCATTCACCTCCGCAACAACCCCATCCATAAACAAATTAAACAACCATGGAGACATCACACACCCCTGCCGCAAACCTACATTCACTGAGAACCAATCACTTTCCTCTCTTCCTACACGTACACATGCCTTACATCCTCGATAAAAACTTTTCACTGCTTCTAACAACTTGCCTCCCACACCATATATTCTTAATACCTTCCACAGAGCATCTCTATCAACCCTATCATATGCCTTCTCCAGATCCATAAATGCTACATACAAATCCATTTGCTTTTCTAAGTATTTCTCACATACATTCTTCAAAGGAAACACCTGATCCACACATCCTCTACCACTTCTGAAACCACACTGCTCTTCCCCAATCTGATGCTCTGTACATGCCTTCACCCTCTCAATCAATACCCTCCCATATAATTTACCAGGAATACTCAACAAACTTATACCTCTGTAATTTGAGCACTCACTCTTATCCCCTTTGCCTTTGTACAATGGCACTATGCACGCATTCCGCCAATCCTCAGGCACCTCACCGTGAGTCATACATACATTAAATAACCTTACCAACCAGTCAACAATACAGTCACCTCCTTTTTTAATAAATTCCACTGCAATACCATCCAAACCTGCTGCCTTGCCGGCTTTCATCTTCCGCAAAGCTTTTACTACCTCTTCTCTGTTTACAAAATCATTTTCCCTAACTCTCTCACTTTGCACACCACCTCGACCAAAACACCCTATATCTGCCACTCTATCATCAAACACATTCAACAAACCTTTAAAATACTCACTCCATCTCCTCACATCACCACTACTTGTTATCACCTCCCCATTTGCGCCCTTCACTGAAGTTCCCATTTGCTCCCTTGTCTTACGCACTTTATTTACCTCCTTCCAGAACATCTTTTTATTCTCCCTAAAATTTAATGATACTCTCTCACCCCAACTCTCATTCCCCCTTTTTTTCACCTCTTGCACCTTTCTCTTGACCTCCTGTCTCTTTCTTTTATACGTCTCCCACTCAGCTGCATTTTTTCCCTGCAAAAATCGTCCAAATGCCTCTCTCTTCTCTTTCACTAATACTCTTGTTCTTCATCCCACCACTCACTACCCTTTCTAATCAACCCACCTCCCACTCTTCTCATGCCATAAGCATCTTTTGCGCAATCCATCACTGATTCCCTAAATACATCCCATTCCTCCCCCACTCCCCTTACTTCCATTGTTCTCACCTTTTTCCATTCTGTACTCAGTCTCTCCTGGTACTTCCTCACACAAGTCTCCTTCCCAAGCTCACTTACTCTCACCACCCTCTTCACCCCAACATTCACTCTTTTTTTCTGAAAACCCATACAAATCTTCACCTTAGCCTCCACAAGATAATGATCAGACATCCCTCCAGTTGCACCTCTCAGTACATTAACATCCAAAAGTCTCTCTTTCGCGCGCCTGTCAATTAACACGTAATCCAATAACGCTCTCTGGCCATCTCTCCTACTTACATAAGTATACTTATGTATATCTCGCTTTTTAAACCAGGTATTCCCAATCATCAGTCCTTTTTCAGCACATAAATCTACAAGCTCATCACCATTTCCATTTACAACACTGAACACCCCATGTATACCAATTATTCCCTCAACTGCCACATTACTCACCTTTGCATTCAAATCACCCATCACTATAACCCGGTCTCGTGCATCAAAACCACTAACACACTCATTCAGCTGCTCCCAAAACACTTGCCTCTCATGATCTTTCTTCTCATGCCCAGGTGCATATGCACCAATAATCACCCATCTCTCTCCATCAACTTTCAGTTTTACCCATATTAATGAAGAATTTACTTTCTTACATTCTATCACGTACTCCCACAACTCCTGTTTCAGGAGTACTGCTACTCCTTCCCTTGCTCTTGTCCTCTCACTAACCCCTGACTTTACTCCCAAGACATTCCCAAACCACTCTTCCCCTTCACCCTTGAGCTTCGTTTCACTCAGAGCCAAAACATCCAGGTTCCTTTCCTCAAACATACTACCTATCTCTCCTTTTTTCACATCTTGGTTACATCCACACACATTTAGGCACCCCAATCTGAGCCTTTGAGGAGTATGAGCACTCCCCGCGTGACTCCTTCTGTTTCCCATTTTAGAAAGTTAAAAAAATACAAGGAGGGGAAGATTTCTGGCCCCCTGCTCCCGTCCCCTCTAGTCGCTTTCTACGACACGCGAGGAATGCGTGGGAAGTATTCTTTCACCCCTATCCCCAGGGATAATATACATATATATATATACACACACACACACACACACACACACACACACACACACACACATACACACACACACACATACATATATATACATATGAAAAATGTAAGAAACAATTTACAAAACTGAAACTTCTAGCTTGAAATGAAAAGAAAAAAATGAATGTCACATAATGGTTCAACCTCTGGCTATGGAAAAATAAATGTTTAATTTATTGACACAAAGGTCAATAGTAGTTTTCATCAATTTAACCACTGTATCAATAAGCTTCAATGTATATATATATATCTTTTTTCAAAATTTCATACTATTCACCATTTCCCGCAATAGCGAGGTAGCATTAAGAACAGAGGACTGGGCCTTTGAGGGAATATCCTCACCTGGCCCCCTTCTCTGTTCCTTCTTTTGGAAAATTAAAAAAAAAAAACGAGAGGGGAGGATTTCCAGCCCCCCCGCTCCCTTCCCTTTAAGTCGCCTTCTACAACACGCAGGGAATACGTGGGAAGTATTCTTTCTCCCCTATCCCCAGGGATAATATATATATATATATATATGGTGTGGGAGGCAAGTTGTTAGAAGCAGTGAAAAGTTTTTATCGAGGATGTAAGGCATGTGTACGTGTAGGAAGAGAGGAAAGTGATTGGTTCTCAGTGAATGTAGGTTTGCGGCAGGGGTGTGTGATGTCTCCATGGTTGTTTAATTTGTTTATGGATGGGGTTGTTAGGGAGGTGAATGCAAGAGTTTTGGAAAGAGGGGCAAGTATGAAGTCTGTTGGGGATGAGAGAGCTTGGGAAATGAGTCAGTTGTTGTTCGCTGATGATACAGCGCTGGTGGCTGATTCATGTGAGAAACTGCAGAAGCTGGTGACTGAGTTTGGTAAAGTGTGTGAAAGAAGAAAGTTAAGAGTAAATGTGAATAAGAGCAAGGTAATTAGGTACATTAGGGTTGAGGGTCAAGACAATTGGGAGGTAAGTTTGAATGGAGAAAAACTGGAGGATGTAAAGTGTTTTAGATATCTAGGAGTGGATCTGGCAGCGGATGGAACCATGGAAGCGGAAGTGGATCATAGTGTGGGGGAGGGGGCGAAAATCCTGGGAGCCTTGAAGAATGTGTGGAAGTCGAGAACATTATATCGGAAAGTAAAAATGGGTATGTTTGAAGGAATAGTGGTTCCAACAATGTTGTATGGTTGCGAGGCTTGGGCTATGGATAGAGTTGTGTGCAGGAGGATGGATGTGCTGGAAATGAGATGTTTGAGGACAATGTGTGGTGTGAGGTGGTTTGATCGAGTAAGTAATGTAAGGGTAAGAGAGATGTGTGAAAACAAAAAGAGCGTGGTTGAGAGAGCAGAAGAGGGTGTTTTGAAATGGTTTGGGCACATGGAGAGAATGAGTGAGGAAAGATTGACCAAGAGGATATATGTGTCGGAGGTGGAGGGAACGAGGAGAAGTGGGAGACCAAATTGGAGGTGGAAAGATGGATGTAAAAGATTTTGTGTGATCAGGGTCTGAACATGCAGTAGGGTGAAAGGAGGGCAAGGAATAGAGTGAATTGGATCGATGTGGTATACCGGGGTTGACGTGCTGTCAGTGGGTTGAATCAGGGCATGTGAAGCGTCTGGGGTAAACCATGGAAAGCTGTGTAGGTATGTATATTTGCGTGTGTGGACGTATGTATATACATGTGTATGGGGGTGGGTTGGGCCATTTCTTTCGTCTGTTTCCTTGCGCTACCTCGCAAACACGGGAGACAGCGACAAAGCAAAAAAAAAAATAATAATAATAATGGAGAAAAACTGGAGGAAGTAAAGTGTTTTAGATATCTGGGAGTGGATCTGGCAGCGGATGGAACCATGGAAGCGGAAGTGGATCATAGGGTGGGGGAGGGGGCGAAAATCCTGGGAGCCTTGAAGAATGTGTGGAAGTCGAGAACATTATCTCGGAAAGCAAAAATGGGTATGTTTGAAGGAATAGTGGTTCCAACAATGTTGTATGGTTGCGAGGCGTGGGCTATGGATAGAGTTGTGCGCAGGAGGATGGATGTGCTGGAAATGAGATGTTTGAGGACAATGTGTGGTGTGAGGTGGTTTGATCGAGTAAGTAATGTAAGGGGGCGGGGGGAAAAGGGGGGGGCCGAAATTCCCCCCCTCCTTTTATTTTAAATTTCTAAAAAGGGAAACAGAAAAAGGGGTAGCGGGGAGTGCTTTATTTCCCCCTCGAAGGCTCAGAGTGGGGGCCTAAAAAATTTGTGAGTAACCAAGTGTGAAAAAGGAGAATAGGTAGTTGTTTGAAAGGGAAAAGGGGGCCCGGGTGTTTTTTTGGGTCTGAGTGAAACGAAGCCCCAAGGGTAAAAGGGGGAAAAGTGGTTTGGGGAAAGTCCGGGGGGTAAAGTCATGGGTTAGTGAGAGGAAAAAGAGGGAAAGGGAAGGATTCAATTTCTCCCAAACAGGATTGTGGGGTTTTTGTTATAGAATGTAAGAAAAGGGAAATTCTCGATTTAAAATTTGGGGAAAAAATGAAAAATTTATGGAGAGAGGTGGGTGAATTTTTGGGGGCCTTTTGCACCGGGCATGAGAAGAAAAATCCAAGAGAGGGGAAAATGTTTTGGGAGCAGCGGGAAGGTGTGTTAGTGGTTTTTTTATCACGGGACCGGGTTATAGTGTTTGGGTGATTTGGGAAAGCAAAAAAAAGAGTAATGTTTCAGTTGGGGGGAAAAAATTTTGGGATACATTGGGGGGTTCATTTTTGTAAAAGGAAATGGTGAAGAGGGTTGTAGTTTATTGCCAAAAAAGGGCTGATGATTTGGGGGACCCGGTTTAAAAAAAACGAGATATACATTTCAGTTTAAAATTTGTAAAGGGAGGAGAGATGGCCGGGGGCGTTTTTTTGGAATTTTTCGTGTTAATTGACAGGCCCCTGGGAAAAAGAGACTTTTGGATGTTAATGTCTGAAGGTGGGGAAATGGAGGGATGTTTGATCATTATTTGTGGAGGCTAAAGGGGAAGATTTGTTGGGTTTTCGGGAAAAAAAGATTTATTGGTTTGGGGGGAAAGGGGTGGTGGGGGAGAAGTTTGGGTTTGGGAAGGAGACCTGTGTGGGGGGAAATTTCCAGGAAAGGGGGTTAGACAGAATTTGGGGAAAAAAGGGGAGAAACAATGGAAAAAGGGGGGGGGGGGAGGAATTTGGAAAGTATTTAGGGAAAACAGTGATTTGGGTTGCCCAAAAAAAAAGCTTGTGGGGGGAAAAGAGAAAAGTGGGGGGGGTGGGGATGATTGGGAAAAGGGAAATAAATGGGGGGGAAAAGAAGTAAATATTTGTGAAAGAGAAGGGGAGAAGGCTTTTTGGGCGATTTTTGCAGGGAAAAAAAGCAATTGAGTGGGAAAATTAAAAGAAAGAGAAGGAGGTCAAAAGAAATGCAAGAGGTGAAAAAAAAAAAGGGGAAAAGAGAGTTGGGGTGAGAGAGTAAATTAAAATTTTTAGGGGGAATAAAAAGTGTTTTTGGAAGGAGGGAAAAAAAAGTGCGTGGGAAAGGGAAACAAAATGGGGAAAAATTTAGTGAAGGGCCCAAAAGGGGAGGTGATAACAAGTGTGGGGGGTTGGGGAAGGGGGGATGGAGTGAGTATTTTTGAAGGTTTGTTGAATGTGGTTTTTATGATTGAGTGGCGATTTTGGGGGGTTTTTTTGGGCGAGGGGGTGTGCAAAGTGAGAGGGTTTTGGGAAAAAAGATTTGGTAAAAAAGAGAAGAGGTGTGTAAAGCTTTGCGGAAGAAAGAAAGCCGGGGAAGGCAGCAGGGTTTGGGATTTGGGATTGGGAGTGGAATTTTTTAAAAAAAGGGGGTGACGTATTTTTGACTGGTTTGGGAAGGTTATTTAAAGTATGTTTGGAAATCATTGGGGGTGCCTGAGGATTGGCTGGGAATTTCGTGCATAGTGCCCCTTGGGACAAAGGCCCAAAAAGGGTAAGAGTGAGTGCTCAAATTTCAGAGGTAAAGTTTGTTTTATATTCCCGGTAAATTTTATGGAAAGGGTTTTTGATTGGAGGGTGAAAAGGGATGTCCCCGAGCAACAGATTGGGGAAGAGCAGTGGGGGGTTTCCCGAAGTGGTAGAGGGGTGTGGAATCAGGTGTTTTCTTTGAAGGGTGTATGTGAGAAATAATTAAAAAAAGCCCAAATGGATTTGTAAAGTACATTTAAAGGGGTCTGGAGAAGGCTTGATAGAGTTGATAGAGGGTGGGTCTGTGGAAAAGGGATTAAGAATTTGGTGTGGGAGGAAAGTTGTTAGAAGCAGTGAAAAGTTTTTATCGAGGGTGTAAGGCGGTTTAGTGTAGGAAAAGAGGAAAAATGATTTGGTTTTTTCTGTGAATGTAAAGGTTTTGCGGCAGGGGTGGGGTGATGTCTCCATGGTGTTTTTAAATTTTTTTTTATTTGGGTGGGGTTGTTAGGGAGGTAAAAAAAAAGGGGTTTTGGAAAAAGGGGAAATATGAATTGGTTTTGTTTGGGATTTGGAAAATTTGGGGAAGTGGTCATTTTTTTTTCGCTTTAGGAAACAGGGTGGGGGGCTGATTCATGGGGGAAACTCAAAAAACTGGTTTACGGGGTTTTTTTAAAGTGTGTGGAAGAAGAAAAAAGTTAAGGGGTAAATGTGAATAAAGCAAGGTTTTTTGGTAAAAGTTTGGGTTGGGGGGTCGGTCAATTTGGGGGGTGGGTTTGATGGAGAAAAAAAGGAGGAAGGGGAAGTGTTTTTTGATTTTCTGGGAGTGGGTCTGGGGAGCGGATGGAACCATGAAGGGAAGTGGATTAAAAGGGTTTGGGGGGGGGGAAAAAAATTTTGGGGGCCCCTTGGGAAAAATGTGGGAAGTCGAGAAAAATTATCTCGGGAAAACAAAAATGGGTAAGTTTTTAAGGGGAAAAGGGGTTTCCCAAAAATTGGGTTGTAAAGGGTTTTTGGGGAGGGGGTGGGGTTTTGGGTTTGAGTTGTGCCAGGGAAAGGGTGGTGGTTTCTGGAAAATTTTGGGTGTTTTTTAGGACAATGTGTGGTGGGAGGTGGTTTGATCGAGTAAGTAATGTAAGAGTAAGAGAGATGTGTGGAAATAAAAAGAGTGTGGTTAAGAGAGCAGAAGAGGGTGTTTTGAAATGGTTTGGGCACATGGAGAGAATGAGTGAGGAAAGATTGACCAAGAGGATATATGTGTCGGAGGTGGAGGGAACGAGGAGAAGTGGGAGACCAAATTGGAGGTGGAAAGATGGAGTGAAAAATATTTTGTGTGATCGGGGCCTGAACATGCAGGAGGGTGAAAGGAGGGCAAGGAATAGAGTGAATTGGAACAATGTGTTATACCGGGGTCGACGTGCAGTCAATGTATTGAACCAGGGCATGTGAAGCGTCTGGGGTAAACCATGGAAAGTTCTGTGGGGCTTGGATGTGGAAAGGGAGCTGTGGTTTCGGGCATTATTACATGACAGCTAGAGACTGAGTGTGAACGAATGTGGCCTTTGTTTTTTCCTAGTGCTACCTCGCACACATGAGGACGGAAGGGGATGTTATTCTATGTGTGGCGAGGTGGCGATGGGAATAAATAACGGCAGACAGTATGAATTATGTACATTTGTATATATGTATATGTCTGAGTATGTATATATATGTATACGTTGAAATGTATAGGTATGTATATTTGCGTGTGTGGACGTGTATGTATATACATGTTTTTGGGTGGGTTGGGCCATTCTTTCATCTGTTTCCTTGCGCTACCTCGCTAATGTGGGAGACAGCGACAAAGCAAAATAAATATATATATATTTGTTTTATTTAATATACTTTGTCGCGTTAGCGAGGTAGCACAAGGAAACAGACGAAAGAATGGCCCAACAAACTCATATACACATGTATATACATACACGTCCACACACGCACATATACATACCTATACATTTCAACGTATACATATATATACATACTCAGACATATACATGTATTCACATGTACATAATTCATTCTTGCTGCCTTTATTCATTCCCGCCGTCACCCCGTCACTCATGAAATGACACCCTCCTCCCCCCACATGAGCGCGAGGTAGTGCTAGGAAAAGACAACAAAGGCCTCATTCGTTCACACTCATTCTCTAGTTGTCATGTATAATGCACTGAAACACAGCTCCCTTTCCACATCCAGGCCCCACAAAAATTTCCATGGTCTATCCCAGATGCTTCACATGCCTTGGTTCAATCCATTTACAGCACGTCGACCCTGGTATACAACATTGTTCCAATTCAGTCTATTTCTTGCATACCTTTCACCCTCCTGCATGTTCAGGCCCCGATCACTTAAAATCTTTTTCACTCCATCTTTCCACCTCCAATTTGGTCTCCCACTTCTCATTCCCTCCACCTCTGACACATATATCCTCTATGTCAATCTTTCCTCACTCATTCTCTCCATGTGACCAAACCATTTCAAAACACCCTCTTCTGCTCTCTCAACCACACTCTTTTTATTACCACACGTCTCTCTTACCCTATTATTACTTACTCGATCAAAAAAAACCTCACACAGCATATTGTCCTCAAACATCTCATTTCCAGCACATCCACCCTCCTCTGCACAACTCTATCTATAGCCCATGCCTTGCAACCATGTATCATTGTTGGAACCACTATTCCTTCAAACATACCCATTTTTGCTTTCCAAGATAACATTCTTGACTTCCACACATTCTTCAACACTCCCAAAACTTTTGCCCCCTCCCCCACCCACTTCCGCTTCCATGGTTCCATCCGCTGCCAAATCCACTCCCAGATATATAAAACACTTCACTTCCTCTAGTTTTTCTTCATTCAAACTTACCTCCCAATTGACTTGTCCCTCAACCTCACTGCATCTAATAACCTTGCTCTTATTCACATTTACTCTCAGCTTTCCTCTTTCACACACTTTACCAAACTCATTCACCAGCTTCTGCAGTTTCTCACACGAATCAGCCACCAGCGCTGTATCATCAGCAAACAACAACTGACTCACTTCCCAAGCTTTCTCATCCACAACAGACTGCATACTTGCCCCCTTTCCAAAACTCTTGCATTCTTCTCCATAACAACCCCATCCATACACAAATCAAACAACCATGGAGACGGAGACATCATACACACCCCTGCCGCAAACCAACATTCACTGAGAACTAATCACTTTCCTCTCTTCTTACATGTGCACATGCCTTACATCCTCAATAAAAACTCCTCTTTGTCAATCTTTCCACATTCATTCTCTCCATATGTCCAGATCATTTCAACACACCCTCTTCTGCTCTCTCAACCTCAGTCTTTTTATTACCTCACATCTCTCTTACCCTTTCATTACTTACTCTGTCAAACCACCTCACACTACATATTGTATGCAAACATTTCATTTCGAACACATCCACCCTACTCCGTACAACCCTATCTATGGACCATGCCTCGCAACCATACAAAATTGTTCAAACTACTATTCCTTCAAACATACCCATTTTTGCTGTCCGAGATAATGTTCTCTCCCGCACATTGTTCATCGTTCCCAGAACCTTTGCCCCTTTCCCCACCCTGTGACCACTTCAGCTTCCCTGGTTCCATTTGCTGCTAAGTCCACTCCCAGATATCTAAAACACTTCACTTCCTCCAATTTTTCTCCATTTAAACTTATGTCCCAGTTAACTTGACCCTCAACACTACTGAACCTAATAACTTTGCTCATCACATTTACTTCATCCTTCAACTTCATCCTTTTACACACTTTTCCAGACTCGGTCACCAAGCTCTGCAGTTTCTCACTTGAATCAGCCACCAGAGCTGTATCATCAGTGAACAGTGACTGAATCACTTCCCAGGCCCTCTCATCCCCAACAGACTGCATACTCGCCCCACTCTCCAAAAATCTAGCACTTGCCTCCCTGACCACCCCATCCATAAGCAAATTAAACAACCTTGGGGACATCATGCACCCCTACTGCAGACCACCCTTCACTTGGGGGCCAATCACTCTCCTCTCTTCCTCTTGTGCACATGTCTTACATCCTTGATGAAAACTTTTCACTGCTTCTCTCAGCTTACCTCCCACACCATATACTCTTGAGACCTCCTACAAAGCATCTCTATCAATCCTGTCATATGCCTTCTCCAGATCCATGAATGCCAAATACAGATCCATCTGTTTTTCTAAGTATTTCTCACACATTCTTTAAAGCAAACACCTGATCCTTACATCCTCTACCACTTCTGAAACCACGCTGCTCTTCCCCAATCAGACACTTTGTACATACCTTCCCCATCTCAATCAATATCTTCCCATACAACTTCCCAGGGATACTCAACAAACTTATGCCTATGTAGTTTGAACACTCACCTTTATCCCCTTTGCCTTTGTACAGTGGCACTATGCATGCATTTTACCAATCTTCAGGCACTTCACCATGATCCATACATACATTGAATATCCTTACCAACCAATCAACAACACAGTCACTCCCTCTCTTGATAAATTTTACTGCAATACCATCCAAACCCGCTGCCTTACTGGATTTCATCTTCTGCAAAGCTTTCAGTACCTCTTCTCTCTTAACCAAACCCTTCTTCCTGACCCTCTCACCTCACACACCACCTCAACTAAAACACCCTATATCTGCCACTCTGTTATCTAACACATTCAACAAACTTTCAGAATAATCATTCCACCATGTCACTAAAGTGAAGTGGTCTTTGTTTTCAGCTCCACAGATAGTTACAGCCACTGTCTTGATAACTTCCGGTTCCATAATACGGCACTTCCTCCAGGATCTCTCTATCCAAATTTATATTCATACCAACCTGTCTCTACCCTCTGTTAAACCTTGTAGCCTTAATTTTATTCACGTTACCTCTCAATCTTTCTCCTTTCTCATATAATCACAAACTCAGGTACCAGCTCTGCAGTCTCTTACTTGAGTCTCCCACCAGAATTGTGTCAGCTGCAAGCATCAGTCAACTCACCTTGCAGGCAACCCCTTTTCCTTCAGCATGCTTTAGATCTGCCTCTCTATCCATGATCTTTATGTTACTTCTTTCACCACCTCATCCATAAACAGAGTGTGACATCACGCTCTAGTGCAGACCCACCTTCACCTGGAATCACTCATCCTCCTCATTCTTACTTGCACACTCACCTTACCCTTATGATTAAAACCTGAATGTTTCCATTATCTTTTCTTGTAGACCATGTGTATATGGTGCCTTTCACAAAGCATCTCCATCAACCCTGTCTTTTCTTTTTCCAGATCTGTGTATGCCTCAAACAAATCCTTTTCTGACTAAGTATTTCTCACACAAATTCTCCAGAGCAAATACTGGTCCATACTTTCCCTTTCATTCCTAAAGCCACATTGTTCTTCTCCAGTCTGATTCCCTGTGCATATCATCACCCTCTCAACCACCAGCCTTCCCATACAACTTACCATTTATACTCATCTCACTTATACCTCTATAGTTTAAGCTTTCATTTTTGTCATTTATATCTTTTTATATTGACACTTTTGATATTTCTTTAGTCCTCAGGCACCCTGCATTGAGCCATACATGTACCTCTATGGTATTGTGGTTAGCATTACTGACCATCATCCATGCATGGTCTACCTGGAACCAAACTTGCATAGGTTTGAATACTGGTTGCTGCAGCTGGTCCACAGTCCACTTAGCTGTTTATTCTCCCTATAGCCCGGTCAGTAAAATGGGTACCTTGCATAAGCTAGGGTGTATATGTGTGCATACATACATAGCAGTATGATGTGGTACATGTATACAAGGTTAAGAGACTGGGCAAAACAAGTGTAAAACTCTTTCCCTGTTACACACAAATAGTAAGTAATCATAGTGAAAATCCTGACTACCCTATGACCAGTTAACAACTCTGACACCCCTTTCTTGAAAAATTCAGCTGCTCTCACATCCACTCCAGCCACTTTGCCACATTCCATTATATACAAAGCTTTCTCTACCTCTTCACCTTTCATCAAACCATTCACCATACATTCACAGCATATACCTCCACATTTGAAATACCTCACTACCTTGTTGCTTTTTTAAGACATAATACACCTGGTATTAGGTGAACATAGACTGTTATTATGATTCAGTCCCTAACTTTCTTAACATCTAATTTATTTTTGTTTTCATACATTTTCACTCAAATACTTTTTCAGATGGCTTCGTGGTCAGTCACTTGATTCAGCTTAATTCCATGCCAGGAATAACAAGTCATGGCTTCACCTAGCCGCAAGTTTTCAAGAGTACGTTCTCATCTCCTGGATGACCTTGACCTGAAACCTGTTCGAGAAGTGAGAGAACGTGTATTGAATGATGTTACTCACAATCCTGTTGTTCCATCCCCAGGAGTTAAGTTTAGTTTTGTTGACGTTGATGTATCATTCCCAAGACAGTCTAAGGTTTCCGTTAGGCCTGGATCTGTTCAGAAGAATATAGAAAAGATTACAGATTCAAAAAGAAAAAGAAATGATCATGATAATGAACAAAAGGAAAACAGAGGTCTAACAAAAGAGTCAAAAGTGTATGACAAAGAAAATAAATTCTCAAAGATGGCACACTCATACCAAAGAAGTATGGAGGATGAGCGTCGTGCATTTCTATCCCAGCTCTTAAGGAGAGGTGTTCCAGTATGGGAGGAGGTGCCCGAAGAAGAACAAAGTACCAAGTGTATTGGTAAGTGAACAAGGGTTGTATGTGTTTAGACTTGTAATGTCAGTGACAGAAGAGGCCTGGTATTCTTTGGAAAAATATCTTTATAAAAAAAATCCTTCCATTACTCTTTTTAAATGGTTTTGAAATGGTTTGGTCTCATGGAGAGAATGAGTGAGGAAAGATTGACAAAGAGGATATATGTGTCAGAGGTGGAGGGAACGAGGAGAAGTGGGAGACCAAATTGGAGGTGGAAGGATGGAGTGAAAAAGATTTTGAGCGATCAGGGCCTGAACATGCAGGAGGATGAGAGGCGTGCATGGAATAGAGTGAATTGGAACGATGTGGTATACCGGGGTCGATGTGGTGTCAATGGATTGAACCAGGGCATGTGAAGCGTCTGGGGTAAACCATGGAAAGTTTTGTGGGACCTGGATGTGGAAAGGAAGCTGCGGTTTTGGTGCATTATACATGACAGCTAGAGACTGAGTGTGAACGAATGTGGCCTTTGTAGTCTTTTCCTAGCGCTAGCTCGCACGCATGCGGGGGGAAGGGGTTGTCATTTCATGTGTGGCGGGGTGGTGATGGGAATGAATAAAGGCAGCCAGTATAGATTATGTACATGTATATATATGTATATGTATGTGTATGTATTCCACGTATTCCCTGCGTGTCGTAGAAGGCAACTAAAAGGGGAGGGAGCGGGGGGCTGGAAATCCTCCCCTCTCGTTTTTTTTTTTTTCAAAAGAAGGAACAGAGTGGGGCCAGGTGAGGATATTCCAAAAAAGGCCCAGTCCTCTGTTCTTAATGCTACCTCGCTAATGCGGGAAATGGCGAATAGTTAAAAAAAAAAAAGAAAGAAAGAAAAAGATGTATACATTGAAATGTATAGGTATGTATAGATGTTTGCTTTGAAGAATATGTGAGAAATACTTAGAAAAGCAAATGGATTTGTATGTAGCATTTATGGATCTGGAGAAGGCATATGATAGAGTTGATAGAGATGCCCTGTGGAAGGTTTTAAGAATATATGGTGTGGGAGGCAAGTTGTTAGAAGCAGTGAAAAGTTTTTATCGAGGATGTAAGGCATGTGTACGTGTAGGAAGAGAGGAAAGTGATTGGTTCTCAGTGAATGTAGGTTTGCGGCAGGGGTGTGTGATGTCTCCATGGTTGTTTAATTTGTTTATGGATGGGGTTGTTAGGGAGGTGAATGCAAGAGTTTTGGAAAGAGGGGCAAGTATGAAGTCTGTAGGGGATGAGAGAGCTTGGGAAGTGAGTCAGTTGTTGTTCGCTGATGATACAGCGCTGGTGGCTGATTCATGTGAGAAACTGCAGAAGCTGGTGACTGAGTTTGGTAAAGTGTGTGAAAGAAGAAAGTTAAGAGTAAATGTGAATAAGAGCAAGGTTATTAGGTACTGTAGGGTTGAGGGTCAAGTCAATTGGGGAGGTAAGTTTGAAAGGAGAAAAACTGGAGGAAGTAAAGTGTTTTAGATATCTGGGAGTGGATCTGGCAGCGGATGGAACCATGGAAGCGGAAGTGGATCATAGGGTGGGGGAGGGGGCGAAAATCCTGGGAGCCTTGAAGAATGTGTGGAAGTCGAGAACATTATCTCGGAAAGCAAAAATGGGTATGTTTGAAGGAATAGTGGTTCCAACAATGTTGTATGGTTGCGAGGCGTGGGCTATGGATAGAGTGGTGCGCAGGAGGATGGATGTGCTGGAAATGAGATGTTTGAGGACAATGTGTGGTGTGAGGTGGTTTGATCGAGTAAGTAACGTAAGGGTAAGAGAGATGTGTGGAAATAAAAAGAGCGTGGTTGAGAGAGCAGAAGAGGGTGTTTTGAAATGGTTTGGGCACATGGAGAGAATGAGTGAGGAAAGATTGACCAAAAGGATATATGTGTCGGAGGTGGAGGGAATGAGGAGAAGTGGGAGACCAAATTGGAGGTGGAAAGATGGAGTGAAAAAGATTTTGTGTGATCGGGGCCTGAACATGCAGGAGGGTGAAAGGAGGGCAAGGAATAGAGTGAATTGGATCGATGTGGTATACCGGGGTCGATGTGCTGTCAGTGGATTGAATCAGGGCATGTGAAGCGTCTGGGGTAAACCATGGAAAGCTGTGTAGGTATGTATATTTGCGTGTGTGGACGTATGTATATACATGTGTATGGGGGTGTGTTGGGCCATTTCTTTCGTCTGTTTCCTTGCGCTACCTCGCAAACGCGGGAGACCGAAAAAAAAAAAAAGAGGATCGATGTGTTGGAAATTAAAACTTTGAGGACAGTATGTGGTGTGAAGAGGATTGATCAAATATGAAATGGTAGGGTAAGAGAATGGTGTGGTAATTAGAGGAATATGTTTGAGAGCGCTTAGGAGGATATGCTGAAATGGTTTAGACATTTGGAGAGGATGACTAAAATTGCATACATGATGGAAATGGAGGTAACAGGGAAAAGGGGAAAACAAGGAGATTGAAGGAATGAGTGAAGATTTGTGTGTTTTAGGCTTGAACATGCAGGAGGTTGTGAGGCATGCAAGGAATAGAGTGAACTGGAGCCAATATTGTGGTACACTGGGGAAACGTGCTGTAAGTGAGGTGAACCAGGGTATATGAAACTTGACTCAAGGGAAACCATGGAAAGGACTGTGGGGCCTGGTTATGGATTTGATGTATTATCCTTGACATCTAGTGAGTGGATGTGAACAAATGAGGCCATTCTTTGTCTCTTTCTGGTGCTGCCTCCCAAAAATTGGAAACATCATACACATGTATGTATATGTTGAAATGTTTAGGTATGTATATGTGCGTGTATGGACGTTTATGTATATACATGTGTATGTGGGTGGGTGGGCCATTCTTTCATCTGTTTCCTTGCACTACCTTGCTAACGTGGGAGACAGCATCAAAGTACAATAGATAAATGAAGGAGACAGCATCAAAGTACAATAGATAAATGAATACATACACATAGAGAGATATGTATGTATTTTTATGTATAAATTACCTATTCAAATTATCCTAAGTTTATTTGTGTTTTCATCATTTATAATTGATATAGATTTTGTCAGAATTCAATTCATAAAGTGATTTGCAATAACATTTAGGTTTGATTATTTACCTGTTTTGAGAATAATGTTAAAGATGGTGTAAGTATAACTGATGATGTGTTTTTCATATTTCTGAGGTTCATAGAAATGATACATCATTCTTGTCCTTGAAGTTAAAGATGGCTAACTACAGTGGTTGAATTCATTGAAAAATAATTCTCTTTAGCTGGTGCAACTAGTCTTGGGTTTGGTTTTTGTGCTTGAAAGTGTCAGTTACAGAAAATGCAGCAGGAGGTTAAGAGGAAAGTTCAGGGGCTGAAAGAGAGACTAAAATAGGGTTAGGGTGAGCAGTTTAAGCCACTTGGATATAGACAATGAAAAAAGCAATTTTTACAAATGATGGCAAAAATTATGGTTAGTAAGCTCAGGTTGCTCCCAGATATGTAGACATCAAAGGTGCTTCTATTTAACATTGCCCACGTCTGGATTCATAGAGTACAATGCATCTCCCAAATGTTAGAAACAAGCCAGATCTAAAGATATTATCAGTTACCATGAGATAGGACTACAAAGTTGTTAGGAGTTCCTTCTATCTTAAAGAAACTCCCTGAATGCTCAGGATGCTGGCCACATTCACTGGGCAGGGCCATAGAACATACAGTATAGTAATGTTGCTGTCAGGAGGCTGCATTGTTTTCCCAGTTATACTCTGGTGGCTTTGAAGTTCTCCTATTATAGGCTCTGGTTACAACAGTGTTCTTCGTGATGGACCTGTTGTAGCTAGTTGGGAAAGTAATTAATGTTTAGAGGAATACTGTTAAAGGTTGTAGAATCAGTAGTTGGATACTAGATAGTGAGATGCAGGACTCAAAAGGGTATTGCATGGTGGACTGAAGAGATCAGAAATGCTGTGGAAGAGAAGGAAAAGGCATATGGTAGATTGCTTGATAGGAATGTACCAGTGGAAGTTCAGCAAAGGAGAAGGGAAGAACACATACATAATGTGTTAGCAGAATGTTAAGAAGCTGATAGAGGAATACAAAGAAAAAGTAGATGAAGATTTTGGAAGGAAGTTAAGTGGAAAGTTTTGGAATAAGAAACTATACTGGAAGGAGGTGAAAATGGAAAGAGGTGGATGTAAGAGTGGAAATGTTGATGTGAGAGGCATGGAAAGGGAATTGCTGAATGAAAATGAGGAAGTGAAAAGAAGGTAGAAGGAGTTTTTTGAAGGACTGATGAATATGGGAGAAGGGAAGGCAGCTGTTGTAACATGTATGGATATGGAGGATGGGAGGAAGAGGATACAAATGCAAGGGCCTTTAGCAAAAAGGGAGGTAAGAAGGGCAATACTGAGGCTGAAGGTAGGAAAGGCACCTGGAGTGGATGGGACTACGGTTGAAGTGCTGGAGTAGAAAGTGTGATAGAATGGATGCATCTTATATGTAATTTAGCATAGAAACAGAGGTTTGTGCCTGAGGATTGGGTGAAAGTTATCATCGTTCCTTTATTCAAAGGAGGAGGTGCTAAAGATGTAGCAGTTATAGGGGAATAAGTCTGTTAAGTATACCAGGAAAGGTGTATGCAAGAATGTTAACTGACAGAGTGATGGAAGTGACTGAATGCAGAATAAGTGAAGAGTAAGGGAGTTTTAGGAAAGTTAGGGGATGTATGGATCAGATTTCTGTAGTAAAGATGACTATGAAAAAGTGTTTAGCGAAATGTAAGGAGTTGCATGCAGCTTTTATGGATTTGGAGAAAGCGTATGACAGAGTCTAGTGGAATGCTTTGTGGGAAGTGCCATGGATGTATGACATAGGGGAACAACTGTAAGTGTGAAAGCCTTCTATAGAGGAGCAAATGCTAGTGTAAGAGTGGATAGAGAGCTGAGCAAAAGTTTAAGGATGCATGTAGGTGTGAGGCAGGGCTGTCTTATATCACTGTAATAAGAGAGATGAAAGCAAAACTAGGGAAAGTGGAGCAGAGATGGAGTGTGGCGGTGAGATATGGTCGTTTGTGGCAAGCCTGTTTGTGGATGATACTGTGTTATTTGCTGAGAGTGAAGAGCAGCAGCAGAAGGTTGTAAGTATGTTTTATGATGTGTGAAAGCTTAGGTGATTGAAGGTAAATGCAAGTAAATGTAATGGTGTTTGAAAGGAAATGGAGTGAAAGTATATATTTTGTAAAACCATATTACAGTGAAAGAAGAAAATATACTGAATTGTGATGTGGATATGGGGAGAAAAAGGCTGGAAGAATTGAGAGAATTTAAGTATCTAGGAGCTGTCTTTGGTAAGTGTGGTGATATGGAAGGAGAGATAAGGGAGTGAGCAGTACAGGGTAGAAGAGTCATTGAGTCCCGTAAAAGAATAATGAAGGGTAGAGGTGTAAGCATGGAAGTGAAATGAGGATTGAGAGACAGCATAGTACTCCCAAATTTGACCTATGTTGCAGAGATATGTAAGTAGAATGAGTCACAGAGGTCAAGAACCTGGGCTGTGGAAATGAGCTATTTGAGAAGAGCATGTGGTGTGATTAGATGAAATGAAAGGGTGTACGAGAAGTGTGGTATGGTAGGGAATGCAAAGGAAGTGAGTTGTTGAGTGGTAGAATGGGTGAAACGTAACACTTGAGGTGGTTTGGGCATGTGGAAAGAATGCAAGACTGTGAGTTTACAAGGAGAGTGTATGATAATACAATTAAAGGGGTTCATATGAATGGAAGACCTCCTGTGACATGGGCAAATAGGGTGGAAGAATACTAGAGGGAGAGAAAGAGAGGACGAATGCGTGGAATGGTGTATGCGAGGAAGGCATATAAAGACAGGGGCAAGTGGAGACTCTTGCCGTGGTCACCCTTTGATGGGAGTTCACCGAGGGAATGGACATCAGGAATATAGATTAGATAGATAGATAGATTAATGGGGAGGTAATAACAAGTAGTGATGAAGTAAGGAGATGGAGTGAGTATGTTGAAGGTTTGTTGATGAATGTGTTTGATGATAGAGTGACAGACATAGGGTGTTTTGGTCTGGGTGTGTGCGAAGTGAGAGGGTCACGGAGAATGGTTTGGTAAACAGAGAAGAGGTAGTGAAAGCTTTGCAGAAGATGAAAGCCAGTAAGGCAGTGGGTTTGGATGGTATTGCAGTGGAATTTATTAAAAAATGGGGTTGACTGTGTTGTTGATTGGTTGGTAAGGATATTCATTGTATGTGTGGTTCATGGTGAAGTGCCTGAGGATTGGCGGAATGCATGCATAGTGCCATTGTGCAAAGGGGATAAAGGTGAGTGTTCAAATTACAGAGGCATAAGTTTGTTGATTATTCCTGGGAAATTATATGGGAGGGTATTGATCAAACAATACCCTCTCATATAATTTCCCAGGGTGAAGGCATGTACAGAGCATCAGACTAGGGAAGAGCACTGTAGTTTTAGAAGTGGTAGAGGATGTGTAGATCAGGTGTTTGCTTTAAAGAATGTATGTGAGAAATATTTAGAAAAACAGATGGATTTGTATGTAGCATTTATGGATCTGGAGAAGGCATATGATAGGATTGATAGAGATGTTTTGTGGAATGTTTTAACAGTATATGGTGTGGGAGATTAGCTGCTAGAAGCAGTGAAAAGTTTTTATCAAGGATGTAAGGCATGTGTACGAGTAAGAAGAAAGGAAAGTGATTGGTTCCCAGTGAATGTTGGTTTGTGGCAGGGGTGCGTGATGTCTCCATGGTTGTTTAATTTGTTTATGGATGGGGTGGTTAGGGACGTGAATGCAAGAGTTTTGGAGAGAGGGGCAAGTATGCAGTCTGTTCCGAATGAGAGGGCTTAGGAAGTGAGTCAATTGTTGTTCGCTGATGATACAGCGCTGATGGCTGATTCAGGTGAGAAACTGCAGAAGCTGGTGACTGAGTTTGGTAAAGTGTGTGAAAGAAGAAAGCTGAGAGTAAATGTGAATAAGAGCAAGGTTATTAAGTTCAGTAGGGTTGAGGGACAAGTTAATTGTGAGGTAAGTTTGGATGGAGAAAAACTGGAGGAAGTGAAGTGTTTTAGATATCTAGGAGTGGACTTAGCAGCGGATGCTACCATGGAAGCGGAAGTGAGTCACAGGGTGAGGGAAGGGGTGAAGGTTCTGGGAGCATTGAAGAATGTGTGGAAGGCAAGAATGTTATCTCAGAGAGCAAAAATAGGTATGTTTAAAGGAATAGTGGTTCCAGCTATGTTATATGGTTGTGAAGCATGGGCTATAGATGGGGTTGTATGGAGGAGGGTGGATGTGTTGGAAATGAAATGTTTGAGGACAACATGTGGTGTGAGGTGGTTTGATCGAGTAAGTTATGAAGGGTAAGAGATATGTGTGGCAATAAAAAGAGTGTGGTTGAGAGAGCAGAAGAGGGTGTGTTGAAATGTTTTGGACATATTGAAAGAATGAGTGAGGAAAGATTGACAAAGAGGATATATGTGTCCGAGCTGGAGGGAAGAAGGAGAAGCGGGAGACCAAATTGGGGGTGGAAGGATGATGTGAAAAAGATTTTGAGCAATTGGAGCCTGAACATACAGGAGAGTGAAAGGCATGCAAGGAATAGAGTGAATTGGAATGATGTGGTATACCAGGGTGGATGTGCAGTCAATGGATTGAACCAGGGCATGTGAAGCATCTGGGGTAAACCATGGAAAGTTTTGTAGGGCCTGAATGTAGAAAGGGAGCTGTAGTTTCAGTGTATTATACATGAGAGCTAGAGACTGAGTGTGAATGAATGTGGCCTTTTATGTCCTTTCCTGGTTGTACCTTGCTGAATCGGGGGATTCTGTTTCATGTGTGGCAGGGTGGCGATGGGAATGAATGAAGGCAGCAAGTATGAATATGTACATGTGTATATTTGTAATGTATGTGTATGTATATATATGTATACATTGAAATGTATATGTATTGATATGTGCGTGTGTGGGTGTCTATGTATATACATGTGTATGTAGGTGAGTTGGGCCATTCCTTGTCTGTTTCCTTGCGCTATTTCGCTGATGCAGGAGACAGCGATGAATTATGATAAAAAAGAAATAAAGTAAGATAGATTAATGTTATGAGAAAGTTGATAAGTTTTCTTGCTTCTTTCTGTGACATTTAATGAAGTAAACTTTATTTCTTAGGAGGAAGAAATCCCTTCAGGAATCAACCTCGACTGACAAACCCAAATATTGCCAACATCACTCTCCGGAGTTCTAATATAAAACCAAAAGCAGGTAAGTTTTTATGTACATCACATTTTTGTCTTAGACTTTGTATGATGTTGATTTTAGTTCTTGAAGCACAAATTGGTTGCACTGCCATGCATTTATCTTTTCATGCAATGTATGAAAAACTTGGTGCTTATTATATAATGCCTCCAGTGTTTTTGCATAACTGTTTTTGTGCAATCTAATCTTTCATAGCTCTTTCCATATCTGATTTCTATCAATTTTTTTTTATCTAAGAAAGAAACATTATGGTAAAATGAGGATGGAAAGAGGACTGCAGGAGATGACAAAAACATAGTAGCCAAGAGTTCAGCAAGTATTAGTTCACAAGGAAGATTAGATGTTGAAAATGTATGGTGGGGAAACAGATGGGCAGAGTGGAGCATTGGGAAGGAATGCCAAAGAGGCTGAATATACAGTCATAGGTAGGATGATTGATGAGGAGTACTACAAAGCTGAAAAGATGGAAAAATAATCAAGATGTAGGAGATTGAGGATTCTAAAGTAGATGTGTAGATTGGAACATTGGATTGAATTGTTGAAGAGGCTGTATATTAAGTCAGAAACTGTATGCTTTTTGAGTTTTCCATACTGTTGATGGGAGACTGAAGAATGTACAGGAAATATAAGACTGCTGTGAAATGATGAAAAAGCAGATTTTATATAAATTAAATGATAAGGAAGAGGACATAGCATGATTGCCGGAGATAATGGAAAGCTGGGCCACAATAAGTTTGATTGAAGTAGTTATTAGTTTGGTGTAGTTTATTGCTGCTGCTGCATTCTAAATATTATGCTTATTCAGTGTAATATATACAGTACATACTGCAATAAGAAAGCATACAAAGGTAACTGTAGTCCACAGAATACTAAGATTTGTTGAAAAACAAATATAAACAAAGTGGGCTACAAACGAGCAAAACACTATTCGAACAACTCCAGTATATCATGCATTAACTTATGGGTTATGTTATGGGGAAGAATATTAATGAACTGATCTTCTACTCTGGTAATGTTAGTCTGTCTGATATTTGCTGCTAATGGACATTCCTCAACCACATGCCTCTCAGTTTGTACAAGGCCACACACACACAATGTGCCATGAGTGGAAGATGACTGTGCCCCCACCTGTTCCAGCACCCTGTCTTCACTGAGAGACTGTGCCCAGATACATGGAATTGCATGAGTGATATCAGATGAAACTCATTGATCATATGCTTTTTCTTGTAAATTCATGTACTAAGAAGCTTAAGTTTAGCTCTATTTACAAGACACCATGATGAGTCTGAGTTTGCAATTAGCGTTGTGAACATTTCTGATTAATGATGACACGTTCATACAAATACACACATACATATTCAAAGAATTCTTCATCCATATTCCCCATGTGTTGTAGAAGGTGACTAAATGAGGTGGGAGCAGGGCGCTGGATACCCTCTTCTTCTTGTATTGCAATTTCTAAGTGTATGTGGGTGGGTTGGGCCATTCTTTCGTCTGTTGTCTTGTGCTACCTCACTAACGCGGGAGACACCGACTAAATATAATATGTAAATGTAAATTATTTATATTTATGAAGAAGTAAGATTATTAGTAAAAGAGAAGAGAGAGGCATTTGGACGATTTTTGCAGGGAAAAAATGCAATTGAGTGGGAGATGTATAAAAGAAAGAGACAGGAGGTCAAGAGAAAGGTACAAGAGGTGAAAAAGAGGGCTAATGAGAATTGGGGTGAGAGAGTATCATTAAATTTCAGGGAGAATAAAAAGATGTTCTGGAAGGAGGTAAATAAAGTGCATAAGACAAGGGAGCAAATGGGAACTTCAGTGAAGGGTGCTAATGGGGAGGTGATAATAAGTAGTGGTGATGTGAGAAGGAGATGGAGTGAGTATTTTGAAGGTTTGTTGAATGTGTTTGATGATAGAGTGGCAGATATAGGGTGTTTTGGTCGAGGTACTGTGCAAAGTGAGAGGGTTAGGGAAAATGATTTGGTAAACAGAAAAGAGGTAGTAAAAGCTTTACGGAAGATGAAAGCCGGCAAGGCAGCAGGTTTGGATGGTATTGCAGTGGAATCTATTAAAAAAGGGGGTGACTGTATTGTTGACTGGTTGGTAAGGTTATTTAATGTATGTATGACTCATGGTGAGGTGCCTGAGGATTGGCGGAATGCATGCATAGTGCCATTGTACAAAGGCAAAAGGGATAAGAGTGAGTGCTCAAATTACAGAGGTATAAGTTTGTTGAGTATTCCTGGTAAATTATATGGGAGGGTATTGATTGAGAGGGTGAAGGCATGTACAGAGCATCAGATTGGGGAAGAGCAGTGTGGTTTCAGAAGTGGTAGAGGATGTGTGGATCAGGTGTTTGCTTTGAAGAATGTATGTGAGAAATACTTAGAAAAGCAAATGGATTTGTATGTAGCATTTATGGATCTGGAGAAGGCATATGATAGAGTTGATAGAGATGCTCTGTGGAAGGTATTAAGAATATATGGTGTGGGAAGTAAGTTGTTAGAAGCAGTGAAAAGTTTTTATCGAGGATGTAAGGCATGTGGACGTATAGGAAGAGAGGAAAGTGATTGGTTCTCAGTGAATGTAGGTTTGCAGCAGGGGTATGTGATGTCTCCATGGTTGTTTAATTTGTTTATGGATGGGGTTGTGAGGGAGGTGAATGCAAGAGTTTTGGAAAGAGGGGCAAGTATGAAGTCTGTTGGGGATGAGAGAGCTTGGGAAGTGAGTCAGTTGTTGTTCGCTGATGATACAGCGCTGGTGGCTGATTCATGTGAGAAACTGCAGAAGTTGGTGACTGAGTTTGGTAAAGTGTGTGAAAGAAGAAAGTTAAGAGTAAATGTGAATAAGAGCAAGGTTATTAGGTACAGTAGGGTTGAGGGTCAAGTCAATTGGGAGGTAAGTTTGAATGGAGAAAAACTGGAGGAAGTAAAGTGTTTTAGATATCTGGGAGTGGATCTGGCAGCGGATTGAACCATGGAAGCGGAAGTGAATCATAGGGTGGGGGAGGGGGCAAAAATCCTGGGAGCCTTGAAGAATGTGTGGAAGTCGAGAACATTATCTCGGAAAGCAAAAATGGGTATGTTTGAAGGAATAGTGGTTCCAACAATGTTGTATGGTTGCGAGGCGTGGGCTATGGATAGAGTTGTGCGCAGGAGGATGGATGTGCTGGAAATGAGATGTTTGAGGACAATGTGTGGTGTGAGGTTGTTTGATCGAGTAAGTAATGTAAGGGTAAGAGAGATGTGTGGAAATAAAAAGAGCGTGGTTGAGAGAGCAGAAGAGGGTGTTTTGAAATGGTTTGGGCACATGGAGAGAATGAGTGAGGAAAGATTGACCAAGAGGATATATGTGTCGGAGGTGGAGGGAACAAGGAGAAGTGGGAGACCAAATTGGAGGTGGAAAGATGGAGTGAAAAAGATTTTGAGTGATCGGGGCCTGAACATGCAGGAGGGTGAAAGGCGGGCAAGGAATAGAGTGAATTGGATCGATGTGGTATACCGGGATGGACGTGCTGTCAGTGGATTGAATCAGGGCATTATTTTATTATACTTTGTTGCTGTCTCCCGCGTTAGTGAGGTAGCGCAAGGAAACAGAGGAAAGAATGGCCCAACTCACCCACATATACATGTATATACATACACGTCCACACACGCACATACACATACCTATACATTTCAATGCATATGTATATACATAAACAGACATATACATATATACACATGTACATAATTTATACTTGCTGCTATTATTCATTCCCGTCGCCACCCCGCCACACGAAATGACAACCCCCTCCCCCCGCATGTGTGTGAGGTAGAAAAAGACAATAAAGGCCACATTCGTTTACACTCAGTCTCTAGCTGTCATGTATAATGCACCTAAACCACAGCTCCCTTTCCACATCCAGGCCCCACAAAACTTTCCATGGTTTACCCCAGACACTTCACATGCCCTGGTTCAATCCATTGACAGCACATTGACCCAGTATACCACATCGTTCCAATTCACTCTATTCATTGCATACGTTTCACCCTCTTGTATGTTTAGGTCCCGATTGCTCAGAATCTTTTTCTCTCCATCTTTCCACCTCCAATTTGGCTCTCACTTCTCGTTCCCTTCACCTCTGACACATATATCATCTTTGTCAATCTTTTCTCACTCATTCTCCCCATGTGACCAAACCATTTCAAAACACCCTCTTCTGCTCTCTCAACCATACTCTTTTTATAACCACACATCTCTCTTACCCTTTCATTACTTACTCGATCAAACCACCTCACACCACATATTGTCCTCAAACACCTCATTTCCCACACATCCACCCTTCTCCGCACAACCCTATCTATAGCCCATGCCTCGCAACCATATAACATTGTTGGAACCACTATTCCTTCAAACATACCCATTTTTGCTTTCCGAGATAATGTTCTCACCTTCCATACATTTTTCAACACTCCCAGAACTTTCGCTCCCTCCCCCACCCTGTGACTCACTTCCGCTTCCATGGTTCCATCTGCTGCCAAATCCACTCTCAGATATCTAAAACACTTCACTTCCTTCAGTTTTTCTCCATTCAGTCTTACCCCCCAATTGACTTGTCCCTCAACCCTACTGTACCTAATAACCTTGTCTTATTCACATTTACTCTCGCCTTTCTTCTTTCATACACTTTACCAAACTCAGTCCCCAGCTTCTGCAGTTTTTCACCTGAATCAGCCACCAGCACTGTATCATCAGTGAACAACAACTGACTCACTCCCCAAGCCCTCTCATCCCCAACAGGATGCATACTTTCCCCTCTATCCAAAACTCTTGCATTCACCTCCCAAACAACTCCATCCATAAATAAATTTAACACCCATGGAGACATCACACACCCCTGCTGCAAACCAACATTCACTGAGAACCAATCACTTTCTTCTCTTCCTATTCATACACATGCCTTACATCCTTGATAAAAACTTTTCACTGCTTCCAGCAACTTGCCTCCCACACCATATACTCTTGATACCTTCTACAAAGCATCTCTAGCAACTCTATCATATGCCTTCTCCAGATCCATAAATGCTACATACAAATCCAAATGTTTTCTAAGTATTTCTCACATACATTCTTCAAAGCAAACATCTGATCCACACATCTACCACTTCTGAAACCACACTGCTCTTCCCCAATCTGATGTTCTGTACATGCCTTCACCCTCTCAGTCAATACTCTCCCATATGATTTCCCAGGAATACTCAACAAACTTACACCTCTGTAATTTGAACACTCGCCTTTATCCCCTTTGCCTTTATACAATGGCATTATGCATGCATTCTGCCAGTCCTCAGGCACTTCACCGTGAACCATGATAGAGATGCTCTGTGGAAGGTATTAAGAGTATATGGTGTGGGAGGTAAGTTGCTACAAGCAGTGAAAAGTTTTTGACGAGGATGTAAGGCATGTGTACGAGTAGGAAGAGAGAAAAGTGATTGGTTCCCAGTGTTATGTTGGTTTGCAGCAGGGGTGTGTGATGTCTCCATGGGTGTTAAATTTATTTATGGATGGGGTTGTTTGGGAGGTGAATGCAAGAGTTTTGGAGAGAGGGGCAAGTATGCAATCTGTTACATTTCAACGTATACATACATATACATACACAGGCATATGCATATATACACATGTACACATCCACACTTGCTGCCTTCATCCATTCCCGTCACCACCCTGCCACACATGAAATGGCACCCCCTTCTCCCTGTGCGCGCAAGAGGCAGCACTAGGAAAAGACAAAAAAGGCCACATTCATTCACACTCAGTCTCTAGCTGTCGTGTGTAGTGCATCGAAACCACAGCTCTCCTTCCACATCCAGGTCCCACAAAACTTTCCATGGTTTACCCCAGATGCTTCACATGCCCTGGTTCAATCCATTGACAACACGTCCACCCCAGTATACCACATTGCTCCAATTCACTCTATTCCTTGCTTGCCTTTCATCCTCCTGTATGTTCAGGCCCCGATTGCTCAAAATCTTCTTCACTCCATCCTTCCACCTCCAATTTGGTCTCCCACTTCTCCTCGTTCCCTCCACCTCTGACACATATATCCTCTGTCAATCTTTCCTCACTCATTCTCTCCATGTGACCAAACCATTTCTAAACACCCTCTTCTGCTCTCTCTCAACCACACATTTTATTACTACACATCTCTCTTACCCTTTCATTACTTACTCTATCAAACCACCTTACACCACATATTGTCCTCAAACATCTCATTTCCAACACATCCACCCTCCTGCGCACAACTCTATCTATAGCCCATGCCTCGTAACCTTATAACATTGTTGGAACTATATACATATACATACACAGACATATACATATGTACACATGTACATATTCATACTTGCTGCTTTCATCCATTCCTGTCTCCACCCCGCCACACATGAAATAGCATCCCCCCCTCCAGTGAGGTAGCACTAGGAAAAGACAAAAAAGGCCACATTTGTTCACTTTCAGTATCTAGCTGTCATGTGTATTACACAGAAACCACAGCTCCCTATTCACATCCAGGCCTCGAAGACCTTTCCATGGTTTACCCCAGAGGTTTCACATGCCCTGAGTCAGTCCTTTAACAGTGCATTGACCTTGGTATACCACATTGTTTCAATTCACTCTATTCCTTGCACACCTCTCACCCTTCTGCATTTTCTGGCCCTGGTCATTCAAAATCTTTATCACTCCATCCTGCCACCTCCAGTTTGTTCTCCTGCTTCTCCTTGTTCCCTCTACCTCTGACACATATATCCAATTTGTCCACCTTTCCTCACTCACTCTCTCCATATGTCCAAACCATTTTAGCACACCCTCTTCTGCTCTCTCAACCACAGTCTTTTTATTTCCACACATCTCTCTTACCCTTTCATTACTTACTTAATCAAACCACTTCACACCGCATATTGTCCTCAAACATTTCAACACACTCACCCTCCTCTGTACAACACTATCTATAGACCATGCCCCACAGTCATATAATAGTGTTGGAACTACTATTCCTTCAAATATACCCATTTTCACTCTCCAAGATAATGTTTTCGCTTTCCACACATTCTTCATCGCTCCCATAACCTTTGCCCCCTCTCCACCCTATGACTCGCTTTCAGGTTTCATTCACTGCTGTGTCCACTCCCAGATATCTAAAACACTTCACTTCCTCCAATTTTTCTCCATTCAAACTCACATCCCAACTAATTTGTCCCTCAACCCTGCTGTACCAAATGGCCTTGCTCTTATTCACATTTACTCTCAACTTTCGTTTTTCATACACTTTTCTAAACTCAGTAACCAGCCTCTACAGTTTCATACTCTGATCAACAACCTGTGCTGTTTCATCAGCGAACAACAACTGACCCACTTTCCAGGCCCTCTCATTCCGAAGACTCCAAAACTCTTGCATTTACCTCCCTAACCACCCCTTCCATAAACAAATTATACAACAATAGGGACATCACACACCCCTGCTGCAGACTGACCTTCAGTGGGAAGTACTCATACACATACCTTACACTAATGATAACAACTTCTCACTGCTTCTAGCAGCTTACCTCCCACACCATATACTCTTAAGATCTTTCACAAAGCATCTCTATCCACCCCATCATATGCCCTCTCCAGACCATAAATGCTACATACAAAGCCATCTGTTTTTCAAAGTATTTCTCACACATTTTTCAAAGCAAACATCTGATCCACACATCCTCCACAACTTTTGAAACCACACTGCTCCTCCCCAGTCTGATGCTCTATACATGCCTTCACCCTCTCATTCAATACCCTCCCATACAATTTCCGAGGAATACTCAACAAACTTATGCCTCTTGTTTGAACACTCGCCTTTATCCCCTTTACCTTTTATATTGGCACTATGCATGCATTCTGCCAGTCCTCAGTTACTTCACCATGATCCATACATACATTGAATATCCTTACAATGAATCAACAACACAGTTGCCCCTCTCTTCATAAATTCCACTGCAATATTATCCAAACCTGCCACCTTGCTGGATTTCATCTTCTGCAAAGCTTTCACTCCCTCTTCTCTCTTAGCCAAACCATTCTCCCTGACCCTTTCACTTTGTACACCACCGTGACCAAAACACCCTACAACTCTCACTCTTATCTTCAAACACATTCAGCAAACCTTCAAAATACTCACTCCATCTCCTCACTTCATCACTACCTGTTATATTAACTTTTTTCCCTTTCATTTTTTTCAGGTAAAATATTTACAGCTGTTTGGGAAGATGTACAACATGGGTCCATGAATTCATATTCTGTCAATCAAGGTGAAGACTTGATTGGTAGCTCTGAAAATAGTGCAAGTTTTGATGAGGAAAGCCTTCAGGTGCATGACACTGCATATAAAGAAATTTCCATATGTTCTGGGCAAAATGATAATGCAAGTGATCAGAATGTACATTCCAAACCGAAGCTGAAAAGCCAACACTCAAGCTACTATTGTCAGTCACAGTTACAGCAGACAGGGGTACAAAGTCAGCTAAAGGTACAGAAAACAGATCTCCACAATCATGCATGGGAACCACTTTCAGATCAACCTGTTTACCGAAATGAAGAAAGAATGGTAGAGCCTGATTTTTCACCAGATCATAACTCAGGTCAAGGTCATATACCAGATAAATCTTCAGTTCATGAAAGAAACATCAGTTTACGAAATCCAAGTGACACACATGCCCAAGAATCTCATTCTGTAGACCAGATTTCACAAGTTATACCAGTCGATGTGCACCTTAAGATTGGTAAAGAGTTTCCTAAATCTGATAATGCATTTGTCAGTCAAGAAAGACTTCCAAGACCTGTGATGAAGAAAAAACATGGAGGACGAATTGAGAATAATGATGGTGAGTCTTACAGATTTTGTTCAAAGAATGAGTACCTATCTATGACAAGATTTTGCCTGAGGCAGGGCAAGTGTGTAATACTTTCTTTTTATCCTGCTTGATGCAGATTGCTGCTTCCTTTTGTCATGATGCCTCTTCCATAACTCATAATTCTTCATTTATTTTCCATCCCCAATATCCTTTTGAAGGTAACAATGCTGACTCCATAGTTGCTCTTTATTTCACTATGTAGAACACTGAAGAGCATTTCTATCTTCTCTACAGAACTTTATTTTTATTTACACAATTGCTTCCCTTGCTTTAGTGTAAGGAAAAGATTAACAACAGTCTCATTTACAGGCATCTAGTCTCAATATCTCATGTGTAATGCGCTAAAACCAAAGTCCACTATTATACAGTCAATCCCTCAGACTATTGCATGGTTTACCTGAGGTACTTCATACACCTTCATTCGGCCCATTGATAACACATAAACTCTTTATACCTTTTTCATCCCATTTCCATCTCATTCATGCCTCCCTCTCACTTGGAAGGTCAGGTTCTGATACCTCAAAGCCTTTCTCACTCCATTCTTCCATCAGAGACTGAACCTTTTAAAGTATGTGACATGAAAATAACTCCCTGTAATTTGCCATATTTAGCATGAAAGAGAAGGAGACATTGATGATGAATTAATTAGTAACTATAACAAGGGGGTGACTGTATTGTTGACTGGTTGGTAAGGTTATTTAATGTATGTATGACTCATGGTGAGGTGCCTGAGGATTGGCGGAATGCGTGCATAGTGCCATTGTACAAAGGCAAAGGGGATAAGAGTGAGTGCTCAAATTACAGAGGTATAAGTTTGTTGAGTATTCCTGGCAAATTATATGGGAGGGTATTGATTGAGAGGGTGAAGGCATGTACAGAGCATCAGATTGGGGAAGAGCAGTGTGGTTTCAGAAGTGGTAGAGGATGTGTGGATCAGGTGTTTGCTTTGAAGAATGTATGTGAGAAATACTTAGAAAAGCAAATGGATTTGTATGTAGCATTTATGGATCTGGAGAAGGCATATGATAGAGTTGATAGAGATGCTCTGTGGAAGGTATTAAGAATATATGGTGTGGGAGGCAAGTTGTTAGAAGCAGTGAAAAGTTTTTATCAAGGATGTAAGGCATGTGTACGTGTAGGAAGAGAGGAAAGTGATTGGTTCTCAGTGAATGTAGGTTTGCGGCAGGGGTGTGTGATGTCTCCATGGTTGTTTAATTTGTTTATGGATGGGGTTGTTAGGGAGGTGAATGCAAGAGTTTTGGAAAGAGGGGCAAGTATGAAGTCTGTTGGGGATGAGAGAGCTTGGGAAGTGAGTCAGTTGTTGTTCGCTGATGATACAGCACTGGTGGCTGATTCATGTGAGAAACTACAGAAGCTGGTGACTGAGTTTGGTAAAGTGTGTGAAAGAAGAAAGTTAAGAGTAAATGTGAATAAGAGCAAGGTTATTAGGTACAGTAGGGTTAAGGGTCAAGTCAATTGGGAGGTGAGTTTGAATGGAGAAAAACTGGAGGAAGTGAAGGGTTTTAGATATCTGGGAGTGGATCTGGCAGCGGATGGAACCATGGAAGCGGAAGTGGATCATAGAGTGGGGGAGGGGGCGAAAATTCTCGGAGCCTTGAAGAATGTGTGGAAGTTGAGAACATTATCTTGGAAAGCAAAAATGGGTATGTTTGAAGGAATAGTGGTTCCAACAATGTTGTATGGTTGCGAGGAGTGGACTATGGATAGAGTTGTGCGCAGGAGGATGGATGGGCTGGAAATGAGATGTTTGAGGACAGTGTGTGGTGTGAGGTGGTTTGATCGAGTAAGTAACGTAAGGGTAAGAGAGATGTGTGGAAATAAAAAGAGCGTGGTTGAGAGAGCAGAAGAGGGTGTTTTGAAATGGTTTGGTCACATGGAGAGAATGAGTGAGGAAAGATTGACCAAGAGGATATATGTGTCGGAGGTGGAGGGAACGAGGAGAAGAGGGAGACCAAATTGGAGGTGGAAAGATGGAGTGAAAAAGATTTTGTGTGATCGGGGCCTGAACATGCAGGAGGGTGAAAGGAGGGCAAGGAATAGAGTGAATTGGAGCGATGTGGTATACCGGGGTTGACGTGCTGTCAGTGGATTGAATCAGGGCATGTGGGGCGTCTGGGGTGAACCATGGAAAGCTATGTAGGTATGTATATTTGTGTGTGTGGACGTATGTATATACATGTGTATGGGGGTGGGTTGGGCCATTTCTTTCGTCTGTTTCCTTGCGCTACCTCGCAAACGCGGGAGACAGCAAAAAAAAAAAAACAAGTATCGCCTTACAAATATCAGTGTATCAGAAAGAGACGTAATTGAAGCAATTGATTAACTTAAAGGGAACTCAGCACCAGAGCCTAATGGAATTCCATATGTATTTAAAAAGAAAAAGGCAAAGATGACATCAGATGAGCCCCTCGTGATGCTCTTGAGACAAAGAATAGATGAGCCTAAAATAGCAGATGTTTATGTATATAAGAAGTAGCATACACAACACCATTATGCAGAGATAGTTCAAACTAATGGCATAGGCCATTGAGTGGAGTTGTAGATAGAATAATATGTGCTGCTGGGGAGAGAACAGTAGGCAAAATTTATGGTCTGGTAGATGAGAATTTCAGAAAAGTGCAGAGTATGCAGGATTAGTGTTTGTCAGCAGAAGAGAAAATATAGTGAAAGTCAAAGGCACAGAGATTGATGAAGCAAAAGCCACAAGGTGAGTGGTACCTAAATTAGAAAGATTAGTTAACTAGGAGCTCAGTAGGTGTAAATGTTTGATTATTCTTGGATTGAACAAAGAATGTACACCAAATATAGAGGGAAGGGAAAAAAAGAAAAATGCTCATTAAAGGATTTTTCTAGAGGTAACAGAATTTCCTGATGCAATCTCTATGATAAAGTAAAGAAAAATTGATGGGACAACCAATTATGGTTATGTTTGATTTGTTTTCATGTGGCCTGGAGGTACTTAGGCAAGCTAAGAAAATTGATTAAAAGGTGCAATTCAATAAAGTATTCATCTCGTGTGATAGACCAAGGGAGGAGTGGGAACAAAACAGAGAACACAGTTAGAAGGCAGAAAAACAGAAAATGCCAAATAAGGCAAGATGACAGACCATCCTTACCAATATGCTCAGAGGTAATTTTTGACGACGCACAAATCTTTTACATTTGGTCCTCATTCTATCAATATCCCTTTTGAGCCTTTGTATGGCATTACCTTAACCAATGAATTATTTTGCTCAAGTTAAACTTCATTAAATTCCTGTAGGATCACTTATGCTTTTTTGTGAATTGTATTTTGGTTTCTTTGCATTCTCATGTGATCACTATCTGATCCAGTCATTTTGCTTAACTTTGGTGTCATCAGCAAAGCTCCTTACTATATTTTCCTTTACTTGAGCTTGGGAAGTGAGTCAGTTGTTCGCTGATGATACAGCGCTGGTGGCTGATTTGGGTGAGAAACTGCAGAAGCTGGTGACTGAGTTTGGTAAAGTATGTGAAAGAAGAAAGCCGAGAGCAAATATAATTAAGAGCAAGGGACAATTTCATTGGGAGGTAAGTTTGAATGGAGAAAAACTTAGAGGAAGTGAAGTGTTTTAGATATCTGGGAGTGGATTTGGCAGCGGATGGAACCATGGAAGCGGAAGTCAGTCACAGGGTGGGGGAGGGGGTGAAGGTTCTGGGAGCGTTGGAAAACGTGTGGAAGGCGAGAACGTTATTGTGGAGAGCAAAAATGGGTATGTTTGAAGGAATAATGGTTCCAACAATGTTATATGGTTGCTAGGCGTGGGCTATAGATAAGGTTGTGCGAAGGAGGATGGATGTGCTGGAAATGAGATGTTTGAGGACAATATGTGCTGTGAGGTGGTTTGATCGAGTAAGTAATGAAAGGGTAAGAGAGATGTGTGGTAATAAAAGGAGTGTGGTTGAGAGAGCAGAAGAGGATGTATTGAAATTGTTTGGTCACATGGAGAGAATGAGTGAGGAAAGATTGACAAAGAGGATGTATGTGTCAGAGGTGGAAGGAACGAGGAAAAGTGGGAGACGAAATTGGAGGTGGAAGGATGGAGTGAAAAAGCTTTTGAGCGATCAGGACCTGAACATGCAGGAGGGTGAAAGGCATTCAAGGAATAGAGTGAATTGGAATGATGTGGTATACCGGGGTGGACGTGCTGTCAATGGATTGAACCAGGGCATATGAAGCGTCTGGAGTAAACCATGGAAAGTTTTGTGGGGCCTGGATGTGGCACGGGAGCTGTGGTTTCGGTGCATTACACATAAAGCTAGAGGCTGTGTGTCAATGAATGTGGCCTTTTTTTTGTCTTTTCCTAGCACTACTGGTGGGGGGTGCTATTCCATGTGTGGCAGGGCTGCGACGGGGAATGGATGAAGGCAGCAAGTATTAATATGTACATTTGTATATATGTATATGTCTGTGTATGTATATGTATCTGGCTATGGAAAAGGAAATGTGTGAATAAATTGTACATTTCCTTTTCCATAGCCAGAGGTTGAACCATTATGTGACATTCATTTTTTCATTCATTTCAAGCTAAAAGTTTGTTTTCTAAATTGTTTCTTACATTTTTCATATGTATATATATGTATGTGTGTGTGTGTGTGTGTATGTGCGTATGTGTGTGTGTGTGTGTGTGTGTGTATATGTATATATATATGTATATTATCCCTGGGGATAGGGGTGAAAGAATACTTCCCACGTATTCCTCGCGTGTCGTAGAAAGCGACTAGAGGGGACGGGAGCGGGGGGCCGGAAATCCTCCCCTCCTTGTATTAACTTTCTAAAATGGGAAACAGAAGAAGGAGTCACGCGGGGAGTGATCATCCTCCTCGAAGGCTCAGAGTGGGGTGCCTAAATGTGTGTGGATGTAACCAAGATGTGAAAAAAGGAGAGATAGGTAGTATGTTTGAGGAAAGGAACCTGGATGTTTTGGCTCTGAGTGAAACGAAGCTCAAGGGTAAAGGGGAAGAGTGGTTTGGAAATGTCTGGGGAGTGAAGTCAGGGGTTAGTGAGAGGACAAGAGCAAGGGAAGGAGTAGCAATACTCCTGAAACAGGAGTTGTGGGAGTATGTGATAGAATGTAAGAAAGTAAATTCTCGATTAATATGGGTAAAATTGAAAGTTGATGGAGAGAGGTGGGTGATTATTGGTGCATATGCACCTGGGCATGAGAAGAAAGATCATGAGAGGCAAGTGTTTTGGGAGCAGCTGAATGAGTGTGTTAGCGGTTTTGATGCACGAGACCGGGTTATAGTGATGGGTGATTTGAATGCAAAGGTGAGTAATGTGGCAGTTGAGGGAATAATTGGTATGCATGGGGTGTTCAGTGTTGTAAATGGAAATGGTGAAGAGCTTGTAGATTTATGTGCTGAAAAAGGACTGATGATTGGGAATACCTGGTTTAAAAAGCGAGATATACATAAGTATACTTATGTAAGCAGGAGAGATGGCCAGAGAGCGTTATTGGATTACGTGTTAATTGACAGGCGTGCGAAAGAGAGACTTTTGGATGTTAATGTGCTGAGAGGTGCAACTGGAGGGATGTCTGATCATTATCTTGTGGAGGCTAAGGTGAAGATTAATATGGGTTTTCAGAAGAGAGGAGTGAGTGTTGGGGTGAAGAGGGTGGTGAGAGTAAGTGAGCTTGGGAAGGAGACCTGTGTGGGGAAGTACCAGGAGAGACTGTGTACAGAATGGAAAAAGGTGAGAACAATGGAAGTAAGGGGAGTGGGGGAGGAATGGGATGTATTTAGGGAATCAGTGATGGATTGCGCAAAAGATGCTTGTGGCATGAGAAGAGTGGGAGGTGGGCTGTTTAGAAAGGGTAGTGAGTGGTGGGATGAAGAAGTAAGAGTATTAGTGAAAGAGAAGAGAGAGGCATTTGGACGATTTTTGCAGGGAAAAAATGCAATTGAGTGGGAGAAGTATAAAAGAAAGAGACAGGAGGTCAAGAGAAAGGTGCAAGAGGTGAAAGAAAGGGCAAATGAGAGTTGGGGTGAGAGACTATCAGTAAATTTTAGGGAGAATAAAAAGATGTTCTGGAAGGAGGTAAATAGGGTGCGTAAGACAAGGGAGCAAATGGGAACTTCAGTGAAGGGCGTAAATGGGGAGGTGATAACAAGTAGTGGTGATGTGAGAAGGAGATGGAATGAGTATTTTGAAGGTTTGTTGAATGTGTCTGATGACAGAGTGGCAGATATAGGGTGTTTTGGTCGAGGTGGTGTGCAAAGTGAGAGGGTTAGGGAAAATGATTTGGTAAACAGAGAAGAGGTAGTAAAAGCTTTGCGGAAGATGAAAGCCGGCAAGGCAGCAGGTTTGGATGGTATTGCAGTGGAATTTATTAAAAAGGGGGGTGACTGTATTGTTGACTGGTTGGTAAGGTTATTTAATGTATGTATGACTCATGGTGAGGTGCCTGAGGATTGGCGGAATGCGTGCATAGTGCCATTGTACAAAGGCAAAGGGGATAAGAGTGAGTGCTCAAATTACAGAGGTATAAGTTTGTTGAGTATTCCTGGTAAACTATATGGGAGGGTATTGATTGAGAGGGTGAAGGCATGTACAGAGCATCAGATTGGGGAAGAGCAGTGCGGTTTCAGAAGTGGTAGAGGATGTGTGGATCAGGTGTTTGCTTTGAAGAATGTATGTGAGAAATACTTAGAAAAGCAAATGGATTTGTATGTAGCATTTATGGATCTGGAGAAGGCATATGATAGAGTTGATAGAGATGCTCTGTGGAAGGTATTAAGAATATATGGTGTGGGAGGCAAGTTGTTAGAAGCAGTGAAAAGTTTTTATCGAGGATGTAAGGCATGTGTACGTGTAGGAAGAGAGGAAAGTGATTGGTTCTCAGTGAATGTAGGTTTGCGGCAGGGGTGTGTGATGTCTCCATGGTTGTTTAATTTGTTTATGGATGGGGTTGTTAGGGAGGTAAATGCAAGAGTCCTGGAAAGAGGGGCAAGTATGAAGTCTGTTGGGGATGAGAGAGCTTGGGAAGTGAGTCAGTTGTTGTTCGCTGATGATACAGCGCTGGTGGCTGATTCATGTGAGAAACTGCAGAAGCTGGTGACTGAGTTTGGTAAAGTGTGTGGAAGAAGAAAGTTAAGAGTAAATGTGAATAAGAGCAAGGTTATTAGGTACAGTAGGGTTGAGGGTCAAGTCAATTGGGAGGTGAGTTTGAATGGAGAAAAACTGGAGGAAGTGAAGTGTTTTAGATATCTGGGAGTGGATCTGTCAGCGGATGGAACCATGGAAGCGGAAGTGGATCATAGGGTGGGGGAGGGGGCGAAAATTTTGGGAGCCTTGAAAAATGTGTGGAAGTCGAGAACATTATCTCGGAAAGCAAAAATGGGTATGTTTGAAGGAATAGTGGTTCCAACAATGTTGTATGGTTGCGAGGCGTGGGCTATGGATAGAGTTGTGCGCAGGAGGATGGATGTGCTGGAAATGAGATGTTTGAGGACAATGTGTGGTGTGAGGTGGTTTGATCGAGTAAGTAACGTAAGGGTAAGAGAGATGTGTGGAAATAAAAAGAGCGTGGTTGAGAGAGCAGAAGAGGGTGTTTTGAAATGGTTTGGGCACATGGAGAGAATGAGTGAGGAAAGATTGACCAAGAGGATATATGTGTCGGAGGTGGAGGGAACGAGGAGAAGAGGGAGACCAAATTGGAGGTGGAAAGATGGAGTGAAAAAGATTTTGTGTGATCGGGGCCTGAACATGCAGGAGGGTGAAAGGAGGGCAAGGAATAGAGTGAATTGGAGCGATGTGGTATACAGGGGTTGACGTGCTGTCAGTGGATTGAATCAAGGCATGTGAAGCGTCTGGGGTAAACCATGGAAAGCTGTGTAGGTATGTATATTTGCGTGTGTGGACGTGTGTATGTACGTGTGTATGGGGGTTGGGCCATTTCTTTCGTCTGTTTCCTCGCGCTACCTCGCAAACGCGGGAGACAGCGACAAAGTATAAAAAAAAAAAAAAAAAAAAAATGTATATGTATGTATACTTTGAAAAGTATATGTATGTATATGTGCGTGTGTGGCCGTTTATGTATGTACTTGTGTATGTGGGTGGGTTCGGCCATTCTTTTGCCTGTTTCCATGCGCTACCTCACTGACGCAGGAGACGGCGATTAAGTATGATAAATATAAATTAATAGATACTGTGCTGCCAGTGTCTGATATTATTACCAAGAGTATTGAAGCTAAAACTGTTCTGTGTTACCTTGGATAGGACATTTTCCACCTAAGACATGGTTCCATTTGCTACCACTTTGAAATGTCTCTCTGTTAGAAGCTCTTTAATCCACCTTTGTATCATGCCCTTAATGTTTTGTTTAGTTAATTTCTCTAGCAAACTTTAGTGGTTTTGCTAGTCAAATGATTTTGCAAGATCAAGAAAAACAGCATCCAGGCTTTTTCTGTGAATTTAAGTTTCATATATATCTTTGTAATGAGCAATTGATTGTATTTGCAGTTTTTCTTGACAAAAATCCCTGTTGGCCTCCATTCATGTAACTGCTCTTGATTATATGAATTTATGTATGTCCTTTTATCATTTCAAAATTTTTTTTACATTTAAAGTCAAGGTCCATATTGTGTAGGTATAAGCTTAGATCCTCTTTTGTGTAATGGTGTTACATTTGCCAATTTATTGATATCTGCAGTTTTGCTCACTTCCAGACTTTGCTTCAATCATAAAAACATTGGTTATGCTATTGCTGTTTTTGTCTTTTTGAGGAATATGGCTAGGATTCCATTTGCTCCTAGAGCTTAATTTTCTCTGAGCTGATCAGTCACTCTAATTATATGATATTCTGATATATATTTTTTTATACTTGATCAGCATTTCCCATGTAAGTGAGGTAGCACCAGGAACAGAAGAAAAAAGGCCACAACTATTCACATCCATTCTCTTGGTATCATGTATAATGCACCACAGCCACTGCTCAATATCTACATCCAGGCCCCACAAACCTTTCCATGGTTTACCCCAGATGCTTCACATGCCTTGGTTCAGTCCATTAACAGCACTTTGACCCCACTGTACCACATCCATCCAGTTCACAATGTTCAGGCCTCAGTTGCTCAAAATCTTTTTCACTCCATCCCTCCATCTCCATTTTGGTCTCCCTATTCTTCATGTTTCCTCCATTTCTAATACACATATCCTCTTTGTCAACTCTTCCTCTTTCATTCTGTCCATATGCCTTAATCATTTTTGCAGATTTCCTTCAGCTCTCAACAAACTGTTTGTTTACAGTACCTCTCTCCTACCCATGTCCACTCCCAGGTATCTAAGACACTTCACTTCCTCCAAATTTTCTCCATTCAAACTCACACCCCCAACTAACCTGACCCTCAACGCTGCTAAACTTAATATCCCTGGTTTTGTTCATATTTATTCTCATTTTTTTCTTTTCACACACTTCCAGTCATCAGCTAATGCAGTTTCTCACTTGAATGCACCACCAGTGCTGTATCATCAACAAACTACTGACTCACTTCCCAGGCCCTCTTATCCTCACATACTGCACACTTGCCCCTCTCTCCAAGACACTTGCATTTACCCCTTTCATCATCCGATCCATAAACAAATTGAACAACCATGGTGACATCACACAACTCTGCAACAGACCAACCTTCACTTGGAACCATTCACTCTCCTCTCTTCCTACGTGTATATACACCTTACACACTTGATAAAAACTTCTCACTCCTTTTAGCAGTTTTCCTTCCACATCATATATTCTTAAGACCTTTTGCAGAGCAGCTCTATCAGCCCTATCATATGCTTTCCACAGTTCCAGAAATGCCACATGCAAATCCATCTGTTTTTGTAAGTATTTCTCACATACGTTCTTTTAAGCAAACGCCTGATCCATACATCCTCTGCCACTTTTGCAACCACATTGCTACTCTCCATTCTGATGCTCTGTACATGTCTTCACCAACTTAATCAAATCCTTCCCATACAGCTTATCATTTATACTCAAACTTATTCATCTGTAATTTGAAAACTCACCTTTATCCCCGTTGCCTTCATACACTGGCACTACACTTGCATTCTGCCAATCCTCATGCACCTCATCATGATCCATACATACATGGGAAATCCTTACCAACCAATCAGCAACAGTCACCCCACTTCTTTTATAAATTCCAATGCACTCCCATCCACTCCAGCCGCCTTACCACATTTCATTGTACACAAGGCTTTCACCACCTCTTCTTTCTTCACAAAACCACTCTCCATGACTCCCTCACTTCGCATATCACTCCTACCTAAACACCTTACATCTTCCAATCTATTATCAGACTTTTAACAGTCCTTCATACTCATTCCATCATCTTGCCTCATCATGAAATATTATCACCTTCCCTCTTTACCCCTTCACCAATGTTCCCATGTGTTCTCTTTTCTCCTACTCATTGTTTATCTCCTTCCAAAAGATCCATAAGTTTTCCTGAAGTTTACTGATGCTCACCACAACTTTCGTTTGCCCTCTTTTTCAACCCTTGCACCTTCCTGTCGACCTCTAGCCACATTCTCATTTGCGCTCCTGTGTAAGCACTAACCAATTGTCTCTCTTTCACAAGCAACTTTGTCTCATCACTCTACCCCTTCTAGTCTGCCAACTCCCACCTTTCACATGCCACATGCATCTCTTGCACATGCCAGTAATGCTTCTTTAAATACCTCCCATTCCTCACCCACTCCCCTTGCTTCATTTCTCTCGCCTTTTGCCATTATACACTTAATCTTTCATGGTAATTCTTTGCAAGTCTGTTTTCCAAACTCATTTACTCTCACCACTCTCCCTAACATTGTTTTCTCCTTTTCAACTTTTTCAAAACCCTTTATAAATCTTCACCTTTGCCTCCACAAGATAGTGATCTGACTTCCCACCAGTGGCCCCTCTCAGCACATTTACATCCAAAAGTCATTCTTTGACATGCCTGTCAATTGACCTGTAATCCAGTAATTGCCACTGCCCATCCATTTTACTCACACATTCATACTTAAACTTTTATATATCCTTATTTTTACACCAAGTATTCCCAATCACCAGTCGTTTTTCAGCACACAACTCCACATGATGTTCATTTCCATTAAACACTGAGTACCCTGTGCATCCTAGTTAAACCATTAACTGCCACATTAGTTACCTGTGTATGTAGATCACCCATTACTAATACCTGCTGTCTTACATTAAGGCCTGATGCACACTATATCTCCGATCCCACTCTACTCATAGTCATGGGTAATGCATACATGCTGCTCTGCGCATGTAAGGTAGCACTAGGAAAAGACAACAAAGGCCACATTCGTTCACACTCAGTCTCTAGCTATCATGTATAATGCACTGAAACCACAGATCCCTTTCCACATCCAGGCCCTACAAGACTTCCCATGTTTTACCCCAGATGCCTCACATTCCTTGGTTCAATCCATTGACAGGACGTCGACCCCAGTATACCACATTGTTCCAATTCACTCTATTCCTTGCAAGCCTTTCACCCTCTTGTATGTTCAGGCCCCGATCACTCAAAATCTTTTTCACTTCATCCTTCCACCTCCAATTTGGTCTCCCGCTTCTCCTCATTCCCTCCACCTCTGACATATATCCTCTTTGTTAATCTTTCCTCACTCAATCTCTCGATGTGACCAAACCATTTCAATGCATCCTTTTCTGCTCTCTCAACCACCTCTTTTTATTATCACACATCTCTCTTACCCTTTTATTACTTACTCGATCAAACCACCTCACAGCACATATTGTCCTCAAACATCTCATTTTCAACACATCCACCCTGCTCTGCACAACTCTATCAATGGGCCATGCCTCGCAACCATATAACATTGTTGGAACCACTATTTGTTCAAGCATACCCATTTTTGCCCCGAGATAACGTTCTCACCCTCCACACATTCTTCATCGCTCTCAGCTTTACCCCCTCCCCCACCCTGTGACTCACTTCCGCTTCTATAGTTCCATCCGCTGCTAAGTCCACTCCCAGATATCTAAAACACTTCACTTCCTTCAGTTTTTCTCCAGACATCTCTCTCACCTACTGATTACTTACTCAATCAAACCTCCTCACACTACATATTGTCCTGTAGCATTTAATTTCTAAAACATGCCCCCTTCTCCATGTAATCCTATCTATAGCCCATGCCTCGCACCTCTAAAATATTGTTGGAACCACTATTCCTTCAAGCATATCCATTTTTGCTCTCCGAGGTAACGTTTTCTCTTTCCACACATTCTTCATGGCTTCCAGAACCTTCACCCCCCCTCCCCCACATTATGACTCGCTTCCGTTTCCTTGTTTCCATTTGCTGCTATGTCCAACCCCCTCCTATAATTAAAACACTTCACTTCCTCCAATTTTTCTCCTTTCAAACTCACATCCCAGCTAATTTGTCCCTAAACCCTGCTAAATGTAATAACCTTGTTCTTATTCACAGTTACTCTCATCTTTCTCCTTTCATACACTTTTCCAAACTCAGTCTCCAAATTCTGCAGTTTCTCACTCGAATCAGCCACCAGTGCTGTATCATCAGCAAACAACAATTGGCTCTCTTCTCAGGCCCTTTCATCCCCCTCAGACTGCATACTCTCCCCTCTGTTCAAAACTCTTGCATTTACCTCCCAAATCATCCCATCGTCCCATCCATAAACAAAATGAACAACCGTAGGGACATCACACACCTGTACCTTAGACCAGCCTTCACTGAGAACTAATCATTCTCATCTCTTGTTACTGTTACGCATGCCTTACGCCCTTGATAAAAACTTCTCTGCTTCTAGTAGCTTACCTCCCACAGCATATACTCTTAAGACCTTCCACAAAGCATCCCTATCCACCATGTCATATACCTTCTGCAGATCCATAAATGCCACACACAAATCTGTCTATTTCTCTAAGTATTTCTCACACATACTTCAAAGGGTGTACGGTATGTTTACAAGTAGGAAGAGAGTGATTGGTTCCCAGTAAAGGTGGATCTGTGGCAGGTATGTGTGATGTCCCTATGGTTGTTTAATTTGTTTATGGATGGGGTAGTTAGGGAGGGAAATGTAAGAGTTTTGGAGAGGGGTGATTATGCAGTTTGTTGGGGATGAGAGAGTCTGGGAAGTGTCAATTTTTGTTCACTGATGATACAGCACTGGTGGCTAATTGTAGTGAGAAGCTACAGAAGTTGGTGACTGAGTTTGGTAAAGTGTGTGAAAGGAGAAAGTTATTAGGTTCAGCAGGGTTGAGGGACAAATTAATTGGGATGTAAATCTGAATGGAGAAAAATTGGAGGAAGTAAAGTGTTTTAGATATCAGGGGGTGGACTCAGCAGCGAATGGAACCATGGAAGCGGCAATGAGTCACAGGATGGAGGAAGGGTGAAGGTTCTGGGAGTGATGTAGAATGTGTAGAAAGAGAGAATTATTATCTGGATGAGCAAAAATGGGTATGTTTGAAGAAGTAGTATTTCCAACAATATTAGATGGTTGTGAGGCATGGAATATAGGATAGGGTTGTGCAGAGGAGGGTTGATGTCTTGGAAATGAAATGTTTTGGACAGTATGTGATGTGAGGTGGTTTGATTAAGTAATAAAATGTCAAGAGAGATATGTAGTAATAAAAGAGTGTGGTTGAGAGAGCAGAAGAGAGTGTGTTGGAAAGGTCTGGACATATGGAGAGAATGAGTGAGGAAAGATTGACAAATAGGATATATGTATCAGAGGTGGAGGGAACAAGAAGTGGGAAACCAAAATGGAGTGAAAAATATTTTAAGCGATTAGGGTCTGAACATGCAGGAGGGTGAGAAGCGTGTACGGAGTAAAATGAATCGGAACAATGTGGTATACTGGGGTTGACGTGCTGTCAGTGGACTGAACCAGGACATATGAAATGTCAGGGGCGAACCATGGAAAGGTCTGTGGGGCCTGGATGTGGAAAGGGAGCTGTGGTTTCTGTGCATTATACATGACAATTAGAGACTGAGTATGAGGAGATGTGGCCTTTCTTCATCTGTTTCCTGGTGCTGCCTTGCAAATGCAGAGGGTGGCAATACTGTTTCCTGTGGAGTGGGGTAGCGCTGGGAATGGATGAAGGTGAGGAAGTGTGAGCATGTACATGTGTATATTTGTATATGTATGTGTTTGTGTATGTATATGTTGATATGTATATGTATTTGTATGTATACACATACACAAGGCTCAGATTGGGGTCTTTAAATGTGTGTGGATGTAACCAAGATGAGAAAAAAGGAGAGATAGGTAGTATGTTTGAGGAAAGGAACCTGGATGTTTTGGCTCTGAGTGAAACAAAGCTCAAGGGTAAAGGGGAAGAGTGGTTTGGGAATGTCTTGGGAGTAAAGTGAGGGGTTAGTGAGAGGACAAGAGCAAGGGAAGGAGTAGCACTACTCCTGAAACAGGAGTGATGGGAGTATGTGATAGAGTGTAAGAAAGTAAACTCTAGATTGATATGGGTAAAACTGAAAGTGGATGGAGAGAGGTGGGTGATTATTGGTGCATATGCACCTGGGCATTAGAAGAGAGATCATGAGAGGCAAGTGTTTTGGGAGCAGCTGAGTGAGTGTGGTAGTTTTGATGCACGAGACCAGGTTATAGTGATGGGTGATTTGAATGCAAAGGTGAGTAATGTGGCAGTTGAGGAAATAATTGTTGTACATGGGGTGTTCAGTGTTGTAAATGGAAATGGTGAAGAGCTTGTAGATTTATGTGCTGAAAAAGGACTGGTGATTGGGAATACCTGGTTTAAAAAGAGAGATATACATAAGTATATGTATGTAAGTATGAGAGATGGCCACGGAGCGTTATTGGATTATGTACTAATTGATAGGCGCACGAAAGAGAGACTTTTGGATGTTAATGTGCTGAGAGGTGCAACTGGAGGGATGTCTGATCATTATCTTATGGAGGCGAAGGTGAAGATTTGTAGAGGTTTTCAGAAAACAAGAGAGAATGTTGGGGTGAAGAGATTGGTGAGAGTAAGTGAGCTTGGGAAGGAGATTTGTGTGAGGAAGTACCAGGAGAGACTGAGTACAGAATGGAAAAAGGTGAGAACAAAGGACGTAAGGGGAATGGGGGAGGAATGGGATGTATTTAGGGAAGCAGTGATGGCTTGTGCAAAAGATGCTTGTGGCATGAGAAGTGTGGGAGGTGGGCAGATTAGAAAGGGTAGTGAGTGGTGGGATGAAGAAGTAAGAGTATTAGTGAAAGAGAAGAGAGAGGCATTTGGATGATTTTTGCAGGGAAATAGCGCAAATGAGTGGGAGATGTATAAAAGAAAGAGGCAGGAGGAAAAGAGAAAGGTGCAAGAGGCAAAAAAGAGTGCAAATGAGAGTTGGGGTGAGAGAGTATCGTTAAATTTTAGGGAGAATAAAAAGATGTTTTGGAAGGAGGTAAATAAAGTGCATAAGGCAAAGGAACAAATGGGAACATCAGTTAAGGGGGCTAATGGGGAGGTGATAACAAGTAGTGGTGATGTGAGAAGGAGATGGAATGAGTATTTTGAAAGTTTGTTGAATGTGTTTGATGATAGAGGGGCAGATATAGGGTGTTTAGGTCAAGGGGGTGTGCAAAGTGAGAGGGTTAGGGAGAATGATTTGGTAAACTGAGAAGAGGTAGTAAATGCTTTGCGGAAGATGAAAGCCGGCAAGGCAGTGGGTTTGGATGGTATTGCAGTGGAATTCGTTAAAAAAGGGGGTGACTGTATTGTTGACTGGTTGGCAAGGTTATTTAATGTATGTATGACTCATGGTGAGGTGCCTGAGGACTGGCAGAATGCTTGCATAGTGCCATTGTACAAAGGCAAAGGGGATAAAAGTGATTGCTCAAATTACAGAGGTATAAGTTTGTTGTTATATGGGAGGGTATTGATTGAGAGGGTGAAGGCATGTACAGAGCATCAGATTGGGGAAGAGCAGTGTGGTTTCAGAAGTGGTAGAGGATGTGTGGATCAGGTGTTTGCTTTGAAGAATGTATGTGAGAAATACTTAGAAAAGCAAATGGATTTATATGTAGCTTTTATGGATCTGGAGAAGGCATATGATAGAGTTGATAGAGATGCTCTGTGGAAGGTATTAAGAATATATGGTGTGGGAGGCAAGTTGTTAGAAGCAGTGAAAAGTTTTTATCGAGGATGTAAGGCATGTGTACGTGTGGGAAGAGAGGAAAGTGATTGGTTCTCAGTGAATGTAGGTTTGCGGCAGGGGTGTGTGATGTCTCCATGGTTGTTTAATTTGTTTATGGATGGGGTTGTTAGGGAGGTGAATGCAAGAGTTTTGGAAAGAGGGGCAAGTATGAAGTCTGTTGGGGATGAGAGAGCTTGGGAAGTGAGTCAGTTGTTGTTCGCTGATGATACAGCGCTGGTGGCTGATTCATGTGAGAAACTGCAGAAGCTGGTGACTGAGTTTGGTAAAGTGTGTGAAAGAAGAAAGTTAAGAGTAAATGTGAATAAGAGCAAGGTTATTAGGTACAGTAGGGTTGAGGGCCAAGTCAATTGGGAGGTGAGTTTGAATGGAGAAAAACTGGAGGAAGTGAAGTGTTTTAGATATCTGGGAGTGGATCTGGCAGCGGATGGAACCATGGAAGCGGAAGTGGATCATAGGGTGGGGGAGGGGGCGAAAATTCTGGGAGCCTTGAAGAATGTGTGGAAGTCGAGAACATTATCTCGGAAAGCAAAAATGGGTATGTTTGAAGGAATAGTGGTTCCAACAATGTTGTATGGTTGCGAGGCGTGGGCTATGGATAGAGTTGTGCGCAGGAGGATGGATGTGCTGGAAATGAGATGTTTGAGGACAATGTGTGGTGTGAGGTGGTTTGATCGAGTAAGTAACGTAAGGGTAAGAGAGATGTGTGGAAATAAAAAGAGCGTGGTTGAGAGAGCAGAAGAGGGTGTTTTGAAATGGTTTGGGCACATGGAGAGAATGAGTGAGGAAAGATTGACCAAGAGGATATATGTGTCGGAGGTGGAGGGAACGAGGAGAAGAGGGAGACCAAATTGGAGGTGGAAAGATGGAGTGAAAAAGATTTTGTGTGATCGGGGCCTGAACATGCAGGAGGGTGAAAGGAGGGCAAGGAATAGAGTGAATTGGAGCGATGTGGTATACCGGAGTTGACGTGCTATCAGTGGATTGAATCAGGGCATGTGAAGCGTCTGGGGTAAACCATGGAAAGCTGTGTAGGTATATATATTTGCGTGTGTGGACGTATGTATATACATGTGTATGGGGGTGGGTTGGGCCATTTCTTTCGTCTGTTTCCTTGCGCTACCTCGCAAACGCGGGAGACCGAAAAAGAAAAAAAAAAAAAAAGTTTGTTGAGTATTCCTGGTAAATTATATGGGAGGGTATTGATTGAGAGGGTGAAGGCATGTACAGAGCATCAGATTGGGGAAGAGCAATGTGGTTTCAGAAGTGTTAGAGGATTTGTGGATCAGGTGTTTGCTTTGAAATATGTATGTGAGAAAGACTTAGAAAAGCAAATGGATTTGTATGTAGCATTTATGGATCTGTAGAAGGCATATGATAGAGTTGATAGAGATGCTCTGTGGAAGGTATTAGGAATATATGGTGTGGGAAGTAAGTTGTTAGAAGCAGTGAAAAATTTTTATCGAGGATGTAAGGCATGTGTACGTGTAGGAAGAGAGGATAGTGATTGATTCTCAGTGAATGTTGGTTTGTGGCAGGGGTGTGTGATGTCTCTATGGTTCTTTAATTTGTTTATGGATGGGGTTGTTAGGGAGGTAAATGCAAGAGTTTTGGAAAGAGGGGCAAGTATGCAGTCTGTTGTGGATGAGAGACCTTGGGAAGTGCGTCAGTTGTTGTTTGCTGATGATACAGCGCTGGTGGCTGATTCGGGTAAGAAACTGCAGAAGCTGGTGACTGAGTTTGGTAAAGTGTGTGAAAGAAGAAAGCTGAGAGTAAATGTGAATAAGAGTAAGGTTATTAGGTACAGTAGGGTTGAGGGACAAGTCAATTGGCAGGTAAGTTTGAATGGAGAAAAACTGGAGGAAGTAAAGTGTTTTAGATATCTGGGAGTGGATTTGGCTGCAGATGGAACCATGGAAGCGTAAGTGTATCATAGGGTGGGGAGGGGGCGAAAGTTCTGGAAGCGTTGAAAAATGTGTGGAAGTCGAGAATGTTACCTCGGAAAGCGAAAATGGGTATGTTTGAAGGAATAGTGGTTCCAACAATGTTATATGGCTCTGAGGTGTGGGCTATAGATAGAGTTGTGCGGAGGAGGGTGGATGTGCTGGAAATGAGAAGTTTGAGGACAATATGTGGTGTGAGGTGGTTTGATCGAGTAAGTTATGAAAGGGTAAGAGAGATGTTTGGCAATAAAAAGAGTGTGGTTGAGAGAGCAGAAGAGGGTGTTTTGAAATGGTTTGGTCACATGGAGAGAATGACTGAGGAAAGATTGACAAAGAGGATATATGTGTCAGAGGTGGAGGGAACAAGGAGAAGTGGGAGACCAAATTGGAGGTGGAAAGTATATGTATATTTATTTATTTATTTTGCTTTGTTGCTGTCTCCCGTGTTAGCGAGGTAGCGCAAGGAAACAGTTGAAAGAATGGCCTAACCCACCCACATACACATGTATATACATACACGTCCACACATGCAAATATACATACCTATACATCTCAACCTATACATATGTATACACACACAGACATATACATATATACACATGTACATAATTCATACTGTCTGCCTTCATTCATTCCCATCGCCACCTCGCCACACATGAAATAACAACCCTCTCCCCCTCATGTGTGTGAGGTAGCGCTAGGAAAAGACAACAAAGGCCACTTTTGTTCACATTCAGTCTCTAGCTGTCGTGTAATAATGCACCGAAACCACAGCTCCCTTTCCACATCCAGGCCCCACAGAACTTTCCATGGTTTACCCCAGACGCTTCACATGCCCTGATTCAATCCATTGACAGCACGTCGACCCCGGTATACCACATTGTTCCAATTCTCTCTATTCCTTGCACGCCTTTCACCCTCCTGCATGTTCAGGCAGGCCCCGATCACTCAAAATCTTTTTCACTCCATCTTTCCACCTCCAATTTGGTCTCCTACTTCTCCTTGTTCCCTCCACCTCTGACACATATATCCTCTTGGTCAAATTTTCCTCAGTCATTCTCTCCATGTGACCAAACCATTTCAACACACCCTCTTCTGCTCTCTCAACCACACTTTTTTTATTACCACACATATCTCTTACCCTATTATTACTTACTCGATCAAACCACCTCACACCACATATTGTCCTCAAACATCTCATTTCCAGCACATCCACCCTCCTCCGCACAACTCTATCCATAGCCCACGACTCGCAACCATATAACATTGTTGGAACCACTATTCCTTCAAACACCCATTTTTGCTTTCCGAGATAATGTTCTCGACTTCCACATATTCTTCAACGCTCCCAGAACTTTTGCCCCCTCCCCCATCCTATGATTCACTTCCGCTTCCATGGTTCCATCCGCAGCCAAATCCACTGCCAGATATCTAAAACACTTTACTTCCTCCAGTTTTTCTCCATTCAAACTTACCTCCCAATTGACTTGTCCCTCAACCCTACTGTACCTAATAACCTTGCTCTTATTCACATTTACTCTCAGCTTTCTTCTTTCACACACTTTACCAAACTCAGTCACCAGCTTCTGCAGTTTCTCACATGAATCAGCCACCAGCGCTGTATCATCAGCGAACAACAACTGACTCACTTCCCAAGCTCTCTCATCCACAACAGACTGCATACTTGCCCCTCTCTCCAAAACTCTTGCATTCACCTGCCTAACACCCCCATCCATAAACAAATTAAACAACCATGGAGACATCACACACCCCTGCCACAAACCTACATTCACTGAGAACCAATCACTTTCCTCTCTTCCTACACATACACATGCCTTACATCCTCGATAAAAACTTTTCACTGCTTCTAACAACTTGCCTCCCACACCATATATTCTTAATACCTTCCACAGAGCATCTCTATCAACTCTGTCGTATGCCTTCTCCAGATCCATAAATGCTACATACAAATCCATTTGCTTTTCTAAGTATTTCTCACATACATTCATCAAAGCAAACACCTGATCCACACATCCTCTACCACTTCTGAAACCACACTGCTCTTCCCCAATCTGATGCTCTGTACATTCCTTCACCCTCTCAATCAATACCCTCCCATATGATGTTCCTGGAATACTCAACAAACTTCTACCTCTGTAATTTGAGCACTCACTCTTATCCCCTTTGCCTTTGTACAATGGCACTATGCAAGCATTCTGCCAATCCTCAGGCACCTCTCCATGAGTCAGACATACATTAGATAACCTTAGCAACCAGTCAACAATACAGTCACCCCCTTTTTTGAGAAATTCCACTGCAGTACCATCCAAACCCACTGCCTTGCCGGCTTTCATCTTCCGCAAAGCTTTTACTATCTCTTCTCTGTTTACCAAATCATTTTCCCTAACCCTCTCACTTTGCTCACCTCCTCAACCAAAACACCCTATATCTGCCACAGTATCATCAAACACATTCAACAAACCTTCAAAATACTCATTCCATGTCCTTCTCACATCATCACTACTTGTTATCACCTCCCCACTTGCCCCCTTCACTGAAGTTCCCATTTGTTCCCTTGTCTTACGCACTTTATTTACCTCCTTCCAAAACATCTTTTTCTTCTCCCTAAAATTTGATGATACTCTTTCAAACCAACTCTCATATGCCCTCTTTTTCACCTCTTGCACCCTTCTCTTGACCTCCTGCCTCTTTCTTTTATACATTTCCCAGTCATTTGCATTATTTTCCTGCAAAAATCGTCCAGATGCCTCTCTCTTCTTTCACTAATACTCTTACTTCTTCATCCCACCACTCACTACCCTTTCTAATCTGCCCACCTCCCACACTTCCCTGAATACATCCCATTCCTCCCCCACTTCCCTTACATCCTTTGTTCTCACCTTTTTCCATTCTGTAGTCAGTCTCTCCTGGTACTTCCTCACACAAATCTCCTTCCCAGGCTCACTTACTCTCACCACTCTTTTCACCCCAACATTCTCTCTTCTTTTCTGAAAACCTCTACGCATCTTCACCTTCGCCTCCACAAGATAATGATCAGACATACCTCCAGTTGCACCTCTCAACACATTAGCATCCAAAAATCTCTCTTTCATGTGCCTATCAATTAACACGTAATCCAATAACGCTCTCTGGCCATTTTTCCTACTCTCATACATATACTTATGTATATCTCTCTTTTTAAACCAGGTATTCCCAATCACCAGTTCTTTTTCAGCACATAACTCAACAAACTCTTCACCATTTCCATTTACAACACTGAACACCCCATGTACACCAATTATTCCCTCAACTGCCACATTACACCTGTGCATTCAAATCACCCATCACTATAACCCGGTCTCGTGCATCAAAACTACTAACACACTCACTCAGCTGCTCCCAAAACACTTGCCTCTCATGATCTTTCTTCTCATTCCCAGGTGCATATGCACCAGTAATCACCCATCTCTCTCCATCCACTTTCAGTTTTACCCATATCAATGTAGAGTTTACTTTCTTACACTCTATCACGTACTCACACCACTCCTGTTTCAGGATTAGTGCTACTCCTTCCCTTGCTCTTGTCCTCTCACTAACCCCTGACTTTACTCCCAAGACATTCCCAAACCACTCTTCCCCTTTACCCTTGAGCTTCATTTCACTCAGAGCCAAAACATGCAGGTTCCTTTCCTCAAACATACTATCTATCTCTCCTTTTTTCTCATCTTGGTTACATCCACACACATTTAGACACCCCAGTCTGAGCCTTCAAGGAGGATGAGCACTCCCCGCATGACTCCTTCTTCTGTTTCCCCTTTTAGAAAGGAGGTGGAAAGATGGAGTGAAAAAGATTTTGAGTGATCGGGGCCTGAACATGCAGGAGGGTGAAAGGCGTGCAAGGAATAGAGTGAATTGGAACGATGTGGTATACCGGGGTCGACGTGCTGTCAATGGATTGAACCAGGGTGTGTGAAGCGTCTGGGTTGAACCATGGAAAGTTGTGTGGGGCCTGGATGTGGAAAGGGAGCTGTGGTTTTAGTGCATTATACATAATAGCTAGAGACTAAGCGTGAACGAATGTGGCCTTTGTTGTCTTTTCCTAGCACTACCTCGCGCATATGTAGGGGAGGGGGGTTGTTATTTCATGTGTGGCAGGATGGTGATGGGAATGAATAAGGGCAAACAGTATGAATTATATACATGTGTATATATGTATATGTCTGTGTGTGTACATATATGTATACGTTAAGATGTATATTTGCATGTGTGGACGTGTATGTATATGCATGTGTATGTAGGTGGGTTGGGCCATTCTTTCGTCTGTTTCCTTGCACTACCTCGCTAACGCGGGAGACAGCGACAAAGCAAAATATATAAATAATATGTATGTGTTTATATGTTTATGTGAATAAGAGCAAGGTTATTAGGTACAGTAGGGTTGAGGGTCAAGTCAATTGGGAGGTAAGTTTGAATGGAGAAAAACTGGAGGAAGTAAGTGTTTTAGATATCTGGGAGTGGATCTGGCAGCGGATGGAACCATGGAAGCGGAAGTGAATCATAGGGTGGAGGAGGGGGCGAAAATCCTGGGAGCCTTGAAGAATGTGTGGAAGTCGAGAACATTGTCTCGGAAAGCAAAAATGGGTATGTTTGAAGGAATAGTTGTTCCAACAATGTTGTATGGTTGCGAGGCGTGGGCTATGGATAGAGTTGTGCGCAGGAGGGTGGATGTGCTGGAAATGAGATGTTTGAGGACAATGTTTGGTGTGAGGTGGTTTGATCGAGTAAGTAATGTAAGGGTAAGAGAGATGTGTGGAAATAAAAAGAGCGTGGTTGAGAGAGCAGAAGAGGGTGTTTTGAAATGGTTTGGGCACATGGAGAGAATGAGTGAGGAAAGATTGACCAAGAGGATATATGTGTCGGAGGTGGAGGGAACGAGGAGAAGTGGGAGACCAAATTGGAGGTGGAAAGATGGAGTGAAAAAGATTTCGAGTGATTGGGGCCTGAACATGCAGGAGGATGAAAGGCGGGCAAGGAATAGAGTGAATTGGATCGATGTATACCGCGGTTGACGTGCTGTCAGTGGATTGAATCAGGGCATGTGAAGCGTCTGGGGCAAACCATGGAAAGTTGTGTGGGGCCTGGATGTGGAAAGGGAGCTGTGGTTTCGGGCATTATTGCATGACAGCTAGAGACTGAGTGTGAACGGGTGGGGCCTTTGTTGTCTTTTCCTAGCGCTACCTCGCACACATGAGGGGGAAGGGGAATGGTATTCCATGTGTGGCGAGGTGACGATAGGAATGAATAAAGGCAGACTGTGAATTGTGTGCATGTGTATATATGTATGTGCCTGTGTGTGTATATATATGTGTACATTGAGATGTATAGGTATGTATATTTGCGTGTGTGGACGTGTATGTACATACATGGGTATGGGGGTGAGTTGGGCCATTTCTTTCGTCTGTTTCCTTGCGCTACCTCGCAAATGCGGGAGACAGCGACAAAGCAAAATAAATGTAAAAATAAAATGTATATATATGTATGTGTATATATATGTATATATGGATGTGGAAAGGGAGCTGTGGTTTCGGTGCATTATACATGACAGGTAGAAACTGGGTGTGAACGAATGTGGCCTTTGTTGTCTTTTTCTAGCGCTGCCTCGCACACATGCGGGTGGAAGGGGTTGGTATTTCATTATGTGGCAGGATGGCAATGGGAATGAATAAGGGCAGACAGTATGAATTATGTACATGTGTATATATGTATATGTCTGTGTGCGGGAGACAGCGACAAAGCAAAACGATAAATAATAAATATAATGTATATATTTGTCTTTCTCCATCTGTTTCCTGGCACTACCTCTCTAATGCGAGAAACAGCAATCAAGTATAGTGAATAATGATAATAGTTTATCTATTTATCATTGCCCTAGATATATTTATATATTTATTTATAATTGCTGTAGGACCCCTTTTTAAAAAACCATCCTAATGTTACCTGTGTTCTCTTACCAGGAGCAACTACTGTTTCAAGGATGTACTACTATTTGTAGCAGAGAAATGATGGAATCCCTTGAAGTAAGAGGTCCTATGATGAGATTCATCCTTCAGCTGCATCACAGCGTTAATTTTGTTTTTGTACCATTTTGAAAACATTGTGATTCTTTTGTGCTTTGTACATATTAATTGCTATTCATGATTTCAGTCATGGCAAGTATAAGTTGGTGGCCAGGAGATGAACCAAACAGGGAAAAGAACATAGATGGTGAAGAAGAGAAACATGAGAAGGAATCTACTAAAGAAATGAGATGCAAGAGAGACCTTTCAGTACCATCTCGCTCTGCTACAGAACCTCCCACGAGGCGACACAAAATTACAAGCAGTGAAGGTAATTGCTAGTTATGAATAAGTGAAAATGTATCAGTTGAGAAACCTGATAGAAAATTCATAGATTTCTGGATGACCAAAGTGGTGAAGAGTGACATCATATATCAGGTGGTAAGGAAAGTGAAGAATAACAAGTGAATCGTGGAGAAATTATTGACTCAGAATGTGATTGTAGCAGGATTTATGGGGCAAGGAGGGTGGCATGAACCTTACAGCTCACTTCAACCAACATCCTTATTTTTGGTCTTTGTTTTATCACATGTAACGGACATGCCAAAATTGGGTGGATGTAATTCTAAGGAGGTGGAGGACTTCGATAACATTGTAGCAAAGAGCTAGAAGATTCCAAGCATGTTTTAACTGGAAAGTATAATGCATATGGTAGTGTATTGTGGAGTATTTGTTCATAATATACATTCATGTGTGCACAGTGTAATATTTCTTGATATTGTATTATTATTTTCTTTTTATTATACTTAGCCACTGTCTCCCGCATTAGTGAGGTAGCACATGGGAACAGATGTAAGAATGGCCCACCCCACCCACACATGCATATACATAAATGCCCACACACGCACATGTATATACATATACATTTCATCGTTTATATTTATTATACTTTGTCGCTGTCTCCCGCATTAGCAAGATAGCGCAAGGAAACAGATGAAAGAATGGCCCAACCGACCCACATACACATGTATATACATACACATCCCCACACGCGCATATACATACCTATACATTTCAGCATATATTTTTTTTTTTTATACTTTGTCGCTGTCTCCCGCGTTTGCGAGGTAGCGCAAGGAAACAGACGAAAGAAATGGCCCAACCCACCCCCATACACATGTATATACATACGTCCACACACGCAAATATACATACCTACACAGCTTTCCATGGTTTACCCCAGACGCTTCACATGCCTTGATTCAATCCACTGACAGCACGTCAACCCCGGTATACCACATCGCTCCAATTCACTCTATTCCTTGCCCTCCTTTCACCCTCCTGCATGTTCAGGCCCCGATCACACAAAATCTTTTTCACTCCATCTTTCCACCTCCAATTTGGTCTCCCTCTTCTCCTCGTTCCCTCCACCTCCGACACATATATCCTCTTGGTCAATCTTTCCTCACTCATTCTCTCCATGTGCCCAAACCACTTCAAAACACCCTCTTCTGCTCTCTCAACCACGCTCTTTTTATTTCCACACATCTCCCTTACCCTTACGTTACTCACTCGATCAAACCACCTCACACCACACATTGTCCTCAAACATCTCATTTCCAGCACATCCATCCTCCTGCGCACAACTCTATCCATAGCCCACGCCTCGCAACCATACAACATTGTTGGAACCACTATTCCTTCAAACATACCCATTTTTGCTTTCCGAGATAATGTTCTCGACTTCCACACATTCTTCAAGGCACCCAGAATTTTCGCCCCCTCCCCCACCCTATGATCCACTTCCGCTTCCATGGTTCCATCCGCTGCCAGATCGACTCCCAGATATCTAAAACACTTCACTTCCTCCAGTTTTTCTCCATTCAAACTCACCTCCCAATTGACTTGACCCTCAACCCTACTGTACCTAATAACCTTGCTCTTATTCACATTTACTCTTAACTTTCTTCTTCCACACACTTTACCAAACTCAGTCACCAGCTTCTGCAATTTCTCACATGAATCAGCCACCAGCGCTGTATCATCAGCGAACAACAACTGACTCACTTCCCAAGCTCTCTCATCCCCAACAGACTTCATACTTGCCCCTCTTTCCAAAACTCTTGCATTTACCTCCCTAACAACCCCATCCATAAACAAATTAAACAACCATGGAGACATCACACACCCCTGCCGCAAACCTACATTCACTGAGAACCAATCACTTTCCTCTCTTCCTACACGTACACATGCCTTACATCCTCGATAAAAACTTTTCACTGCTTCTAACAACTTTCCTCCCACACCATATATTCTTAATACCTTCCACAGAGCATCTCTATCAACTCTATCATATGCCTTCTCCAGATCCATAAATGCTACATACAAATCCATTTGCTTTTCTAAGTATTTCTCACATACATTCTTCAAAGCAAACACCTGATCCACACATCCTCTACCACTTCTGAAACCACACTGCTCTTTCCCAATCTGATGCTCTGTACATGCTTTCACCCTCTCAATCAATACCCTCCCATATAATTTACCAGGAATACTCAACAAACTTATACCTCTGTAATATATATAGTGGTGATGTGAGAAGGAGATGGAGTGAGTATTTTGAAGGTTTGTTGAATGTGTTTGATGATAGAGTGGCAGATATAGGGTGTTTTGGTCGAGGTGGTGTGCAAAGTGAGAGGGTAAGGGAAAATGATTTGGTAAACAGAGAAGAGGTAGTGAAAGCTTTGCGGAAGATGAAAGCCGGCAAGGCAGCAGGTTTGGATGGTATTGCAGTGGAATTTATTAAAAAAGGGGGTGACTGTATTGTTGACTGGTTGGTAAGGTTATTTAATGTATGTATGACTCATGGTGAGGTGCCTGAGGATTGGCGGAATGCGTGCATAGTGCCATTGTACAAAGGCAAAGGGGATAAGAGTGAGTGCTCAAATTACAGAGGTATAAGTTTGTTGAGTATTCCTGGGAAATTATATGGGAGGGTATTGATTGAGAGGGTGAAGGCATGTACAGAGCATCAGATTGGGGAAGAGCAGTGTGGTTTCAGAAGTGGTAGAGGATGTGTGGATCAGGTGTTTGCTTTGAAGAATGTATGTGAGAAATACTTAGAAAAGCAAATGGATTTGTATGTAGCATTTATGGATCTGGAGAAGGCATATGATAGAGTTGATAGAGATGCTCTGTGGAAGGTATTAAGAATATATGGTGTGGGAGGAAAGTTGTTAGAAGCAGTGAAAAGTTTTTATCGAGGATGTAAGGCATGTGTATGTGTAGGAAGAGAGGAAAGTGATTGGTTCTCAGTGAATGTAGGTTTGCGGCAGGGGTGTGTGATGTCTCCATGGTTGTTTAATTTGTTTATGGATGGGGTTGTTAGGGAGGTAAATGCCAGAGTTTTGGAAAGAGGGGCAAGTATGAAGTCTGTTGGGGATGAGAGAGCTTGGGAAGTGAGTCAGTTGTTGTTCGCTGATGATACAGCGCTGGTGGCTGATTCATGTGAGAAACTGCAGAAGCTGGTGACTGAGTTTGGAAAAGTGTGTGGAAGAAGAAAGTTAAGAGTAAATGTGAATAAGAGCAAGGTTATTAGGTACAGTAGGGTTGAGGGTCAAGTCAATTGGGAGGTGAGTTTGAATGGAGAAAAACTGGAGGAAGTGAAGTGTTTTAGATATCTGGGAGTGGATCTGGCAGCGGATGGAACCATGGAAGCGGAAGTGGATCATAGGGTCGGGGAGGGGGCGAAAATCCTGGGGGCCTTGAAGAATGTGTGGAAGTCGAGAACATTATCTCGGAAAGCAAAAATGGGTATGTTTGAAGGAATAGTGGTTCCAACAATGTTGTATGGTTGCGAGGCGTGGGCTATGGATAGAGTTGTGCGCAGGAGGATGGATGTGCTGGAAATGAGATGTTTGAGGACAATGTGTGGTGTGAGGTGGTTTGATCGAGTGAGTAACGTAAGGGTAAGAGAGATGTGTGGAAATAAAAAGAGCGTGGTTGAGAGAGCAGAAGAGGGTGTTTTGAAGTGGTTTGGGCACATGGAGAGGATGAGTGAGGAAAGATTGACCAAGAGGATATATGTGTCGGAGGTGGAGGGAACAAGGAGAAGAGGGAGACCAAATTGGAGGTGGAAAGATGGAGTGAAAAAGATTTTGTGTGATCGGGGCCTGAACATGCAGGAGGGTGAAAGGAGGGCAAGGAATAGAGTGAATTGGATCGATGTGGTATACCGGGGTTGACGTGCTGTCAGTGGATTGAAGCAAGGCATGTGAAGCGTCTGGGGTAAACCATGGAAAGCTGTGTAGGTATGTATATTTGCGTGTGTGGACGTATGTATATACATGTGTATGGGGGGGGGTTGGGCCATTTCTTTCGTCTGTTTCCTTGCGCTACCTCGCAAACGCGGGAGACAGCGACAAAGTATAATAAAAAAAAAGAATATATATATATATATATATATAAAGAGAGAGAGAGAGAGAGAGAGAGAGAGATGCAGATGGCTTTGCATGCGGGTATGTATTTTTGTCTTCGTATGTAAGTATGTCTGCATGTATGATGTAGGTGTACGTACTGGGTTTGGAGGTTAGCCATCAGGTCAACTATAAACAACCATATAAACACGCAGTCCCCATAAAAATGACATCGTGTAAAATAACTTTGAAACTCGGCTTCCAGATTCATGTAGATTTTGTATGTAAACTTTATAGTTGGAGACAGTGACCAACCAGCCTTCCTGATCTCAGAGGTATGGAAGTGACTTTCTTGCCGCATTTTTATTGTCACCTTCAAATTGATGTTCTGTTTTGTGTTAGACTTTCGTCACTCATGATCAAATGATAGATTGACACTTTGCAACACATGTTTCACGGAGGGAACCCGCCCCCCTGAGGTGTTGACAACCCACAAAGTTGCACCTCACAACACAGGCACAGAGTCTGGTGCCTCCTTCTGCCGAGGTGCCGGGCGAGGCACTGACATGGCCCGACTGGATGTTAGAGTGCAAGTAGAGGTGTGGGCGTGGGGTGGGGTGGGGTTGCCTTGTGGTTAACAGGGTGGGTCGGGGGTGTATGCGGGCGTGGTCAGCCTGGGTGGGTAGCCAGATGCGTGTGTTCATCGACTTGTCTCATGTTATCTTGATGATTCTTTCATAATGATTTGCTTGATGTTTGCATGTGGTTTCAAGTTAGCCGGAGATGAATATGATGAGGGTTGCAGTGTGGTGGAGTCTTGTGCACACACCACTTGGGATAACATACTAACTGGCTAATATTGGTGCTTATCTTATATGTTACATATATATATATATAAAATTCTGGGAGCCTTGAAGAATGTGTGGAAGTCGAGAACATTATCTCGGAAAGCAAAAGTGGGTATGTTTGAAGGAATAGTGGTTCCAACAATGTTGTATGGTTGCTAGGCGTGGACTATGGATAGAGTTGTGCGCAGGAGGATGGATGTGCTGGAAATGAGATGTTTGAGGACAATGTGTGGTGTGAGGTGGTTTGATCGAGTAAGTAACGTAAGGGTAAGAGAGATGTGTGGAAATAAAAAGAGCGTGGTTGAGAGAGCAGAAGAGGGTGTTTTGAAATGGTTTGGTCACATGGAGAGAATGAGTGAGGAAAGATTGACCAAGAGGATATATGTGTCGGAGGTGGAGGGAACGAGGAGAAGAGGGAGACCAAATTGGAGGTGGAAAGATGGAGTGAAAAAGATTTTGTGTGATCGGGGCCTGAACATGCAGGAGGGTGAAAGGAGGGCAAGGAATAGAGTGAATTGGAGCGATGTGGTATACCGGGGTTGACGTGCTGTCAGTGGATTGAATCAAGGCAGGTGATGCATCTGGGGTAAACCATGGAAAGCTGTGTAGGTATGTATATTTGCGTGTGTGGACGTATGTATATACATGTGTATGGGGGTGGGTTGGGCCATTTCTTTTGTCTGTTTCCTTGCGCTACCTCGCAAACGCGGGAGACAGCGACAAAGCAAAAAAAAAAATATATATATATATATATATTTATTATACTTTGTCGCTGTCTCCCGCGTTTGTGAGGTAGCGCAAGGAAACAGACGAAAGAAATGGCCCAACCCCCCCATACACATGTATATACATACGTCCACACACGCAAATATACATACCTACACAGCTTTCCATGCCTTGATTCAATCCACTGACAGCACGTCAACCCCAGTATACCACATCGCTCCAATTCACTCTATTCCTTGCCCTCCTTTCACCCTCCTGCATGTTCAGGCCCCGATCACACAAAATCTTTTTCACTCCATCTTTCCACCTCCAATTTGGTCTCCCTCTTCTCCTTGTTCCCTCCACCTCCGACACATATATCCTCTTGGTCAATCTTTCCTCACTCATCCTCTCCATGTGCCCAAACCACTTCAAAACACCCTCTTCTGCTCTCTCAACCACGCTCTTTTTATTTCCACACATCTCTCTTACCCTTACGTTACTCACTCGATCAAACCACCTCACACCACACATTGTCCTCAAACATCTCATTTCCAGCACATCCATCCTCCTGCGCACAACTCTATCCATAGCCCACGCCTCGCAACCATACAACATTGTTGGAACCACTATTCCTTCAAACATACCCATTTTTGCTTTCCGAGATAATGTTCTCGACTTCCACACATTCTTCAAGGCCCCCAGAATTTTCGCCCCCTCCCCCACCCTATGATCCACTTCCGCTTCCATGGTTCCATCCGCTGCCAGATCGACTCCCAGATATCTAAAACACTTCACTTCCTCCAGTTTTTCTCCATTCAAACTCACCTCCCAATTGACTTGACCCTCAACCCTACTGTACCTAATAACCTTGCTCTTATTCACATTTACTCTTAACTTTCTTCTTCCACACACTTTACCAAACTCAGTCACCAGCTTCTGCAGTTTCTCACATGAATCAGCCACCAGCGCTGTATATATATATATATATATATATATATATATATATATATATATATATATATATATATGTATGTATATATGTATATTATCCCTGGGGATAGGGGTGAAAGAATACTTCCCACGTATTCCTCGCGTGTCGTAGAAAGCGACTAGAGGGGACGGGAGCGGGGGGCCAGAAATCCTCCCCTCCTTGTATTAACTTTCTAAAATGGGAAACAGAAGAAGGAGTCACGCGGGGAGTGCTCATCCTCCTCGAAGGCTCAGAGTGGGGTGCCTAAATGTGTGTGGATGTAACCAAGATGTGAAAAAAGGAGAGATAGGTAGTATGTTTGAGGAAAGGAACCTGGATGTTTTGGCTCTGAGTGAAACGAAGCTCAAGGGTAAAGGGGAAGAGTGGTTTGGGAATGTCTGGGGAGCAAAGTCAGGGGTTAGTGAGAGGACAAGAGCAAGGGAAGGAGTAGCAATACTCCTGAAACAGGAGTTGTGGGAGTATGTGATAGAGTGTAAGAAAGTAAATTCTCGATTAATATGGGTAAAACTGAAAGTTGATGGAGAGAGGTGGGTGATTATTGGTGCATATGCACCTGGGCATGAGAAGAAAGATCAAGAGAGGCAAGTGTTTTGGGAGCAGCTGAATGAGTGTGTTAGTGGTTTTGATGCACGAGACCGGGTTATAGTGATGGGTGATTTGAATGCAAAGGTGAGTAATGTGGCAGTTGAGGGAATAATTGGTATACATGGGGTGTTCAGTGTTGTAAATGGAAATGGTGAAGAGCTTGTAGATTTATGTGCTGAAAAAGGACTGATGATTGGGAATACCTGGTTTAAAAAGCGAGATATACATAAGTATACTTACGTAAGTAGGAGAGATGGCCAGAGAGCGTTATTGGATTACGTGTTAATTGACAGGCGTGCGAAAGAGAGACTTTTGGATGTTAATGTGCTGAGAGGTGCAACTGGAGGGATGTCTGATCATTATCTTGTGGAGGCTAAGGTGAAGATTTGTATGGGTTTTCAGAAAAGAAGAGTGAATGTTGGGGTGAAGAGGGTGGTGAGAGTAAGTGAGCTTGAGAAGGAGACCTGTGTGAGGAAGTACCAGGAGAGACTGAGTACAGAATGGAAAAAGGTGAGAACAATGGAAGTAAGGGGAGTGGGGAAGGAATGGGGTGTATTTAGGGAATCAGGGATGGATTGCGCAAAAGATGCTTGTGGCATGAGTAGAGTGGGAGGTGGGTTGATTAGAAAGGGTAGTGAGTGGTGGGATGAAGAAGTAAGAGTATTAGTGAAAGAGAAGAGAGAGGCATTTGGACGATTTTTGCAGGGAAAAAATGCAATTGAGTGGGAGATGTATAAAAGAAAGAGACAGGAGGTCAAGAGAAAGGTGCAAGAGGTGAAAAAAAGGGCAAATGAGAGTTGGGGTGAGAGAGTATCATGAAATTTTAGGGAGAATAAAAAGATGTTCTGGAAGGAGGTAAATAAAGTGCGTAAGACAAGGGAGCAAACGGGAACTTCAGTGAAGGGCGCAAATGGGGAGGTGATAACGAGTAGTGGTGATGTGAGAAGGAGATGGAGTGAGTATTTTGAAGGTTTGTTGAATGTGTTTGATGATAGAGTGGCAGATATAGGGTGTTTTGGTCGAGGTGGTGTGCAAAGTGAAAGGGTTAGGGAAAATGATTTGGTAAACAGAGAAGAGGTAGTGAAAGCTTTGCGGAAGATGAAAGCCGGCAAGGCAGCAGGTTTGGATGGTATTGCAGTGGAATTTATTAAAAAAGGGGGTGACTGTATTGTTGACTGGTTGGTAAGGTTATTTAATGTATGTATGACTCATGGTGAGGTGCCTGAGGATTGGCGGAATGCGTGCATAGTGCCATTGTACAAAGGCAAAGGGGATAAGAGTGAGTGCTCAAATTACAGAGGTATAAGTTTGTTGAGTATTCCTGGTAAATTATATGGGAGGGTATTGATTGAGAGGGTGAAGGCATGTACAGAGCATCAGATTGGGAAGAGCAGTGTGGTTTCAGAAGTGGTAGAGGATGTGTGGATCAGGTGTTTGCTTTGAAGAATGTATGTGAGAAATACTTAGAAAAGCAAATGGATTTGTATGTAGCATTTATGGATCTGGAGAAGGCATATGATAGAGTTGATAGAGATGCTCTGTGGAAGGTATTAAGAATATATGGTGTGGGAGGAAAGTTGTTAGAAGCAGTGAAAAGTTTTTATCGAGGATGTAAGGCATGTGTACGTGTAGGAAGAGAGGAAAGTGATTGGTTCTCAGTGAATGTAGGTTTGCGGCAGGGGTGTGTGATGTCTCCATGGTTGTTTATATATATATATATATATATATATATATATACATGTGTATGGGGGGGGGTTGGGCCATTTCTTTCGTCTGTTTCCTTGCGCTACCTCGCAAACGCGGGAGACAGCGACAAAGTATAAAAGAAATAAAAAAAAAATAAAAAAAATATATTTTTTATTTATTATACTTTGTCGCTGTCTCCCGCGTTTGTGAGGTAGCGCAAGGAAACAGACGAAAGAAATGGCCCAACCCCCCCCCATACACATGTATATACATACGTCCACACACGCAAATATACATACCTACACAGCTTTCCATTGTTTACCCCAGACGCTTCACATGCCTTGATTCAATCCACTGACAGCACGTCAACCCCGATATACCACATCGCTCCAATTCACTCTATTCCTTGCCCTCCTTTCACCCTCCTGCATGTTCAGGCCCCGATCACACAAAATCTTTTTCACTCCATCTTTCCACCTCCAATTTGGTCTCCCTCTTCTCCTCGTTCCCTCCACCTCCGACACATATATCCTCTTGGTCAATCTTTCCTCACTCATTCTCTCCATGTGCCCAAACCACTTCAAAACACCCTCTTCTGCTCTCTCAACCACGCTCTTTTTATTTCCACACATCTCTCTTACCCTTACGTTACTCACTCGATCAAACCACCTCACACCACACATTGTCCTCAAACATCTCATTTCCAGCACATCCATCCTCCTGCGCACAACTCTATCCATAGCCCACACCTTGCAACCATACAACATTGTTGGAACCACTATTCCATCAAACATACCCATTTTTGCTTTCCGAGATAATGTTCTCGACTTCCACACATTCTTCAAGGCCCCCAGAATTTTCGCCCCCTCCCCCACCCTATGATCCACTTCCGCTTCCATGGTTCCATCCGCTGCCAGATCCACTCCCAGATATCTAAAACACTTCACTTCCTCCAGTTTTTCTCCATTCAAACTCACCTCCCAATTGACTTGACCCTCAACCCTACTGTACCTAATAACCTTGCTCTTATTCACATTTACTCTTAACTTTCTTCTTCCACACACTTTACCAAACTCAGTCACCAGCTTCTGCAGTTTCTCACATGAATCAGCCACCAGCGCTGTATCATCAGCGAACAACAACTGACTCACTTCCCAAGCTCTCTCATCCCCAACAGACTTCATACTTGCCCCTCTTTCCAAAACTCTTGCATTTACCTCCCTAACAACCCCATCCATAAACAAATTAAACAACCATGGAGACATCACACACCCCTGCCGCAAACCTACATTCACTGAGAACCAATCACTTTCCTCTCTTCCTACACGTACACACGCCTTACATCCTCAATAAAAACTTTTCACTGCTTCTAACAACTTGCCTCCCACACCATATATTCTTAATACCTTCCACAGAGCATCTCTATCAACTCTATCATATGCCTTCTCCAGATCCATAAAAGCTACATATAAATCCATTTGCTTTTCTAAGTATTTCTCACATACATTCTTCAAAGCAAACACCTGATCCACACATCCTCTACCACTTCTGAAACCACACTGCTCTTTCCCAATCTGATGCTCTGTACATGCCTTCACCCTCTCAATCAATACCCTCCCATATAATTTACCAGGAATACTCAACAAACTTATACCTCTGTAATTTGAGCACTCACTCTTATCCCCTCTGCCTTTGTACAATGGCACTATGTACGCATTCTGCCAATCCTCAGGCACCTCACCATGAGTCATACATACATTAAATAACCTTACCAACCAGTCAACAATACAGTCACCCCCTTTTTTAATAAATTCCACTGCAATACCATCCAAACCTGCTGCCTTGCCGGCTTTCATCTTCCGCAAAGCTTTTACTACCTCTTCTCTGTTTACCAAATCATTTTCCCTAACCCTCTCACTTTGCACACCACCTCGACCAAAACACCCTATATCTGCCACTCTATCATCAAACACATTCAACAAACCTTCAAAATACTCACTCCATCTCCTTCTCACATCACCACTACTCGTTATCACCTCCCCATTTGCGCCCTTCACTGAAGTTCCCATTTGCTCCCTTGTCTTACGCACTTTATTTACCTCCTTCCAGAACATCTTTTTATTCTCCCTAAAATTTAATGATACTCTCTCACCCCAACTCTCATTTGCCCTTTTTTTCACCTCTTGCACCTTTCTCTTGACCTCCTGTCTCTTTCTTTTATACATCTCCTACTCAATTGCATTTTTTCCCTGCAAAAATCGTCCAAATGCCTCTCTCTTCTCTTTCACTAATACTCTTACTTCTTCATCCCACCACTCACTACCCTTTCTAATCAACCCACCTCCCACTCTTCTCATGCCACAAGCATCTTTTGCGCAATCCATCACTGATTCCCTAAATACATCCCATTCCTCCCCCACTCCCCTTACTTCCATTGTTCTCACCTTTTTCCATTCTGTACTCAGTCTCTCCTGGTACTTCCTCACACAGGTCTCCTTCCCAAGCTCACTTACTCTCACCACCCACTTCACCCCAACATTCACTCTTCTTTTCTGAAAACCCATACAAATCTTCACCTTAGCCTCCACAAGATAATGATCAGACATCCCTCCAGTTGCACCTCTCAGCACATTAACATCCAAAAGTCTCTCTTTCGCACGCCTGTCAATTAACACGTAATCCAATAACGCTCTCTGGCCATCTCTCCTACTTACATAAGTATACTTATGTATATCTCGCTTTTTAAACCAGGTATTCCCAATCATCAGTCCTTTTTCAGCACATAAATCTACAAGCTCTTCACCATTTCCATTTACAACACTGAACACCCCATGTATACCAATTATTCCCTCAACTGCCACATTACTCACCTTTGCATTCAAATCACCCATCACTATAACCCGGTCTCGTGCATCAAAACCACTAACACACTCATTCAGCTGCTCCCAAAACTCTTGCCTCTCATGATCTTTCTTCTCATGCCCAGGTGCATATGCACCAATAATCACCCACCTCTCTCCATCAACTTTCAGTTTTACCCATATTAATCGAGAATTTACTTTCTTACATTCTATCACATACTCCCACAACTCCTGTTTCAGGAGTATTGCTACTCCTTCCCTTGCTCTTGTCCTCTCACTAACCCCTGACTTTACTCCCCAGACATTCCCAAACCACTCTTCCCCTTTACCCTTGAGCTTCGTTTCACTCAGAGCCAAAACATCCAGGTTCCTTTCCTCAAACATACTACCTATCACTCCTTTTTTCACATCTTGGTTACATCCACACACATTTAAGCACCCCACTCTGGGCCTTCGAGGAGGATGAGCACTCCCCGCGTGACTCCTTCTTCTGTTTCCCATTTTAGAAAGTTAATACAAGGAGGGGAGGATTTCTGGCCCCCCGCTCCCGTCCCCTCTAGTCGCTTTCTACAACACGCGAGGAATACGTGGGAAGTATTCTTTCACCCCTATCCCCAGGGATAATATACATATATATATACATACACACATACACACACATACACATACATACGCACATATACACACACACACACACACATACATATATATACATATGAAAAATGTAAGAAACAATTTAGAAAACTGAAACTTCTAGCTTGAAATGAATGAAAAAATGAATGTCACATAATGGTTCAACCTCTGGCTATGGAAAAAGGAAATGTATAATTTATTTACACAAACGTCAATAGCAGTTCTCATCAATTTAACCACTGTATCAATAAGCTTCAATGTCTAAGCTACATTTTTCTCCAGTTTCACTATTTTCTTGTCAAAACACCATGTATGAAAACTATCACTCCAGTAACACAACTATAAACATTTACTTCCCCTTTAAAAAAAGTTCTGGGGAAGTCTGTCTCGATACACTGCGGGAAACTCTACCAACTGGCGAGGTTTGTGTTGCAATGGTTCCCGATTCACAAACGTAGTAGCATCACTGGAGGGCCAAGGTAGTTCCGTTTGCGAAGAGGCGCTTTATATGATGTCTTGACACACGATGATCTTAACGAGGTGATGATAGAGGTCCTGTGGAAGTGTTGTTCAGCGATATATATTTTTTTTTTTTTTTTTTTTTTTTTTTTTTTTTTTTATACTTTGTCGCTGTCTCCCGCGTTTGCGAGGTAGCGCAAGGAAACAGACGAAAGAAATGGCCCAACCCCCCCCCCCCCCATACACATGTACATACACACGTCCAGACACGCAAATATACATACCTACACAGCTTTCCATGGTTTACCCCAGACGCTTCACATGCCTTGCTTCAATCCACTGACAGCACGTCAACCCCTGTATACCACATGACTCCAATTCACTCTATTTCTTGCCCTCCTTTCACCCTCCTGCATGTTCAGGCCCCGATCACACAAAATCTTTTTCACTCCATCTTTCCACCTCCAATTTGGTCTCCCTCTTCTCCTCGTTCCCTCCACCTCCGACACATATATCCTCTTGGTCAATCTCTCCTCACTCATTCTCTCCATGTGCCCAAACCATTTCAAAACACCCTCTTCTGCTCTCTCGACCACGCTCTTTTTATTTCCACACATCTCTCTTACCCTTACGTTACTTACTCGATCAAACCACCTCACACCACACATTGTCCTCAAACATCTCATTTCCAGCACATCCATCCTCCTGCGCACATCTCTATCCATAGCCCACGCCTCGCAACCATACAGCATTGTTGGAACCACTATTCCCTCAAACATACCCATTTTTGCTTTCCGAGATAATGTTCTCGACTTCCACACATTTTTCAAGGCTCCCAAAATTTTCGCCCCCTCCCCCACCCTATGATCCACTTCCGCTTCCATGGTTCCATCCGCTGACAGATCCACTCCCAGATATCTAAAACACTTCACTTCCTCCAGTTTTTCTCCATTCAAACTCACCTCCCAATTGACTTGACCCTCACCCCTACTGTACCTAATAACCTTGCTCTTATTCACATTTACTCTCAACTTTCTTCTTCCACACACTTTACCAAACTCAGTCACCAGCTTCTGCAGTTTCTCACATGAATCAGCCACCAGCGCTGTATCATCAGCGAACAACAATTGACTCACTTCCCAAGCTCTCTCATCCCCAACAGACTTCATACTTGCCCCACTTTCCAGGACTCTTGCATTCACCTCCTTTACAACCCCATCCATAAACAAATTAAACAACCATGGAGACATCACACACCCCTGCCGCAAACCTACATTCACTGAGAACCAATCACTTTCCTCTCTTCCTACACGTACACATGCCTTACATCCTCGATAAAAACTTTTCACTGCTTCTAACAACTTGCCTCCCACACCATATATTCTTAATACCTTCCATATATATTTTTTTTTCTTTGTCGCTTTGTATATATATATATTTTATTTTTTAAATTTTTTTTTATTTTGCTTTGTCGCTGTCTCCCGCGTTTGCGAGGTAGGGCAAGGAAACAGACGAAAGAAATGGCCCAACCCACCCCATACACATGTATATACATACACGTCCACACACCCAAATATACATACCTATACATCTCAATGTACACATATATATACACGCACAGACACATACATATATACCTATGCACACAATTCTCACTGTCTGCCTTTATTCATTCCCATCGCCACCTCGCCACACATGGAATACCATCCCCCTCCCCCTCATGTGTGCGAGGTAGCGCTAGGAAAAGACAACAAAGACCCTATTCGTTCACACTCAGTCTCCAGCTGTCATGCAATAATGCCCGAAACCACAGCTCCCTTTCCACATCCAGGCCCCACACAACTTTCCATGGTTTACCCCAGACGCTTCACATGCCCTGATTCAATCCACTGACAGCACGTCAAACCCGGTATACCACATCAATCCAATTCACTCTATTCCTTGCCCGCCTTTCACCCTCCTGCATGTTCAGGCCCCGATCACTCAAAATCTTTTCACTCCATCTTTCCACCTCCAATTTGGTCTCCCACTTCTCCTCCTTCCCTCCACCTCCGACACGTATATCCTCTTGGTCAATCTTTCCTCACTCATTCTCTCCATGTGCCCAAACCATTTCAAAACACCCTCTTCTGTTCTCTCAACCACGCTCTTTTTATTTCCACACATCTCTCTTACCCTTACATTACTTACTAGATCAAACCTCCTCACACCACACATTGTCCTCAAACATCTCATTTCCAGCACATCCATCCTCCTGCGCACAACTCTATCCATAGCCCATGCCTCGCTACCATACATCATTGTTGGAACCACTATTCCTTCAAACATACCCATTTTTGCTTTCCGAGATAATGTTCTCGACTTCCACACATTCTTCAAGGCTCCCAGAATTTTCGCCCCCTCACCCACCCTATGATTCACTTCCGCTTCCATGGTTCCATCCACTGCCAGATCCACTCCCAGATATCTAAAACACTTTACTTCCTCCAGTTTTTCTCCATTCAAACTTACCTCCCAATTGACTTGACCCTCAACCCTACTGTGCCTAATAACCTTGCTCTTATTCACATTTACTCTTAAATTTCTTCTTTCACACACTTTACCAAACTCAGTCACCAGCTTCTACAGTTTCTCACATGAATCAGCCACCAGCGCTGTATCATCAGCGAACAACAACTGACTCACTTCCCAAGCTCTCTCATCCACAACAGACTTCATTCTTGCCCCTCTTTCCAAAACTCTTGCATTCACCTCCCTAACAACCCCATCCATAAACAAATTAAACAACCATGGAGACATCACACACCCCTGCCGCAAACCTACATTCACTGAGAACCAATCACTATCCTCTCTTCCTACACGTACACATGCCTTACATCCTCGATAAAAACTTTTCACTGCTTCTAACAACTTGCCTCCCACACCATATATATATATGGGTGATGGGTGATTTGAATGCAAAGGTGAGTAATGTGGCAGTTGAGGGAATAATTGGTATACATGGGGTGTTCAGTGTTGTAAATGGAAATGGTGAAGAGCTTGTAGATTTATGTGCTGAAAAAGGACTCCCCCTCATGTGTGCTACCTCGCACACATGAGGGGGGAGGGGGATGGTATTCCATGTGTGGCGAGGTGGCGATGGAAATGAATAAAGGCAGACAGTGTGAATTGTGTGCATGGGTATATATGTATGTGTCTGTGTGTGTATATATATGTGTACATTGAGATGTATAAATATGTATATTTGCGTGTGTGGACGTGTATGTATATACATTGTGTATGGGGGTGGGTTGGGCCAATTCTTTCATCTGTTTCCTTGCGCTACCTCTCAAACGCGGGAGACAGCGACAAAGCAAAATAAAATAAAAAATAAAATAATAATATATATATTTATTTCTAAGTATTTCTCACTTAGAAAAGCAAATGGATTTGTATGTAGCATTTATGGATCTGGAGAAGGCATATGATAGAGTTGATAGAGATGCTCTGTGGAAGGTATTAAGAATATATGGTGTGGGAGGAAAGTTGTTAAAAGCAGTGAAAAGTTTTTATCGAGGATGTAAGGCATGTGTACGTGTAGGAAGAGAGGAAAGTGATTGGTTCTCAGTGAATGTAGGTTTGCGGCAGGGGTGTGTGATGTCTCCATGGTTGTTTAATTTGTTTATGGATGGGGTTGTTAGGGAGGTAAATGCAAGAGTTTTGGAAAGAGAGGCAAGTATGAAGTCTGTTGGGGATGAGAGAGCTTGGGAAGTGAGTCAGTTGTTGTTCGCTGATGATACAGCGCTGGTGGCTGATTCATGTGAGAAACTGCAGAAGCTGGTGACTGAGTTTGGTAAAGTGTGTGGAAGAAGAAAGTTAAGAGTAAATGTGAATAAGAGCAAGGTTATTAGGTACAGTAGGGTTGAGGGTCAAGTCAATTGGGAGGTGAGTTTGAATGGAGAAAAACTGGAGGAAGTGAAGTGTTTTAGATATCTGGGAGTGGATCTGGCAGCGGATGGAACCATGGAAGCGGAAGTGGATCATAGGGTGGGGGAGGGGGCGAAAATTCTGGGGCCTTGAAGAATGTGTGGAAGTCGAGAACATTATCTCGGAAAGCAAAAATGGGTATGTTTGAAGGAATAGTGGTTCCAACAATGTTGTATGGTTGCGAGGCGTGGGCTATGGATAGAATTGTGCGCAGGAGGATGGATGTGCTGGAAATGAGATGTTTGAGGACAATGTGTGGTGTGAGGTGGTTTGATCGAGTGAGTAACGTAAGGGTAAGAGAGATGTGTGGAAATAAAAAGAGCGTGGTTGAGAGAGCAGAAGAGGGTGTTTTGAAGTGGTTTGGGCACATGGAGAGAATGAGTGAGGAAAGATTGACCAAGAGGATATATGTGTCGGAGGTGGAGGGAACGAGGAGAAGAGGGAGACCAAATTGGAGGTGGAAAGATGGAGTGAAAAAGATTTTGTGTGATCGGGGCCTGAACATGCAGGAGGGTGAAAGGAGGGCAAGGAATAGAGTGAATTGGAGCGATGTGGTATACCGGGGTTGACGTGCTGTCAGTGGATTGAATCAAGGCATGTGAAGCGTCTGGGGTAAACCATGGAAAGCTGTGTAGGTATGTATATTTGCGTGTGTGGACGTATGTATATACATGTGTATGGGGGGGGGTTGGGCCATTTCTTTTGTCTGTTTCCTTGCGCTACCTCGCAAACGTGGGAGACAGCGACAAAGTATAAAAAAAAAAAAAAATATTTATTTATTATTTTGCTTTGTCGCTGTCTCCCGCATTTCCGAGGTAGCGCAAGAAAACAGACAAATGAAATGGCCCAACCCCCCCCCCCATACACATGTATATACATACACATCCACACACGCAAATATGCATACCTATACATCTCAATGTACACATATATATGCACACACAGACACATACATATATACCCATGCACACAATTCACACTGCCTTTATTCATTCCCATCGCCACCTCGCCACACATGGAATACCATTCCCCTTCCCCCTCATGTGTGCGAGGTAGCGCTAGGAAAAGACAACAAATGCCCCATTTGTTCACACTCAGTCTCTAGCTGTCATGCAATAATGCCCGAAACCACAGCTCCCTTTCCACATCCAGGCCCCACACGACTTTCCGTGGTTTACCCCAGATGCTTCACATGCCCTGATTCAATCCACTGACAGCACCTTAACCCCGGTACACCACATCGATCCAATTCACTCTATTCCTTGCCCACCTTTCACCCTCGTGCATGTTCAGGCCCCGATCACTCGAAATCTTTTTCACTCCATCTTTCCACCTCCAATTTGGTCTCCCTCTTCTCCTCGTTCCCTCCACCTCCGACACATATATCCTCTTGGTCAATCTTTCCTCACTCATTCTCTCCATGTGCCCAAACCACTTCAAAACACCCTCTTCTGCTCTCTCAACCACGCTCTTTTTATTTCCACACATCTCTCTTACCCTTACGTTACTCACTCGATCAAACCACCTCACACCACACATTGTCCTCAAACATCTCATTTCCAGCACATCCACCCTCTTGCGTACAACTCTGTAGTCCACACCTCGCAACCATATAACATTGTTGGAACCACTATTCCTTCAAACATACCCATTTTTGCTTTCCGAGATAATGTTCTTGCCTTCTACACATTTTTCAACGCTCCCAGAACTTTTGCCCCCTCCCCCACCCTGTGACTCACTTCCGCTTCCATGATTCCATCTGCTGCCAAATCCACTCCCAGATGTCTAAAACACTTCACTTCCTCCAGTTTTTTCCCATTCAAACTTACCTTCCAATTGACTTGTCCTCAACCCTACTATACGTAATAATCTTGCTCTTATTCACATTTACCCTCAGCTTTCTTCTTTCACACACTTTACCAAACTCAGTCACCAGCTTTTGTAGTTTCTAACCCAAGTCAGCCACCAGTGCTGTATCATCAGCGAACAACAACTGACTCACTTCTCAAGCTCTCTCATCCACAACAGACTGCATACTTGCCTCTCTCTCTCCAAAACTCTTGCATTCACCTCCCTAACAACCCCATCCATAAACAAATTAAACAACCATGGAGACATCACGCACCCCTGCCACAAACCGACATTCACTAAGAACCAATCACTTTCCTCTCTTCCTACTTGTACGGTTGTCTTACATCCTTGATAAAAACTTTTCACTGCTTCTAACAACTTGCCTCCCACACCATATATTCTTAATACCTTCCACAGAGAATCTCTATCACCTCTATCATATGCCTTCTCCAGATCCATAAATGCTACATACAAATCCATTTGCTTCTCTAAGTATTTCTCACATACATTCTTCACAGCAACCACCTGATCCACACATCCTCTACCACTTCTGAAACACACTGCTTTTCCCCAATCTGTAAGATGACATGGATAACAAACAGTTTTTTTAGAGATGTAGGGAGATAGCAACCAGGGGACATAACATGAAATTTAGTAAAAAGCTTGTTAAAAGAGATGTTTAGAAATGCTTTTATATAGAGTGTTGGATGATTGGAATGGATTGACTGAGGACCTGGTTAGCACTGATAGCATGCTTTAATTTTATATGATAGTAGAGAATGTTCAAGAAGTTGGGTCTCATGATTGTAAAACTCCCTCCTCATACAGGACAAATGAATAATTACATTCTTTATAGCACACCAGGGTGCTCACTCCCCTACTGTTTATTTTTGTTTGCTTCACAAAGCTAGGTTAGTAGCAGTAATGAGAGGCATAATCATGAAACTAATATAATAGATAATGTTTTATAATTTCATAAATGCAAATGGATTTGTATGTAGCATTTATGGATCTGGAGAAGGCATATGATAGAGTTGATAGAGATGCTCTGTGGAAGGTATTAAGAATATATGGTGTGGGAGGCAAGTTGTTAGAAGCAGTGAAAAGTTTTTATCGAGGATGTAAGGCATGTGGACGTATAGGAAGAGAGGAAAGTGATTGGTTCTCAGTGAATGTAGGTTTGCGGCAGGGGTGTGTGATGTCTCCATGGTTGTTTAACTTGTTTATGGATGGGGTTGTTAGGGAGGTGAATGCAAGAGTTTTGGAAAGAGGGGCAAGTATGAAGTCTGTTGGGGATGAGAGAGCTTGGGAAGTGAGTCAGTTGTTGTTCGCTGATGATACAGCGCTGGTGGCTGATTCATGTGAGAAACTGCAGAAGCTGGTGACTGAGTTTGGCAAAGTGTGTGAAAGAAGAAAGTTAAGAGTAAATGTGAATAAGAGCAAGGTTATTAGGTACAGTAGGGTTGAGGGTCAAGTCAATTGGGAGGTAAGTTTGAATGGAGAAAAACTGGAGGAAGTAAAGTGTTTTAGATATCTGGGAGTGGATCTGGCAGCGGATGGAACCATGGAAGCAGAAGTGGATCATAGGGTGGGGGAAGGGGCAAAAATTCTGGGAGCCTTGAAGAATGTGTGGAAGTCGAGAACATTATCTCAGAAAGCAAAAATGGGTATGTTTGAAGGAATAGTGGTTCCAACAATGTTGTATGGTTGCGAGGCGTGGACTATGGATAGAGTTGTGCGCAGGAGGATGGATGTGCTGGAAATGAGATGTTTGAGGACAGTGTGTGGTGTGAGGTGGTTTGATCGAGTAAGTAACGCAAGGGTAAGAGAGATGTGTGGAAATAAAAAGAGCGTGGTTGAGAGAGCAGAAGAGGGTGTTTTGAGGTGGTTTGGGCACATGGAGAGAATGAGTGAGGAAAGATTGACCAAGAGGATATATGTGTCGGAGGTGGAGGGAATGAGGAGAAGTGGGAGACCAAATTGGAGGTGGAAAGATGGAGTGAAAAAGATTTTGTGTGATCGGGGCCTGAACATGCAGGAGGGTGAAAGAGGGCAAGGAATAGAGTGAATTGGATCGATGTGGTATACCGGGGTTGACGCGCTGTCAGTGGATTGAATCAGGGCATGTGAAGCGTCTGGGGTAAACCATGGAAAGCTGTGTAAGTATGTATATTTGTGTGTGTGGACGTATGTATATACATGTGTATGGGGGTGGGTTGGGCCATTTCTTTTGTCTGTTTCCTTGCGCTACCTCGCAAACACGGGAGACGGCGACAAAGCAAAAAAAAAAAAAAAAAAAATCACATTATACTGTACAACGATTGATATGGTAATAAATCAAATCGGCTTTTGTGCGTCTGATGTAACCAGTCATAGTATTCATATCAGTCTTTGGGCCCATGATTCTACGAATTACTTTTTTTTATTATATTCTTGCATTATGGAAACCCCCATGAAGAACTTGAGGTAATGTTGATACTGAAAACTAACTTGAACAAGATTTCCACTTTCTGCATATTGGAAGGCACAGTATGCTGTGCTTCATCTTCATACTGCTACACCTAGCATTTTCATTCATGTACTTTTTGGATACTGTTATAATGGCTGCCTTGATGAAGATGTCACACAGGTGATGGGAAAAAAGTACAATTTAAATGAACTAATGTCTATTCAGACAACCAAAGTAATAGCATTTCTTTCAGAATTTTATTTTATATTTATTATACTTTGTCACTGTCTCCCGCATTTGTGAGGTAGCGCAAGGAAACAGACGAGAGAATGGCCCACCCTACCCACATACACACATATATATATACATGTCCACACATGCACATATACCTATACATTTCAACGTGTACATATATATACATACACAGGCATATACAAAGATACATATGTACATAATTCATACTTGCTGCCTCCATCCATTCCCGTCGTCACACATGAAATGACAATCCCCGCACGCATGTGAGGTATCCCTAGGAAAAGACAACAAAGGCCACATTCGTTCACACTCAGTCTTTAGCTGTCATGTATAATGCACCGAAACCACAGCTCCCTTTCCACATCCAGGCCCCACAAAACTTCCGTGGTTTACCCCAGATGCTTCACATGCCCTTGTTCAAGCCATTGACAGCACGTCGACCCTGGTATACCATATCATTCCAATTTACTCTATTCCTTGCACGCCTTTCACCCTCCTGCATTCTCAGGTCCCAGTTGCTTAAAATCTTTTTCAATCCATCCTTCCACCTCCAATCTGGTTTCCCACTTCTCCTCGTTGCCTCCACCTCTGACATATATATCCTCTTTGTCAATCTTTCCTCTCTCCTTCTCTCCATGTGACCAAACCATTTCAATACACCCTCTTCTGCTCTCCTAACCACACTCTTTTTATTACCACTTACCACACATCTCTCTTACCCTTTCATTACTTACTCGATCAAACCACCTCACACCACATATTGTCCTCAAACATCTCGTTTCCAACACATCCACACTCCTCCGCACAACCCTATCTATAGTTGACGCCTCGCAACCATATAACATTGTTGGAAGCACTTCTTTCAAACACACCCATTTTTGCTTTCCAAGACAATGTTCTCGCCTTCCACACATTTTTCAACGCTCCCAGAACTTTTGCCCCCTCCCCCACCCTGTGACTCACTTCCGCTTCCATGGTTCCATCCACTGCCAAATCCACTCCCAGATATCTGAAACACTTCACTTTAAACCGAAAATACATCATGGCGGTAATCTTGAAAGCAGCATTAGATCACAGATTTTGGTTGTTTTCGGTTTGAAAGCATTCATAGTTGTAGATCATTCATTTTTTTTTTTTTTTGCTTTAGTCTAATTCTGTATAGATTGATTACTTTGTTTACATAGTGTTTTGCATGTTTAATTTTTTCAAATGTCATCAGAGAAGGGATTTAAGTCTCCACCACGTGTGAAGACTTATGAAAAAGCTGAAGTGAGGAAGTACATGGAGGTCAAGCGATCAGAACGTCTTAAGAGCCACAAAGAACTACAGGTGCAACGTGAACAAGAAAGAATAAAGAGGAAGGAGAGGTTAAGGGTAAGTTCATTGTTACACATTAGGTATGATACATTAAAGCTTCATGCTATTCAAATGAGCTGTAATTTGTAAGTCTTTAGTCACATTTCCCCTCCAAAAAATTCTAATTCCAATTCTTATTGGATAGAAATCATCAAAAATGAAAAATAAACCTCATTTAGCAGTTATAGTTCCTTTGAGTTCCCTGTACAATTTAGACCACTCCCTAACATTACCTTATGCTGACAGCTCCCTCCACTTCATATGACGCACTGAGTCTGTTGCTTATATAATGCATACTAGAATATGATTACATACAGAAATATATTACATACAGAATATATGGTGTGGGAGGTAAGTTGTTAGAAGCAGTGAAAAGTTTTTATCGAGGATGTAAGGCATGTGTACGTGTAGGAAGAGAGGAAAGTGATTGGTTCTCAGTGAATGTAGGTTTGCGGCAGGGGTGTGTGATGTCTCGATGGTTGTTTAATTTGTTTATGGATGGGGTTGTTAGGGAGGTGAATGCAAGAGTTTTGGAAAGAGGGGCAAGTATGAAGTCTGTTGGGGATGAGAGAGCTTGGGAAGTGAGTCAGTTGTTGTTCCCTGATGATACAGCGCTGGTGGCTGATTCATGTGAGAAACTGCAGAAGCTGGTGACTGAGTTTGGTAAAGTGTGTGAAAGAAGAAAGTTAAGAGTAAATGTGAATAAGAGCAAGGTTATTAGGTACAGTAGGGTTGAGGGTCAAGTCAATTGGGAGGTGAGTTTGAATGGAGAAAAACTGGAGGAAGTGAAGTGTTTTAGATATCTGGGAGTGGATCTGGCAGCGGATGGAACCATGGAAGCGGAAGTGGATCATAGGGTGGGGGAGGGGGCGAAAATTCTGGGAGCCTTGAAGAATGTGTGAAAGTCGAGAACATTATCTCGGAAAGCAAAAATGGGTATGTTTGAAGGAATAGTGGTTCCAACAATGTTGTATGGTTGCGAGGCGTGGACTATGGATAGAGTTGTGCGCAGGAGGATGGATGTGCTGGAAATGAGATGTTTGAGGACAATGTGTGGTGTGAGGTGGTTTGATCGAGTAAGTAACGTAAGGGTAAGAGAGATGTGTGGAAATAAAAAGAGCGTGGTTGAGAGAGCAGAAGAGGGTGTTTTGAAATGGTTCGGGCTCATGGAGAGAATGAGTGAGGAAAGATTGACCAAGAGGATATATGTGTCGGAGGTGGAGGGAACGAGGAGAAGAGGGAGACCAAATTGGAGGTGGAAAGATGGAGTGAAAAAGATTTTGTGTGATCGGGGCCTGAACATGCAGGAGGGTGAAAGGAGGGCAAGGAATAGAGTGAATTGGAGCGATGTGGTATACCGGGGTTGACATGCTGTCAGTGGATTGAATCAAGGCATGTGAAGCGTCTGGGGTAAACCATGGAAAGCTGTGTAGGTATGTATATTTGCGTGTGTGGACGTATGTATATACATGTGTATGGGGGTGTGTTGGGCCATTTCTTTCGTCTGTTTCCTTGCGCTACCTCGCAAACGCGGGAGACAGCGACAAAGCAAAAAAAAAAAAAAAAAAAAAAATTATACCTTCATTTCCATAATTAAATTTTCTGAGTTATAGTCTTTGAAACTAAGCATACTGATATCATATTGATGAGCAGACAAAAGCCTTTAGTTATCTTCATCTTCCATCTCCTTTCCATGTGTTTCTTAACCATTTGCATTTCTGAGAAATATGAATTCTCTGATGAATATGAAAATATAAAAATGTCTTTTGTTTAGAATGGTAGGACCAAGCAGTTGCTAAAGCTAATGAGTTTTCCAGGTTTTAAATAGTGTGTATTATGGAGGATTCTGAAGATTTAGCATATAGTAAAGTCTGGAAATGCTAGCTAATTCTATGTACAGAATATAGTTATAAAATTCACAGCACTCTTATACTAACATAATGATCCTTTTTTAAGAGAAAATACCAAAAAAGAAAAAATATTGCTGTATCTAACTCCTTTCCTTATTATACTGAGTATATTCAAACCAAGAGTTTGTTTAAACAATAAGGATACATCTTATATCTCAGAGCATATCTCAATCAAACCTTTCACCTTTTTTTTAAGCTTTCTTGCTTGTTTGTGTCATTTCTTTCGCACAAGTCATTTCCTTTAAACCTAAGACTGCCATGAATTTTCTTAGTTTGCTGCTCCAAGAAATGATCAGATATCCTTCATACTCCACCTCTCAGCATCACAGCTATCAGCTTTTCTGCACGCACATTATCCAGTAATGCCCGTTAACTAACAACCCTTTCACCAAAGGTGTACTTATACAGTCCTGGCAGAAAAAATTGGCATGAGGGGGCCTATGCCAGTATTTTTCACCTGTTTGTATTGTACCCCAGAAACATAACTCTGAAATAGTGAAAAATACTGGGGCAGCTCATGGACCTTAGTGGGGAGGGGGTAACCTTGGGGTAGCAACAAGTGGCAGTCAGTCTGTTTGGAGCTATTATGGTGGTTTTTCTCTTGTCCCCCTTATGTCTGCTTTTTTACCCTACCCACATGTGCTTTGGGGTGGGGTTTGTGCTGCAGTTCTGGCCCTAAGGACTTATCTAAAGAGGATATTGCTGTACAAGGCAGGGAAGTGTAATAAAGAAATAGCTGAAACTACAAGACTGACACTACAAAGTGTGCAAAGATGGATAGAGTGCTTCATTAATGGAGGTGGCATTGACATTCCTACCCAGAAGAAACGACCTGGTTGACCTCGTATCACTTCCCAATGCACTCTGGAGATTATCCAAGATCAAGTAGACAAGAATCCATGTACTTCAGCATGATAGTTAAAGGAAAACAATCTTAGGCAACTTGCTCATGTGTCTGTACATACTTTTCGTAGCTGGCCTCATGATGACATGAAATTCAAGAGGTGTATGCCTCGCTAGAAACCACTTCTGACAGACCATCAGCGCAAGAATAGACTCACATTTGATAAGAAATATTTGCAGTGGGACAACAAAAATTGGAAGAAAGTGTCATGGTCTGGTGAGGCTACATTTGATGGTAGTGGCAGCTGTAGAGGCAAAATGTGCTGGAAGCCAGGTAGTGACCCGTACGACCCTAAGTATATTTGTTAGAGGTGCAGACTTCAGAAGATTGGCAGAAACAAATGCTTATTGATATTTGATTTGATTAATGATTAGAATACAAGTCTGCCCCTATAAAGATTTCCTTGCTTGGGAGCTTTTTTTAATATTTATTTTATCATTTCAGGAGCTTGCAATTAAAACCAAACAATTGGCACAGACATGCAGGAAAACAGAAAATAATGAATTACCATTTGCTTTGGAGAAGAATAATATGCAGGTATTTTGATGTTCTCATGATTTATGTTCTTCCCATTTTCACTGTTTAGGCGTATCAGTTTTCTTTGTTTAATGGTAAAGTAGGAACAGTGTATTGATATAACTCATGTCCTTATTGTGATGGTAGAGGTATGTGACCGTTTATTTAGCTTCCCTAAATCTGAAATTTTCCTAGATATGGCTACGATGTTGAATACTGGGGTCGACATGCTGTCAATGGATTAAACCAGGGCATGTGAAGCGTATGGGGTAAACCTTGGAAAGTTTTGTGGGGCCTGGATGTGGAAAGGGAGCCATGGTTTCGGTGCATTACACATGACAGCTAGAGACTGAGTGTTAACGAATGTAGCCTTTGTTGTCTTTTCCTAGCACTACCTCGCCCGCATGCGGGGTGAGGGGAGTGCCATTTCATGTGTGCATGGTGGCGACGGGAATGAATAAAGGCAGCAAGTATGAATATGTACATGTGTATATATACACGTGTATATACATACACGTCCACACACGCACATATACATACCTGTACATCTCAACGTATACATATATATACACACACAGACATATACATATATACACATGTGCATAATTCATATTGTCTGCCTTTATTCATTCCCATTGCCACCCGGCACACATGAAATAACAACCCCCTCCCCCCTCATGTGCCCGAGGTAGCGCTATGAAAAGACAACAAAGGCCACATTCGTTCACACTCAGTCTCTAGCTGTCATGTAATAATGCACTGAAACCACAGCTCCCTTTCCACATCCAGGCTCCACAGAACTTTCCATGGTTTACCCCAGACGCTTCACATGCCCTGGTTCAATCCATTGACAGCACATTGACCCCGGTATGCCACATCGTTTCAATTCACTCTATTCCTTGCACGCCTTTCACCCTCCTGCATGTTCAGGCCCCCAATCACTCAAAATCTTTTTCACTCCATCTTTCCACCTCCAATTTGGTCTCCCACTTCTTCTCGTTCCCTCCACCTCCGACACATATATCCTCTTGGTCAATCTTTCCTCACTCATTCTCTCCTTGTGCCCAAACCATTTCAAAACACCCTCTTCTGCTCTCTCAACCAAGCTCTTTTTATTTCCACACATCTCTCTTACCCTTACGTTACTTACTTGATCAGACCACCTCACACCACACATTGTCCTCAAACATCTCATTTCCAGCACATCCATCCTCCTGCGCACAACTCTATCCATAGCCCACGCCTCGCAACCATACAACATTGTTGGAACCACTATTCCTTCAAACATACCCATTTTTGCTTTCCGAGATAATGTTCTCGACTTCCACACATTCTTCAAGGCTCCCAGAATTTTCGCCCCCTCCCCCACCCTATGATCCACTTCCGCTTCCATGGTTCCATCCACTGCCAGATCCACTCCCAGATATCTAAAACACTTTACTTCCTCCAGTTTTTCTCCATTCAAACTTACCTCCCAATTGACTTGACCCTCAACCCTACTGTACCTAATAACCTTGCTCTTATTCGCATTTACTCTTAACTTTCTTCTTTCGCACACTTTACCAAACTCAGTCACCAGCTTCTGCAGTTTCTCACATGAATCAGCCACCAGCGCTGTATCATCAGCGAACAACAACTGACTCACTTCCCAAGCTCTCTCATCCCCAACAGCCTTCATACTTGCCCCTCTTTCCAAAACTCTTGCATTTACCTCCCTAACAACCCCATCCATAAACAAATTAAACAACCATGGAGACATCACACACCCCTGCCACAAACCTACATTCACTGAGAACCAATCACTTTCCTCTCTTCCTACACGTACACATGCCTTACATCCTCGATAAAAACTTTTCACTGCTTCTAACAACTTGCCTCCCACACCATATATTCTTAATACCTTCCACAGAGCATCTCTATCAACTCTATCATATGCCTTCTCCAGATCCATAAATGCTACATACAAATCCATTTGCTTTTCTAAGTATTTCTCACATACATTCTTCAAAGCAATGACCTGATCCACACATCCTCAACCACTTCTGAAACCACACTGCTCTTCCTCAATCTGATGCTCTGTACATGCCTTCACCCTCTCAATCAATACCCTCCCATATAATTTCCCAGGAATACTCAACAAACTTATACCTCTGTAATTTGAGCACTCACTCTTATCCCCTTTGCCCTTGTACAGTGGCACTATGCACGCATTCCGCCAATCCTCAGGCACCTCACCATGAGTCATACATACATTGAATAACCTTACCAACCAGTCAATAATACAATCACCCCCTTTTTCAATAAATTCCACTGCAATACCATCCAAACCTGCTGCCTTGCCGGCTTTCATCTTCCGCAAAGCTTTTACTACCTCTTCTCTGTTTACCAAGTCATTTTCCCTAACCCTCTCACTTTGCACACAACCTCGACCAAAACACCCTATATCTGCCACTCTATCATCAAACACATTCAACAAACCTTCAAAATACTCACTCCATCTCCTTCTCACATCACCACTACTTGTTATCACCTCCCCACTTGCGCCCTTCACTGAAGTTCCATTTGCTCCCTTGTCTTACGCACTTTATTTACCTCCTTCCAGAACATCTTTTTATTCTCCCTAAAATTCAATGATACTCTCTCACCCCAACTCTCATTTGCCCTCTTTTTCACCTCTTGCACCTTTCTCTTGACCTCCTGTCTCTTTCTTTTATACATCTCCCACTCAGTTGCATTTTTTCCCTGCAAAAATCGTCCAAATGCCTCTTTCTTCTCTTTCACTAACAATCTTACTTCTTCATCCCACCACTCACTACCCTTTCTAATCAACCCACCTCCCACTCTTCTCATGCCACAATCATCTTTTGCGCAATCCATCACTGATTCCCTAAATACATCCCATTCCTCCCCCACTCCCCTTACTTCCATTGTTCTAACCTTTTTCCATTCTGTACTCAGTCTCTCCTGGTACTTCCTCACACAAGTCTCCTTCCCAAGCTCACTTACTCTCACCACCCTCTTCACCCCAACATTCACTCTTCTTTTCTGAAAACCCATACAAATCTTCACCTTAGCCTCCACAAGATAATGATCAGACATCCCTCCAGTTGCACCTCTCAGCACATTAACATCCAAAAGTCTCTCTTTCGCGCTCCTGTCAATTAACATGTAATCCAATAACGCTCTCTGGCCATCTCTCCTACTTACATAAGTATACTTATGTATATCTCGCTTTTTAAACCAGGTATTCCCAATCACCAGTCCTTTTTCAGCACATAAATCTACAAGCTCTTCACCATTTCCATTTGCAACAATGAACACCCCATGTATACCAATTATTCCCTCAACTGCCACATTACTCACCTTTGCATTCAAATCACCCATCACTATAACCCGGTCTCAGTGCATCAAAACCACTAACACACTCATTCAGCTGCTCCCAAAACACTTGCCTCTCATGATCTTTCTTCTCATGCCCAGGTGCATATGCACCAATAATCACCCATCTCTCTCCATCAACTTTCAGTTTTACCCATTTTAATCGAGAATTTACTTTCTTACATTCTATCACATACTCCCACAACTCCTGTTTCAGGAGTACTGCTACTCCTTCCCTTGCTCTTGTCCTCTCACTAACCCCTGACTTTACTCCCAAGACATTCCCAAACCACTCTTCCCCCTTACCCTTGAGCTTCGTTTCACTCAGAGCCAAAAAATCCAGGTTCCTTTCCTCAAACATACTACCTATCTCTCCTTTTTTCACATCTTGGTTACATCCACACACATTTAGACACCCCAGTCTGAGCCTTCGAGGAGGATGAGCACTCCCCGCGTGACTCCTTCTTCTGTTTCCCTTTTTTTTTTTTTTTTTTTTTTTCCGCGTATGCGAGGTAGCGCAAGGAAACAGACGAAAGAAATGGCCCAACCCACCCCCATACACATGTATATACATACGTCCACACACGCAAATATACACACCTACACAGCTTTCCATGGTTCACCCGAGACGCTTCACATGCCCTGATTCAATCCACTGACAGCACGTCAACCCCGGTATACCACATCGCTCCAATTCACTCTATTCCTTGCCCTCCTTTCACCCTCCTGCATGTTCAGGCCCCGATCACACAAAATCTTTTTCACTCCATCTTTCCACCTCCAATTTGGTCTCCCTCTTCTCCTCGTTCCCTCCACCTCCGACACATATATCCTCTTGGTCAATCTTTCCTCACTCATCCTCTCCATGTGCCCAAACCATTTCAAAACACCCTCTTCTGCTCTCTCAACCACGCTCTTTTTATTTCCACACATCTCTCTTACCCTTACGTTACTTACTCGATCAAACCACCTCACACCACACATTGTCCTCAAACATCTCATTTCCAGCACATCCATCCTCCTGCGCACCACTCTATCCATAGCCCACGCCTCGCAACCATACAACATTGTTGGAACCACTATTCCTTCAAACATACACATTTTTGCTTTCCGAGATAATGTTCTCGACTTCCACACATTCTTCAAGGCTCCCAGAATTTTCGCCCCCTCCCCCACCCTATGATCCACTTCCGCTTCCATGGTTCCATCCGCTGCCAGATCCACTCCCAGATATCTAAAACACTTCACTTCCTCCAGTTTTTCCCATTTTAGAAAGTTAAAAAATACAAGGAGGGGAGGATTTCTGGCCCCCCGCTCCCGTCCCCTCTAGTCGCCTTCTACGACATGCGAGGAATGCGTGGGAAGTATTCTTTCACCCCATCCCCTATCCCCTATCCCTATTATTACTTACTTGATCAAACCACCTCACACCACATATTGTCCTCAAACATCTCATGTCCACTATTCCTTCAAAAATACCCATTCTTGCTTTCCTAGATAATTTTCTCGACTTCCACATATTCTTCAATGCTCCCAGAACTTTCGCCCCCTCCCCCACCCTATGATTCACTTCTGCTTCCATGGTTCCATCTGCTGCCAAATCCACTCCCAAATATCCAAAACACTTCACTTCCTCCAGTTTTTCTCCATTCAAACTTACCTCCCAATTGACTTGTCCCTCAACCCTACTGTACCTAATAATTACCTTGCTCTTATTCACATTTACTCTCGGCTTTCTTCTTTCACACACTTTACCAAACTCAGTCACCAGCTTCTGCAGTTTCTCACACGAATCAGCTACCAGCGCTGTATCATCAGCGAACAACTGACTCACTTTCCAAGCTCTCTCATCCGCAACAGACTGCATACTTGCCCCTCTTTTCAAAACTCGCATTTACCTCCCTAACAACTCCATCCATAAACAAATTAAACAACCATGGAGACATCACACACCCCTGCCGCAAACCTACATTCACTGAGAACCAATCACTTTCCTCTCTTCCCACATGTACACATGCTGTACATCCTGGATAAAAACTTCTCACTGCTTCTAACAACTTGCCTCCCACACCATATATTCTTAATACCTTCCACAGAGCATCTCTATCAACTCTATCGTATGCCTTCTCCAGATCCATAAATGCTACATACAAATCCATTTGCTTTTCTAAGTATTTCTCACATACATTCTTCAAAGCAATGACCTGATCCACACATCCTCTACCACTTCTGAAACCACACTGCGCTTCCCCAATCTGATGCTCTGTACATGCCTTTACCCTCTCAATCAATACCCTCCCATATAATTTCCCAGGAATACTCAACAAACTTATACCTCTAATTGGAGCACTCACTTTTATCCCCTTTGCCTTTGTACAATGGCACTATGCAAGCATTCCGCCAAGCCTCAGGCACCTCACAATGAGTCACATATACATTAGATAACCTTACCAACCAGTCAACAATACAGTCACCCCATTTTTTAATAAATTCCACTGCAATACCATCCAAACCCACTGCCTTGCTGGCTTTCATCTTCCGCAGAGCTTTTGCTACCTCTTCTCTGTTTATCAAGTCATTTTCCCTAACCCTCTCACTTTGCAGTCCACCTCGACCTAAAACGCCCTATATCTGCCACTGTATCATCAAACACATTCAACACACCTTAAAAATACTCACTCCATCTCCCTCTCACATCACCACTGCTTGTTATCACCTCCCCATTTGCCCCCTGTACTGAAGTTCCCATTTGTTCCCTTGTCTTATGCACTTAATTTACCTCCTTCCAAAACATCTTTTTATTTTCTCTAAACTTTAATGATACTCTCTCTCGCCCCAACTCTCATTTGCCCTCTTTTTCACCTCTTGCACCTTTCTCTTGACCTCCGGCCTCTTTCTTTTTACATCTCCCACTCATTTGCATTATTTCCCTGCAAAAATCGTCCAAATGCCTCTCTCTTCTCTTTCACTAATAATCTTACTTCTTCATCCCACCACTCACTACCCTTTCTAATCTGCCCACCTCCCATGCTTCTCATGCCACAAGCATCTTTTCTGCAAGCCATCACTGCTTCCCTAAATACATCCCATTCGTCCCCCACTCCCCTTACATCCTTTGCTCTCACCTTTTTCCATTCTGCACTTCATCTCTCCTGGTACTTCCTCACACAAGTCTCCTTTCCAAGCTCACGTGCTCTCACTACTCTCTTCACCCCAACATTCTCTCTTCATTTCTGAAGACCTCTACAAATCTTCACTTTTGCCTCCACAAGATAATGATAAGACATCCCTCTAGTTGCCCCTCTCAGCACTTTAGCATCCAAAAGTCTCTCTTTCACTTGCCTGTCAATTAACACGTAATCCAAATACGCTCTCTTGCCATCTCTCCTACTTAAATACGTATACTTATATATATATTTTTTTTTTTTTGCTTTGTCGCTGTCTCCCGCGTTTGCGAGGTAGCGCAAGGAAACAGACGAAAGAAATGGCCCAACCCACCCCCATACACATGTATATACATACGTCCACACACGCAAAATATACATACCTACACAGCTTTCCATGGTTTACCCCAGACGCTTCACATGCCTTGATTCAATCCACTGACAGCACGTCAACCCCGGTATACCACATCGCTCCAATTCACTCTATTCCTTGCCCTCCTTTCACCCTCCTTCATGTTCAGGCCCCGATCACACAAAATCTTTTTCACTCCATCTTTCCACCTCCAATTTGGTCTCCCTCTTCTCCTCGTTCCCTCCACCTCCGACACATATATCCTCTTGGTCAATCTTTCCTCACTCATTCTCTCCATGTGCCCAAACCATTTCAAAACACCCTCTTCTGCTCTCTCAACCACGCTCATTTTATTTCCACACATCTCTCTTACCCTTACGTTACTTACTCGATCAAACCACCTCACACCACACATTGTCCTCAAACATCTCATTTCCAGCACATCCATCCTCCTGCGCACAACTCTATCCATAGCCCACGCCTCGCAACCATACAACATTGTTGGAACCACTATTCCTTCAAACATACTCATTTTTGCTTTCCGAGATAATGTTCTCGACTTCCACACATTCTTCAAGGCTCCCAGAATTTTCGCCCCCTCCCCTACCCTATGATCCACTTCCGCATCCATGGTTCCATCCACTGCCAGATCCACTCCCAGATATCTAAAACACTTCACTTCCTCCAGTTTTTCTCCATTCAAACTCACCTCCCAATTGACTTGACCCTCAACCCTACTGTACCTAATAACCTTGCTCTTATTCACATTTACTCTTAACTTTCTTCTTTCACACACTTTACCAAACTCAGTCACCAGCTTCTGCAGTTTCTCACATGAATCAGCCACCAGCGCTGTATCATCAGCGAACAACAACTGACTCACTTCCCAAGCTCTCTCATCCCCAACAGACTTCATACTTGCCCCTCTTTCCAAAACTCTTGCATTCACCTCCCTAACAACCCCATCCATAAACAAATTAAACAACCATGGAGACATCACACACCCCTGCCGCAAACCTACATTCACTGAGAACCAATCACTTTCCTCTCTTCCTACACGTACACATGCCTTAAATCCTCGATAAAAACTTTTCACTGCTTCGAACAACTTGCCTCCCACACCATATATTCTTAATACCTTCCACAGAGCATCTCTATCAACTCTATCATATGCCTTCTCCAGATCCATAAATGCTACATACAAATCCATTTGCTTTTCTAAGTATTTCTCACATACATTCTTCAAAGCAAACACCTGATCCACACATCCTCTACCACTTCTGAAACCACACTGCTCTTCCCCAATCTGATGCTCTGTACATGCTTTCACCCTCTCAATCAATACCCTCCCATATAATTTACCAGGAATACTCAACAAACTTATACCTCTGTAATTTGAGCACTCACTCTTATCCCCTTTGCCTTTGTGCAATGGCACTATGCACGCATTCCGCCAGTCCTCAGGCACCTCACCATGAGTCATACATACATTGAATAACCTTACCAACCAGTCAATAATACAATCACCCCCTTTTTCAATAAATTCCACTGCAATACCATCCAAACCTGCTGCCTTGCCGGCTTTCATCTTCCGCAAAGCTTTTACTACCTCTTCTCTGTTTACCAAGTCATTTTCCCTAACCCTCTCACTTTGCACACAACCTCGACCAAAACACCCTATATCTGCCACTCTATCATCAAACACATTCAACAAACCTTCAAAATACTCACTCCATCTCCTTCTCACATCACCACTACTTGTTATCACCTCCCCACTTGCGCCCTTCACTGAAGTTCCATTTGCTCCCTTGTCTTACGCACTTTATTTACCTCCTTCCAGAACATCTTTTTATTCTCCCTAAAATTCAATGATACTCTCTCACCCCAACTCTCATTTGCCCTCTTTTTCACCTCTTGCACCTTTCTCTTGACCTCCTGTCTCTTTCTTTTATACATCTCCCACTCAGTTGCATTTTTTCCCTGCAAAAATCGTCCAAATGCCTCTTTCTTCTCTTTCACTAACAATCTTACTTCTTCATCCCACCACTCACTACCCTTTCTAATCAACCCACCTCCCACTCTTCTCATGCCACAATCATCTTTTGCGCAATCCATCACTGATTCCCTAAATACATCCCATTCCTCCCCCACTCCCCTTACTTCCATTGTTCTAACCTTTTTCCATTCTGTACTCAGTCTCTCCTGGTACTTCCTCACACAAGTCTCCTTCCCAAGCTCACTTACTCTCACCACCCTCTTCACCCCAACATTCACTCTTCTTTTCTGAAAACCCATACAAATCTTCACCTTAGCCTCCACAAGATAATGATCAAACATCCCTCCAGTTGCACCTCTCAGCACATTAACATCCAAAAGTCTCTCTTTCGCGCTCCTGTCAATTAACATGTAATCCAATAACGCTCTCTGGCCATCTCTCCTACTTACATAAGTATACTTATGTATATCTCGCTTTTTAAACCAGGTATTCCCAATCACCAGTCCTTTTTCAGCACATAAATCTACAAGCTCTTCACCATTTCCATTTGCAACAATGAACACCCCATGTATACCAATTATTCCCTCAACTGCCACATTACTCACCTTTGCATTCAAATCACCCATCACTATAACCCGGTCTCGTGCATCAAAACCACTAACACACTCATTCAGCTGCTCCCAAAACACTTGCCTCTCATGATCTTTCTTCTCATGCCCAGGTGCATATGCACCAATAATCACCCATCTCTCTCCATCAACTTTCAGTTTTACCCATTTTAATCGAGAATTTACTTTCTTACATTCTATCACATACTCCCACAACTCCTGTTTCAGGAGTACTGCTACTCCTTCCCTTGCTCTTGTCCTCTCACTAACCCCTGACTTTACTCCCAAGACATTCCCAAACCACTCTTCCCCCTTACCCTTGAGCTTCGTTTCACTCAGAGCCAAAAAATCCAGGTTCCTTTCCTCAAACATACTACCTATCTCTCCTTTTTTCACATCTTGGTTACATCCACACACATTTAGACACCCCAGTCTGAGCCTTCGAGGAGGATGAGCACTCCCCGCGTGACTCCTTCTTCTGTTTCCCTTTTTTTTTTTTTTTTTTTTCTCCCGCGTATGCGAGGTAGCGCAAGGAAACAGACGAAAGAAATGGCCCAACCCACCCCCATACACATGTATATACATACGTCCACACACGCAAATATACACACCTACACAGCTTTCCATGGTTCACCCGAGACGCTTCACATGCCCTGATTCAATCCACTGACAGCACGTCAACCCCGGTATACCACATCGCTCCAATTCACTCTATTCCTTGCCCTCCTTTCACCCTCCTGCATGTTCAGGCCCCGATCACACAAAATCTTTTTCACTCCATCTTTCCACCTCCAATTTGGTCTCCCTCTTCTCCTCGTTCCCTCCACCTCCGACACATATATCCTCTTGGTCAATCTTTCCTCACTCATCCTCTCCATGTGCCCAAACCATTTCAAAACACCCTCTTCTGCTCTCTCAACCACGCTCTTTTTATTTCCACACATCTCTCTTACCCTTACGTTACTTACTCGATCAAACCACCTCACACCACACATTGTCCTCAAACATCTCATTTCCAGCACATCCATCCTCCTGCGCACCACTCTATCCATAGCCCACGCCTCGCAACCATACAACATTGTTGGAACCACTATTCCTTCAAACATACACATTTTTGCTTTCCGAGATAATGTTCTCGACTTCCACACATTCTTCAAGGCTCCCAGAATTTTCGCCCCCTCCCCCACCCTATGATCCACTTCCGCTTCCATGGTTCCATCCGCTGCCAGATCCACTCCCAGATATCTAAAACACTTCACTTCCTCCAGTTTTTCCCATTTTAGAAAGTTAAAAAATACAAGGAGGGGAGGATTTCTGGCCCCCCGCTCCCGTCCCCTCTAGTCGCCTTCTACGACATGCGAGGAATGCGTGGGAAGTATTCTTTCACCCCATCCCCTATCCCCTATCCCTATTATTACTTACTTGATCAAACCACCTCACACCACATATTGTCCTCAAACATCTCATGTCCACTATTCCTTCAAAAATACCCATTTTTGCTTTCCTAGATAATTTTCTCGACTTCCACATATTCTTCAATGCTCCCAGAACTTTCGCCCCCTCCCCCACCCTATGATTCACTTCTGCTTCCATGGTTCCATCTGCTGCCAAATCCACTCCCAAATATCCAAAACACTTCACTTCCTCCAGTTTTTCTCCATTCAAACTTACCTCCCAATTGACTTGTCCCTCAACCCTACTGTACCTAATAATTACCTTGCTCTTATTCACATTTACTCTCGGCTTTCTTCTTTCACACACTTTACCAAACTCAGTCACCAGCTTCTGCAGTTTCTCACACGAATCAGCTACCAGCGCTGTATCATCAGCGAACAACTGACTCACTTTCCAAGCTCTCTCATCCGCAACAGACTGCATACTTGCCCCTCTTTTCAAAACTCGCATTTACCTCCCTAACAACTCCATCCATAAACAAATTAAACAACCATGGAGACATCACACACCCCTGCCGCAAACCTACATTCACTGAGAACCAATCACTTTCCTCTCTTCCCACATGTACACATGCTGTACATCCTGGATAAAAACTTCTCACTGCTTCTAACAACTTGCCTCCCACACCATATATTCTTAATACCTTCCACAGAGCATCTCTATCAACTCTATCGTATGCCTTCTCCAGATCCATAAATGCTACATACAAATCCATTTGCTTTTCTAAGTATTTCTCACATACATTCTTCAAAGCAATGACCTGATCCACACATCCTCTACCACTTCTGAAACCACACTGCGCTTCCCCAATCTGATGCTCTGTACATGCCTTTACCCTCTCAATCAATACCCTCCCATATAATTTCCCAGGAATACTCAACAAACTTATACCTCTAATTGGAGCACTCACTTTTATCCCCTTTGCCTTTGTACAATGGCACTATGCAAGCATTCCGCCAAGCCTCAGGCACCTCACAATGAGTCACATATACATTAGATAACCTTACCAACCAGTCAACAATACAGTCACCCCATTTTTTAATAAATTCCACTGCAATACCATCCAAACCCACTGCCTTGCTGGCTTTCATCTTCCGCAGAGCTTTTGCTACCTCTTCTCTGTTTATCAAGTCATTTTCCCTAACCCTCTCACTTTGCAGTCCACCTCGACTAAAACGCCCTATATCTGCCACTGTATCATCAAACACATTCAACACACCTTAAAAATACTCACTCCATCTCCCTCTCACATCACCACTGCTTGTTATCACCTCCCCATTTGCCCCCTGTACTGAAGTTCCCATTTGTTCCCTTGTCTTATGCACTTAATTTACCTCCTTCCAAAACATCTTTTTATTTTCTCTAAACTTTAATGATACTCTCTCTCGCCCCAACTCTCATTTGCCCTCTTTTTCACCTCTTGCACCTTTCTCTTGACCTCCGGCCTCTTTCTTTTTACATCTCCCACTCATTTGCATTATTTCCCTGCAAAAATCGTCCAAATGCCTCTCTCTTCTCTTTCACTAATAATCTTACTTCTTCATCCCACCACTCACTACCCTTTCTAATCTGCCCACCTCCCATGCTTCTCATGCCACAAGCATCTTTTCTGCAAGCCATCACTGCTTCCCTAAATACATCCCATTCGTCCCCCACTCCCCTTACATCCTTTGCTCTCACCTTTTTCCATTCTGCACTTCATCTCTCCTGGTACTTCCTCACACAAGTCTCCTTTCCAAGCTCACGTGCTCTCACTACTCTCTTCACCCCAACATTCTCTCTTCATTTCTGAAGACCTCTACAAATCTTCACTTTTGCCTCCACAAGATAATGATAAGACATCCCTCTAGTTGCCCCTCTCAGCACTTTAGCATCCAAAAGTCTCTCTTTCACTTGCCTGTCAATTAACACGTAATCCAAATACGCTCTCTTGCCATCTCTCCTACTTAAATACGTATACTTATATATATATTTTTTTTTTTTTGCTTTGTCGCTGTCTCCCGCGTTTGCGAGGTAGCGCAAGGAAACAGACGAAAGAAATGGCCCAACCCACCCCCATACACATGTATATACATACGTCCACACACGCAAAATATACATACCTACACAGCTTTCCATGGTTTACCCCAGACGCTTCACATGCCTTGATTCAATCCACTGACAGCACGTCAACCCCGGTATACCACATCGCTCCAATTCACTCTATTCCTTGCCCTCCTTTCACCCTCCTTCATGTTCAGGCCCCGATCACACAAAATCTTTTTCACTCCATCTTTCCACCTCCAATTTGGTCTCCCTCTTCTCCTCGTTCCCTCCACCTCCGACACATATATCCTCTTGGTCAATCTTTCCTCACTCATTCTCTCCATGTGCCCAAACCATTTCAAAACACCTTCTTCTGCTCTCTCAACCACGCTCATTTTATTTCCACACATCTCTCTTACCCTTACGTTACTTACTCGATCAAACCACCTCACACCACACATTGTCCTCAAACATCTCATTTCCAGCACATCCATCCTCCTGCGCACAACTCTATCCATAGCCCACGCCTCGCAACCATACAACATTGTTGGAACCACTATTCCTTCAAACATACTCATTTTTGCTTTCCGAGATAATGTTCTCGACTTCCACACATTCTTCAAGGCTCCCAGAATTTTCGCCCCCTCCCCTACCCTATGATCCACTTCCGCATCCATGGTTCCATCCACTGCCAGATCCACTCCCAGATATCTAAAACACTTCACTTCCTCCAGTTTTTCTCCATTCAAACTCACCTCCCAATTGACTTGACCCTCAACCCTACTGTACCTAATAACCTTGCTCTTATTCACATTTACTCTTAACTTTCTTCTTTCACACACTTTACCAAACTCAGTCACCAGCTTCTGCAGTTTCTCACATGAATCAGCCACCAGCGCTGTATCATCAGCGAACAACAACTGACTCACTTCCCAAGCTCTCTCATCCCCAACAGACTTCATACTTGCCCCTCTTTCCAAAACTCTTGCATTCACCTCCCTAACAACCCCATCCATAAACAAATTAAACAACCATGGAGACATCACACACCCCTGCCGCAAACCTACATTCACTGAGAACCAATCACTTTCCTCTCTTCCTACACGTACACATGCCTTAAATCCTCGATAAAAACTTTTCACTGCTTCGAACAACTTGCCTCCCACACCATATATTCTTAATACCTTCCACAGAGCATCTCTATCAACTCTATCATATGCCTTCTCCAGATCCATAAATGCTACATACAAATCCATTTGCTTTTCTAAGTATTTCTCACATACATTCTTCAAAGCAAACACCTGATCCACACATCCTCTACCACTTCTGAAACCACACTGCTCTTCCCCAATCTGATGCTCTGTACATGCTTTCACCCTCTCAATCAATACCCTCCCATATAATTTACCAGGAATACTCAACAAACTTATACCTCTGTAATTTGAGCACTCACTCTTATCCCCTTTGCCTTTGTGCAATGGCATTATGCACGCATTCCGCCAGTCCTCAGGCACCTCACCGTGAGTCATTATTATTTATAATATTTTTTTTTATTATACTTTGTCGCTGTCTCCCGCGTTTGCGAGGTAGCGCAAGGAAACAGACGAAAGAAATGGCCCAACCCCCCCCATACACATGTATATACATACGTCCACACACGCAAATATACATACCTACACAGCTTTCCATGGTTTACCCCAGACGCTGCACATGCCTTGATTCAATCAAGTGGACTGAACCAGGGCATGTGAAATGTTTGGGGTAAACCATGGAAAGGTCTGTGGGGCTTGGATGTGGATAGTGATTCTGGTTTCAGTGCATTGCACATGACAGCCAGAGACTGAGTGTGAATGAATGTGGCCTTTTTTGTCTGTTTTCATACATTTCATTTCCAACATATCCACCCTCCTCCGTGCAACCCTATCTATGGGCCATTTCTCACAACCATATGATGTTGTTGGAACTACTATTCTCTCAGACATACTCATTTTAGCTTCCCACATATTCTTCATCACTCCTAAAACCTTCTCCTCTTCCTTCACCCAGCTTTCATGGTTCCATTTGCTGCCAAGTACACTCCCAGATCTCTAAAACACTTCACTTTGTATAATTCCATTTAACCTTATGTTCCATCTAACTTGTCCCTCAACCCTACTAAACCTGATGACCTTGCTTTTATTCACATGTACTCTCAACTTTCTCCTTTCACACACACTTCCAGACCCCGTCATCAACTTTTGCAGTTCTCCACTTGAATCAGCCACCAGTGTTGTATCATTGGTGAACAACGACTACATGCCATCACCCTCTTGATCAGTACCCTTCCATACAATTTCCCACTTGTTCTTGTTACTTTCATTGTTAACCTCCTTCCAAAACAATTTATTATTCTCCCTGAAGTTTGCTGATAATTGCCCACCCCAGCTTTCATTTGCACTCTTTTTCAATCTTTGTATCATCCTCTTGATTTTCTGCTGTTTTCTCTTGTTGATTTTCCAGACACTTGAACTCCTTCTTTGCAAGTAACACCCATAAACTTCTTGTTTTCTTTCACTTGCAACTTCCTCATCCCACCACTCACTACCATTTCTCAAATGCCCACCTTCCACATGCCACACTTCTTTCACACATCAGCACTTATTCCCTAAATACCTCCAGTTCTTCATCCACTCTTCCGGTTTATTTGCTCTCACATTTTGCCATTCTACACTCGGTCTGTCTTGGTATCTCTTCACACAAGTCTCTTTTCTACGTTCACTCTCTTTCATCATCCACTTCCCTCCCATATCATTTCCTCTTATTGTTCACACCTTCACCTTTGCCTCCACTAAGCACTGATCAAACATTCCACCAACTACCTCTCTAAGCACATTTACATTCAAGAGTCTTCCTTATGCATACCTATCAGTTAGTATAGAATACAATAATGTGCATTTACCATCTACCCTACTCACTCATACATGCATAATATGTCCCTGTTTTTAAGCTTAGTATTCCCAGTCACCAGTTCTTTTTCAGGAAACGACTCCAAAATCTGTTCACCACTTTCATGTACATCACTGGGTACCCTGTGTTCCTCAGGTATACCCTCAACTGCCACATTACTCACTCTTGCATTCAAATCCTCCATCTCCAATACCCGATTCCTTGCATCAGGATTGCTGACACGCTCTCTATGCTCATTCCAAAGCACTCACCTCTGTTCATTCCTGCTTCAGACTCTGGGTGTAGAAGCTCATATAATCACCAACACCTCATAATTCACTTTCATTTTTATCCACGGCAGTCTGGGACTCATTTCCTTATACTCTTTCACACATTCTTATAACTTCTTCACCAGAAGTGCAGACCATTCCATAGGTCTTACTCTCACAGTAAACCTTGGCTGTTACCTCTTAAGACATTCTCAATCCATTCATCCCTCTTTTCCATGAGCTTTTCATCACTCAGACTAGAACATATAGGTTCCTCTCCTCAGATGTAAAATATGCTTCTTAACTTTCCCCTCTCATTTTGTTACATCCATGCACATTCAGACACTCCAGCCTGAACTTTAGAGGAGGATGAATACTCCTTGATTTGCTCTTTCTTCTGGTCCAGCCTTTCGGAACTAAAATACGCAGAGTGGGTTTCCAGCACTCTGCTCCTGCCCTTTTTAGTCTCCTTCTACGGCAGGCAAAATATACATGGCAAGTGGCTTTTTGACATATGTAATGATAGAGTGATAAAAGAGATGAGAGCAAAACTGGGGAAAGGAGTATGGTGGTGAGGTATGGTAGCTAGTGACAAGCCTGTTTGTGGATGATACTGTGTTGTTTGCTGAGAATGAAGAGGAATGGCAGAAGGTTGTAAGCATGTGTTATTGTGTATAAATGAAGATGATTGAAGATAAATGTGAGTGATATTTCCATGGTTATTTAATTTGTTTATGGATGGGGTTGTTAGGGAGGTGAATGCAAGAGTTTTGGAACGAGGGGCAAGTATGCAGTCTGTTGTGGATGAGAGAGCTTGGGAAGTGAGTCAGTTGTTGTTTGCTGATGATACGGTGCTGGTAGCTGATTCATGTGAGAAACTGCAGAAGCTGGTGACTGAGTTTGGTAAAGTGTGTGAAAGAAGAAAGCTTAGAGCAAATGTGAATAAGAGCAAGGTTATTAGGTACAGTAGGGTTGAGGGACAAGTCAATTGGGAGGTAAGTTTGAATGGAGAAAAACTGGAGGAAGTGAAGTGTTTTCGATATCTAGGAGTGGATTTAGCAGCGGATGGAACCATGGAAGCGGAAGTGAGTCATAGGGTGGGGGAGGGGGCGAAAGTTCTGGGAGCATTGAAGAATGTGTGGAAGTCGAGAAAATTATTTTGGAAAGCAAAAATGGGTATGTTTGAAGGAATAGTGGTTCCAACGATGTTATATGATTGCAAGGTGTGGGCTATCGATAGAGTTGTGTGAAGGAGGGTGGATGTACTGGAAATGAGATGTTTGAGGACAGTTTGTGGTGTGAGGTGGTTTGATCGAGTAAGTAATGAAAGGGTAAGAGAGATATGTGGTAATAAAAAGAGTGTGGTTGAGAGAGCAGAAAAGGATGTTTTGAAATGGTTTGGTCACATGGAGAGAATGAGTGAGGAAAGATTGACCAAGAGGATATATGTGTCGGAGGTGGAGGGAACGAGGAGAAGTGGGAGGCCAAATTGGAGGCAGAAAGATGGAGTGAAGAAGATTTTGAGTGATTGGGGCCTGAACATGCAGGAGGGTGAAAGGCTTGCAAGGAATAGAGTGAATTGGAACAATGTGGTATACCGGGGTCGACGTGCTGTCAATGGATTGAACCAGGGCATGTGAAGCGTCTGGGGTAAACCATGGAAAGTTGTGTGGGGCCTGGATGTGGAAAGGGAGCTGTGGTTTCGGTGCATTATTACACGACAGCTAGAGACTGAATGTGAACGAATGTGGCCGTTGTTGTCTTTTCCTAGGGATTTCATGTGTGACGGGGTGGCAACGGGAATGAATAGGGGCAGATGGTATGAATTATGTACATGTGTATATATGTATATGTCTGTGTTTGTATATGTATGTATTTATGTATATGTCTGTGTTTGTATATGTATGTATTTATGTATATGTTGAGATGTATAGGTATGTATATTCGCATGTGGACGTGTATGTATATACATATGTATGTGGGTGGGTTGGGCCATTCTTTCGTCTGTTTCCTAGCACTACCTCGCTAACGTGGGAGACAGCGGCAAAGCAAAATAGATAATAAATAAATAAGAAGTAAAGAAATGATGTTTCATGTGTGGTGGGGTGGCAGTGGGAATGAATAAATTATTGGCAGATGGTATGAATTATGTACATGTGTATATATGTATATGTCTGTGTTTGTTTATGTATGTATATGTTGAAATGTATAGGTATGTATATTTGCGTGTGGACGTGTACGTATATACGTATATGTGTGGGTGGGTTGGGCCATTCTTTCGTCTGTTTCCTAGCGCTACCTCGCTAACGCGGGAGACAGCGACAAAGCAGAATAAATGATAAATAAATAAGTAAAGAAATGATGTTTAAAAGGAAACGGTGAAAGTATAGAATTTACAGAGCTCCATGAAGTGAGAGAATAGTATGTGCTACACTATGTTATGGATATGGGGGAAGAAAGACTGGAAAAGGTGACAGAATTCATGTATTTGGGAGCTTTTTTATTATACTCCTGCGTTATCGAGGTAGCGCATGGAAACAGATGAAAGAATGGCCCAACCCACTCACATAAACATGGATATACGTGGATGCTCACAAACGCACAGATACATACCTATACATTTCAATGTATACATACATATACATACACAGACATTTACATATATATACACTTTTTTTTTTTTTTTTTTTTTTTTTTTTTTTTTTATCGCTGTCTCCCGCGTTTGCGAGGTAGCGCAAGGAAACAGATGAAAGAAATGGCCCAACCCCCCCCCCATACACATGTATATACATACATCCACACACGCAAATATACATACCTACGCAACTTTCCATGGTTTACCCCAGACGCTTCACATGCCTTGATTCAATCCACTGACAGCACATCAACCCCGGTATACCACATCGCTCCAATTCACTCTATTCCTTGCCCTCCTTTCACCCTCCTGCATGTTCAGGCCCCGATCACACAAAATCTTTTTCACTCCATCTTTCCACCTCCAATTTGGTCTCCCTCTTCTCCTCGTTCCCTCCACCTCCGACACATATATCCTCTTGGTCAATCTTTCCTCACTCATTCTCTCCATGTGCCCAAACCACTTCAAAACACCCTCTTCTGCTCTCTCAACCACGCTCTTTTTATTTCCACACATCTCTCTTACCCTTACGTTACTCACTCGATCAAACCACCTCACACCACACATTGTCCTCTAACATCTCATTTCCAGCACATCCATCCTCCTGCGCACAACTCTATCCATAGCCCACGCCTCGCAACCATACAACATTGTTGGAACCACTATTCCTTCAAACATACCCATTTTTGCTTTCCAAGATAATGTTCTCGACTTCCACACATTCTTCAAGGCCCCCAGAATTTTCGCCCCCTCCCCCACCCTATGATCCACTTCCGCTTCCATGGTTCCATCCGCTGCCAGATCCACTCCCAGATATCTAAAACACTTCACTTCCTCCAGTTTTTCTCCATTCAAACTCACCTCCCAGTTGACTTGACCCTCAACCCTACTGTACCTAATAACCTTGCTCTTATTCACATTTACTCTAAGCTTTCTTCTTCCACACACTTTACCAAACTCAGTCACCAGCTTCTGTAGTTTCTCACATGAATCAGCCACCAGCGCTGTATCATCAGCGAACAACAACTGACTCACTTCCCAAGCTCTCTCATCCCCAACAGACTTCATACGTGCCCCTCTTTCCAAAACTCTTGCGTTTACCTCCCTAACAACCCCATCCATAAACAAATTAAACAACCATGGAGACATCACACACCCCTGCCACAAACCTACATTCACTGAGAACCAATCACTTTCCTCTCTTCCTACACGTACACATGCCTTACATCCTCGATAAAAACTTTTCACTGCTTCTAACAACTTTCCTCCCACACCATATATTCTTAATACCTTCCACAGAGCATCTCTATCAACTCTATCATATGCCTTCTCCAGATCCATATATGCTACATACAAATCCATTTGCTTTTCTTAGTATTTCTCACATACATTCTTCAAAGCAAACACCTGATCCACACATCCTCTACCACTTCTGAAACCACACTGCTCTTCCCCAATCTGATGCTCTGTACATGCCTTCACCCTCTAAATCAATACCCTCCCATATAATTTACCAGGAATACTCAACAAACTTATACCTCTGTAATTTGAGCACTCACTCTTATCCCCTTTGCCTTTGTACAATGGCACTATGCACGCATTCTGCCAATCCTCAGGCACCTCGCCATGAGTCATACATACATTAAATAACCTTACCAACCAGTCAACAATACAGTCACCCCCTTTTTTAATAAATTCCACTGCAATACCATCCAAACCTGCTGCCTTGCCGGCTTTCATCTTCCGCAAAGCTTTCACTACCTCTTCTCTGTTTACCAAATCATTTTCCCTAACCCTCTCACTTTGCACACCACCTCGACCAAAACACCCTATATCTGCCACTCTATCATCAAACACATTCAACAAACCTTCAAAATACTCACTCCATCTCCTTCTCACATCACCACTACTTGTTATCACCTCCCCATTTACGCCCTTCACTGAAGTTCCCATTTGCTCCCTTGTCTTACGCACTTTATTTACCTCCTTCCAGAACATCTTTTTATTCTCCCTAAAATTTAATGATACTCTCTCACCCCAACTCTCATTTGCCCTTTTTTTCACCTCTTGCACCTTTCTCTTGACCTCCTGTCTCTTTCTTTTATAAATCTCCCACTCAGTTGCATTTTTTCCCTGCAAAAATCGTCCAAATGCCTCTCTCTTCTCTTTCACTAATACTCTTACTTCTTCATCCCACCACTCACTACCCTTTCTAATCAACCCACCTCCCACTCTTCTCATGCCACAAGCATCTTTTGCGCAATCCATCACTGATTCCCTAAATACATCCCATTCCTCCCCCACTCCCCTTACTTCCATTGTTCTCACCTTTTTCCATTCTGTACTCAGTCTCTCCTGGTACTTCCTCACACAGGTCTCCTTCCTAAGCTCACTTACTCTCACCACCCTCTTCACCCCAACATTCACTCTTCTTTTCTGAAAACCCATACAAATCTTCACCTTAGCCTCCACAAGATAATGATCAGACATCCCTCCAGTTGCACCTCTCAGCACATTAACATCCAAAAGTCTCTCTTTTGCGCGCCTGTCAATTAACACGTAATCCAATAACGCTCTCTGGCCATCTCTCCTACTTACATAAGTATACTTATGTATATCTCGCTTTTTAAACCAGGTATTCCCAATCATCAGTCCTTTTTCAGCACATAAATCAACAAGCTCTTCACCATTTCCATTTACAACACTGAACACCCCATGTATACCAATTATTCCCTCAACTGCCACATTACTCACCTTTGCTTTCAAATCACCCATCACCATAATCCGGTCTCATGCATCAAAACCACTAACACACTCATTCAGCTGCTCCCAAAACACTTGCCTCTCATGATCTTTCTTCTCATGCCCGGGTGCATATGCACCAATAATCACCCACCTCTCTCCATCAACTTTCAGTTTTACCCATATTAATCGAGAATTTACTTTCTTACATTCTATCACATACTCCCACAACTCCTGTTTCAGGAGTATTGCTACTCCTTCCCTTGCTCTTGTCCTCTCACTAACCCCTGACTTTACTCCCCAGACATATTCTTATTTCCTGCCTTTATCCACTCCCATTGCCACCCTGCCACACATGAAAAACAGCTCACACGCACACGCGTGCGCACGCACACATAAGGGAGCAGTCGGAAAAGACAACAAAGTCCTCATTCGTTCACACTCAGTCTCTAGCTGTTATGTGTAATGCACCAAAACCACAGGTCCCCTTCTACATCCAGGCCCCACAAAACTTTCCATGGTTTACCGCAGAAGCTTCACATGCCCTGGTTCAATCCATTGACAGCACGTCAACCCCGGTATACCACATCGTTCCAATTCACTCTATTCTTTGCACGCACGCCTTTCACTCTCCTATCTGTTCAGGCCCCGATGTCTCAAAACCTTTTTCACTCCCTCCTAACACCTCCAATTTGGTCTCCCACTTCCCCTCATTCCTTCCACCTGTGACACATATATCCTCTTTGTAAATCTCTCCTCACTCATTCTCTCCATGTGGGAGCTATCTTGGGTAAATTTGGTGATATGGAAGGATGGCTGAAGGGATAGGGCATTGCAGGGTAAAAGAGTCACTGGGTCCCATTATGAAATAATAAAGGGTGTAGGTGTAAGTATGGAAGTGAAGAAAGTACTATTAAAGGACAGCATAGTCCTCCCAAACTTAACCTATGCAGCCAGATTGTGGACAGAGGTCAAGAGTCCAGGCTGTGGAAATGAGCTATTTGAGAGGAATATGTGGTATGACTTGATGGAATTAAGAAAGAAATGAAGGGGTGTATGAGAGATTTGGTATGGCACAGAATGCAAAAGGAATGAACTGTGAGGTGGTTGAGTGGGTGAAACAATACTTTGCAGTGGTTTGGGAAAGAATGCAAGACGAGGTGTTTACAAGGAGAGTTTATGATCGTAGGATTAAACGGGTTGATATGAGAGGTAGGATGAAAGGGATTGGTGTGAGAGGAAGGCCACATGTAATAAAGGGAAATAGAGTGGAAGAGTACTTGAGGGAGAGAAATGGTGGAAGAATGCATGGAATGGTGCATGCGATGGATGCATGTAAGGACAGGGGCAGGTGGAGACTCTTTTGCTGTGGCTACCCCTTTGATGGGAGTTCCTGGAGGGAATGGGTGTCAGGGATACAAATAGATAGATGCTGGTGGCAGATTTAAGTGAGAAACTGCAGAAGCTGATATCTGCATTAGGATGAGTGTGTGAAAGGAGAAAGTTGAGAGGAAACATGAAAAAAGTAAGAGTATAAAGTTTAGCAGTTGAAAGAGACTGGTCATTTTGAGTGTAGTATAAAGATTAGCAGTCGAAAGAGACATAACATTTTGAGTGTGACTTTGAATAGAGAGAGATTGGAGGAAGTAGGATGTTTTAGATATCTAGGAATTGATATGGTGGTGAATGGAACTCTGGAAACTATTGTGAGCCCAAGGGTGGGTGAATGGACATTAAAGAGTGTGTGGAGAGGTCATTATTGGTATGGTTGATGGTGTAGTGGTTCACTGGTGTTGTATAGATATGAGGCATGGGACCCAGATAAAAAAGTATGCAAGAAGGTGAAAGTGTCGGATATGAAAAGCCTGAGGACAGTCTGCTGGGGAGGAGAGTTGATAATGAAAGAGTTATGGTGGTAAGAGGAGTATATATGAGAGAGCTGAAGAGGGTATGCTGAAATGGTGTGGATCTATGGAGAGGATGATTAAGAGGGTATATATGTAGGAAGTGAAGGGAACATTAAAAAAGGGAAACCAAGGTGGAGGTGGATAGATGGGGTGAAAGATACTATGAGTATTTTGGGTCTGAATATCCGGCAGGGTGTTTGGTGTGCAAGGGATCACATGAATTGGAGCAATTTGTTATAAAGAGGATGATGAGCTTTCAACAGAATAAAAGTTAGGGGATATGAAGGGGTCAGGGTAAACTACAGAAAGGTCTTTGGGGCCTGGTTTTGGATAAGGGTCTCTGGTTTTGCTGTATTGTACATGACAGATAGAGAGTGGATGGGAGTGATGGAAACATTTCCTCCTTTGCTAATGGGATACCTTGTTAATTTGGGAAAAGGCAAACAGGTATGAAAGGAGAGAAAGAAGAAAATTTTGATTGTTCATCGAGAAATTATGAGGAGAGTTGAAACTGGATGGAAGAAAACCTAGATGGAAAAAACTAGATGAAGTGAAAATTTGAAAAATATGAACACTTATTCTGTTATATAAGAATAAGTGTTCATTTCTCAAATTTTAACTTCATCTAGTTTTATCCAAGGTTTTCTTCCATCCAGTTTTAACTCTCCTCATACTTTCTTGATGAACATTCAAAATTTTCTTCTTTCTCTCCTTTCATACCTGTTTGGCTTTTCCTTGTATTCCTTGCATGTCATAGAAGGTGACTAAAAGGGGAGGGAATGGAGGCTGGAAATCCTTCCTCCTCGTTTTTATTTTTCCAAAAGAGGGAACACAGAATGGGGCCAAGTGAGGATATTCCCTCTAAGGCTCGGTCCTCTGTTCTTAATGCTACCTTGCTAACACGGGAAATGGCGAATATGTTTGGGGGAAAAAAAGAACATTGTATTTGATGTAGTAGTATGGAGTTTCAGAATATAGTTTATGAGACAATTTGCAATATTAGTTATTTTGAGAGTTATGCTACAAGAGAAAAAGTAGGTGATATTGTAATTCAGTCGCATTTTTTTTTTTTTTAATTGATTTAGCATTTATGCTCTTATGTTGTACTGTTTCACTCCCCCTTTCACATAGTATTCTATTTTTCAGATTCATCCAAAAGCTGCACCCAACTGGAATTGTACTGAAGACTGTTGGCATGAAGCTCATCTTGAGAATCCTTCTACTGAAAAAGATTTACTGTTTGATGACAAGGCAGTCCGTGCGCCTCCTTGTAAAACAGAAAATTATCACAGAGCGCATGAAGTAATCACAAAATTAGATATACAGGAAACAAAGAAGCATATTTGTTATAACTCTGTTGAAAAAGTTGAAGCATCCAGAGAAAATGCTGCAAAGAAAAGAAGGAAAAAAGACAAGAAAAGAAAGAATAAACAAAAGTCTATTAGCGATAGTGATAGTATCAGTGACATCGTGAGTCGTACTGTGGAGGAGTGTGAGAGACGGGTTAGATCTTCTTCTGTATCTTTGGACAGCTTATCTTTATCATCTGTGTCATGTAATTCATCTGATAATGAGTCAAAGAGTAGCGATACACCTTCAGCTGTTTCAAGTCTTGAACTGGCACCCAATCAGCGAATTATCTCTCTTAGTCAGATGGCTCAGAAACTAAGTAGTCAGATTACTGAGGAAGAGGAAAATCTCAGGCAATGCTTGATTAATGAGAGAGGTAAAGTGTCTATAAATGCATCATTATCACAAGCAATACAACCTACTGGCAGCAGAGAGGAGACTTCAAAACATGCAAAATGGTTAGCTATGGTTAAAGATAGAGGTGATGGAGGAAGTTCCTCAAGAGTGCCTCTCCCTTATTCACAGATAGAAGCTCTCTCGGTTGAAGAACTTATTGCCAAAATGAAAACAATGTTGCCTAATGCATCAGCAACTCAAGAAGGGTCCAGTGTTATGACCAACACCAATCAAGGTGATTCTAAAAGTATAAAAGAAAAAGAAATCTTGAAAGATGCAAATTATGCACTTCAGGAGAATAAGAAAAAGACATTATTGCAAAAGAAGGATCAGTCCTCAATGGTTAAACTATTTGAACCATCAGGTAAAGAATTACCTAAGTTAATTCCTCCTGATATTCCAATGTTGCAGTTGTCTGGTGGTAGCAGTATTAGAATTGCAACTGAAATGGGGTTCACCTATCCAGAGGCAGAGGATTTGTCTTCCCTACCAGGTTATAATGTTGGACAAAATATTGATAATCAACAAGTTCAACAAGGAAACATATATAGATTGCCATTGCAGACCTCAGAACATTGTTTTATTGCTTCTCCATTACAGTCTAGGAAACTAGATCAAGACCAGTCAACAAATCTTTGTGTACCTGCAAAAGAAAACGAGATGGAAAAGGCAGCCCTTCTTATCCAAGCTGCATATAGGGGTTACCGGGTCAGGAAAATAACATGCACACTGCTAAAAAAGCAGCCTTTGAGGCTCATAAAAAAGGTAAATGCATTTCAGCAAACTAAAAGTTTACAAAACAACACAAATTTTCTTGCTTTAGGAGGAAATAAGTTATTCAAGAGCAGTTACTTCAGTAGAACATTGAGTGACCTTGACCAAGAAAAGGGTTCATCCATTGAGGGGGAAAGTGAGCAGATTGATTGGCAGAAGATTAGAACAGAACTAGAAGAAAGGAAATTTAAGCTCAGAAATGATTCTCAGTATATTTTCAAGAGATCAGATTTGCCAGAGTGGATTAAACCTTATTATGTCTTAAGTGAAACCGGGAATGTAGAAAACTTCATTGAGAGTAAAGTTAAGGAGCTTGAAGTTCAAAACTGGAATACTGCCCATGAGAAGGGGAATGATATTTTGAATGACCATAGAATTGAGAGGCATGGTAAAAGTAAGGATAACAGCAGCAAAAAAGATCTAAGCTGTTTGGAGAAAACGCATTTTGATGTCACTTTAACTGAGGGACCATTATCAGACTTAGAGGAAATACAAGATGTTAGTGTCCATGAAAAGGAAACTCAGACAAATTTCACAAATAACAACCATTCCATGACAGTGAGAGAAAACATCAATAAGGAAAAGAAAACTACTTTTGGGGAGGGTCTTGTTAATGAAAATAGACTAGAATTTATTGACTTGAGGAAGAAATTCATTGGAAAGAAAATATTAGCATTACAAGCATCAAATGTTTTGGATGGAGAGTGTAACATTAGCCAGGAGGAAACGGACTCAAAAGCCATTACATTTAACTGTAAGGCAGAGAATTCTTCAGATGATATTTTGTTACAGGAGGAGCAACATGGAAAGCTTGAGGAAACACTGGAGGAGGGTTTGTTAGAGGAAGTAGAGCAGAATTTCACCCAAGAATCAAAGAACCACGTTGTTGATACATGCAGCACTTCACATGAGCCAACCTCTGAAGAGAAACATATGGTTGAATCATCAAGCTCAGTAGAATCTTCCAATGTAAGTGAATCTATCAAGGTGGAGGAAATATCAGCACCCCACAAACTGCTAGGCAAAGGCCCTCACTTTGCACCTGCAAGTCTCAGGCTTCGACTGAATGCAGAACTTATGTACCAAGACTCTATTGGTGAAGCTCTTAAACAGTTGCATAATGTGGAACAACTTGATGTTCTGACTAGAAGTCGACAAGAAGCATTTGCTTTGTCTCAGTCTTTGGCTGTCCAACAGCAAAAGAGAGAGGTGGATGCTCAGCAGAAAATTTATGAAGAGAGTAAGAAAAAGGAAGTGGATAGAAAGAGAAAGGAAGTGAAAAAGAGAAAAAAAGAACAAGAAAAAGAGATAAAAGAAGAATTCAAGAAACATGATGTGTTATGGAGTGTTGAGAGAATGGAAAGGGAAGCCAGAAATCGTTTCATTCAGTTAGAAAAGGAAGTTCGTGCGAGAGCTGAGCAAGTCCTCTCAAATGCTACTCAGAAAGTTCCAGAGTCAAGTAATAATCAAAAAGATGTTATAGCAGCAGCAGCAGTTGCTGCTGTTGGGGCAACAATATCCCAGTGGGAGCAACTTAGACCAGTGCAGAGAGCCTCTGGTGCTAGCTTACGATCTCAGAGTTTGATGGCTCTGAATGAAAGGCTTATTTCATCATCAATATTAGGTTCTCAGCAGTATACTTCATCCTTTACAGAATCTTCAAGTGCTAGATCTCGATCTCATGATTCATCCAGTAATAAGAAGTACTTACCTTGCTCGGAGAAATTAAGTGAAACTAATTTAAAGAGCTCCTATAGAGAAGAATTACCCTCATCAGTTCATTCATCCCTCAGTATTTCTGTTGAAGAACAAATAGACTCAGAAATGGAATCTGGTGGAATTTCTTTGACAGAAAATGTTTTGACAGGAAAGAGTAATAATCCCACATTGATTAGTGAAAGCAATGAAGTGAACCTTTCCCATTTAATAGTGAAGGAAGATCTTTCTCTTGCAAATAGTTCTGTACTATCTGAAGATATAAAAAACGATCATGCGGAAGATATTAGGTCCCTGCAATCTGTATCAGGAGCAGTAAGTACCATAAATTCATTGATGAAGAATGAGATGTCTCAAATTGAAGCTGTTAGTGAGTCAAGATTAGAATCTGGGAAGGAAATGTCAGAATGTCCTCCTGTGTCAGAAGATTTAGAGTCAAAGAGCTTGTCAGAAGCAGTAAATGAAGAAAAGTCACAATCAGACACTGTCAGTCTGCTAAGTAGCTCTGTAAAGAGTGGAGCAATACTTCTATCTAAAGCTGAGGAATCTATTCCAATTGCCCCTTCTTCTGTTTCAGTGAACAGTATAAAGCAACATTATATGTCTCAGAATAGCTCTGCTCAAGGTAAAGAATTGTTTGAATCACAGAAAAATAACACACAGACATCAGCTAATACTGTCACTACATTTTCTTCTAAGCTGCGGAAAACAGCTCGACAGGAAGAAAATGAAACTGTGGATTCATACTCAGAATCATTTGAAGTTGAATCTGGAAGTGATGGTTCAAGCACATCCTCAACTTCACAGTTACAAGGGCAGAGTCAGCGAGACTTAACCCTTGTTGTATCTTCAGGTAATATCCTGAACCACTTTGGTTACAAGAGTGTATCTCAGGTTGGAAGTGGATTGACTGGGGCAGTTACTGATGGAGGAAGTGCTCTGGGAATGACACTGAACTTAGTGGAATCTTTGCAAAAGGAAGAAGAGGTTAGAATCAAGCATCAGGAGGCTCTTCTTAAGTTGCAGGTAAAAGTTGACTGCATATTTAGTTTGATATACACCAGGAAGTGGTAGATTTGGTTAGCAGGTCATATTGAACAAAAGTGATTATGCTTTTATTGATTTTAAAACTGCATATCAATTTTTTTTTTTTTTTTTTTTTTTTTTTTGCTTTGTCGCTGTCTCCCGCGTTTGCGAGGTAGCGCAAAGGAAACAGACGAAAGAAATGGCCCAACCCACCCCCATACACATGTATATACATACGCCCACACACGCAAATATACATACCTACACAGCTTTCCATGGTTTACCCCAGACGCTTCACATGCCCTGATTCAATCCACTGACAGCACGTCAACCCCGGTATACCACATCGATCCAATTCACTCTATTCCTTGCCCTCCTTTCACCCTCCTGCACGTTCAGGCCCCGATTACACAAAATCTTTTTCACTCCATCTTTCCACCTCCAATTTGGTCTCCCACTTCTCGTTCCCTGCACCTCCGACACATATATCCTCTTGGTCAATCTTTCCTCACTCATTCTCTCCATGTGCCCAAACTATTTCAAAACACCCTCTTCTACTCTCTCAACCACGCTCTTTTTATTTCCACACATCTCTCTTACCCTTACGTTACTTACTCGATCCAACCACCTCACACCACACATTGTCCTCAAACATCTCATTTCCAGCACGTCCATCCTCCTGCGCACAACTCTATCCATAGCCCACGCCTCGCAACCATACAACATTGTTGGAACCACTATTCCTTCAAACATACCCATTTTTGCTTTCCGAGATAATGTTCTCGACTTCTACACATTCTTCAAGGCTCCCAGGATTTTCGCCCCCTCCCCCACCCTATGATCCACTTCCGCTTCCATGGTTCCATCTGCTGCCAGATCCACTCCCAGATATCTAAAACACTTTACTTCCTCCAGTTTTTCTCCATTCAAACTCACCTCCCAATTGACTTGACCCTCAACCCTACTGTACCTAATTACCTTGGTCTTATTCACATTTACTCTTAACTTTCTCCTTTCACACACTTTACCAAACTCAATTATAGATATATATATTGCGTGCTCTTAGTTGCTTATGATATACTCCAGCCAGTTTTTTTATTTGCAAGGTACAGGTTTATCACGAGTAACAGATTTTCTTTTGTTATTAATTAGTGAGAGCTTGAAGGTTGTTTTATGTAGATAATTTCAAATGTGGAAAGGTGTGGTTTCAGTACATTATACATGACAGCTAGAGACTGAGTGTGAACGAATGTGGCCTTTGTTGTCTTTTCCTAATGCTACCTCGTGCACATGCGGGGGGGGGTTGTTATTTCATGTGTGGCGGGGTGGCGATGGAAGTGAATAAAGGCAGACAGTATGAATTATGTGCATGTGTTTATATGTATATGTCTGTGTGTATTTATACATTGAGATGTATAGGTATGTATATTTGCGTGTGTGGACGTGTATGTATATACATGTGTGTGTGGGTGGGTTGGGCCATTCTTTCATCTGTTTCCTTGCGCTACCTCACTAACACGGGAGACAGCGACAAAGCAAAATGAAATAAATAAAAAATTTCAAATATCGACCCCATTTTATACTTAGGTATAGATCCTGTTTTTCAGGGAAACCATTACGTTTCTGGAGTCAGAATAACAAAATGATGGAAAAAAATGTGATTCTAAAGTTTTGTGGATCTCCATGGTGTAGCAGTTAGTGTAACTTACTGTGGTGCATTCATTGGCTGCCTGTGGACGAATCCATAGGAGTGCAAATCCTGGTCATGGCAACCAGCAACTAGTCCACATTAAACCCATTTGTTTTATCTATCTATGCATATCTCTGGCCCAGATGTTCATCCTCTCATAGGGGCTGGTCAGTAAAATGGGTATTAAATTAAGTAATGAAAGGGTAAGAGGGATGCGTGGTAATGAAAAGAGTGTGATTGAGAGAGCAGAAGAGGATGTGTTGAAATGGTTTGGACATATGGAGAGAATGAGTGAGTAGAGGTTGACAAAGAGGACATACGTGTATATGTCGATATGTATATGTATGTGTTTGATGAAAGAGTGGCAGATAAAGGGTGTTTTGGTCAAGGTGGTGTGCAAAGTGAAAGGGTTAGGGAGAATGATTTGGTAAACTGAGAAGAGGTAGTAAAAGCTTTGCGGAAGATGAAATCCGGCAAGGCAGTGGGTTTGGATGGTATTGCAGTGAAATTTGTTAAAAAAGGGGGTGACTGTATTGTTGACTGGTTGGTAAGGTTATTTAATGTATGTATGACTCATGTGAAGTGCCTGAGGATTGGCAGAATGCTTGCATAGTGCCATGGTACAAAGGCAAAGGGGATAAGAGTGAGTGCTCAAATTGCAGAGGTATAAGTTTGTTGAGTATTCCTGGTAAATTATATGGGAGGGTATTGATTGAGAGGGTGAAGGCATATACAGAGCATCAGATTGGGGAAGAGCAGTGTGGTCTCAGAAGTGGTAGAGGATGTGTGGACAGGTGTTTGCTTTGAAAAATGTATGTGAGAAATACTTCGAAAAGCAAATGTATTTGTATGTAGCATTTATGTATCTGGAGAAGGCATATGATAGAGTTGATAGAGACCTGCTCTGTGGAAGGTATTATTAAGAATATATGGTGTGGGAGGTAAGTTGTTAGAAGCATTGAAAAGTTTTTATCAAGGATGTAAGGCATGTGTACGTGTGGGAAGAGAGGAAAGTGATCGGTTCTCAGTGAATGTTGGTTTGCGGCAGGGGCGCGTGATGTCTCCATGATTGTTTAATTTGTTCATGGATGGGGTTGTTAGGGAGGTGAATGCAAGAGTCTTGAAAAGAGGGGCAAATATGCAGTCTGTTATGGATGAGAGAGCTTGGGAAGTGAGTCAGTTGTTGTTTGCTGATGATACAGCGCTGGTGGCTGATTTGTGTGAGAAACTGCAGAAGATGGTGACTGAGTTTGGTAAAGTGTTTGAAATAAGAAAGCTGAGAGGAAATGTGAATAAGAGCAAGGTTATTAGGTACAGTAGGGTTGAGGGACAAGTCAATTGGGAGGTAAGTTTGAATGGAGAAAAACTGGAGGAAGTGAAGTGTTTTAGATATCTGGGAGTGGATCTGGCAGCGAATGGAACCATGGAAGCAGAAGTGAATCACAGGGTGGGTGAGGGGGCGAAAATTCTGGGAGCCTTGAAGAATGTGTGGAAGTCGAGAACATTATCTCGGAAAGCAAAAATGGGCATGTTTGAAGGAATAGTGGTTCCAACAATGTTGTATGTTTGCAAGGCATGTGCTATGGATAGAGTTGTGCGGAGGAGGGTGGATGTGCTGGAAATGAGATGTTTGAGGACAATATGTGGTGTGAGGTGGTTTGATCGAGTAAGTAATGTAAGGGTAAGAGAGATGTGTGTTAGTAAAAAGAGTGTGGTTGAGAGAGCAGAAGAGGATGTTTTGAAATGGTTTGGTCACATGGAGAGAATGAGTAAGGAAAGATTGAGCAAGAGGATATATGTGTCAGAGGTGGAGGGAACGAGGAGAAGTGGGAGACCAAATTGGAGGTGGAAAGATGGAGTGAAAAAGATTTTGAGTGATTGGGGCTTGAACATGCAGGAGGGTGAAAGGCGAGCAAGGAATAGAGTGAATTGGAACGATGTGGTATACTGGGGTTGACATGCTGTCAGTGGATTGAATCAGGGCATGTGAAGCGTCTGGGGTAAACCATGGAAAGTTGTGTGGGGCCTGGATGTGGCAAGGGAGCTGTGGTTTCGGGCATTATTGTGTGACAGCTAGAGACTGAGTGTGAACGAATGGGGCCTTTGTTGTCTTTTCCTAGTGCTACCTCGCACACATGAGGGGGGAGGGGGATGGTATTCCATGTGTGGCGAGGTGGCGATGGGAATAAATAGGGGCAGACAGTGTGAATTGTGTGCATGGGTATATATGTATGTGTCTGTGTGTATATATATGTGTACATTGAGATGTATAGGTATGTATATTTGCGTGTGTGGGTGTGTGTGTGTGTACATTGTGTATGGGGGTGGGTTGGGCCATTTCTTTCGTCTGTTTCCTTGCGCTACCTCGCAAACACAGGAGACAGCGACAAAGCAAAATAAATAAATATAAATATATATATATGTATGTGTGTATATGAGTGGCTGGGTTGTTCTTCATCTGTTTCCTGGTGCTGCCTTGCTGACACAGGAAATGGTAATTTGGATAGGGAGCTGTGGTTTTGGTGTATTATACATGACAGATAGAGACTGAGTGTGAACGAATGTGCCCTTTTTGTCTGTTTTCCTGGCACTGCCTCACTGAAGCAGGGGGTAGCAATGCTGTTTCCTTTGGGGTGGGGTAACACTAGGAATGAATGAAGGCAAGCAAGTATGAATATATACATATGTATATGTGTATATATTGTTATGAATTCTCCTACTGGGAAGGATCATCAACTATGCACACGGATAACACTATCTTAAAGTCATGGGATTAAAGCAAACATCAGCATTAAAACTTCTTATAACCAAGAACTAAACAGTACAAAATAACAGAAGCACATTAATCAGGCACAAGTCATTTAGTTAACACTGAACATGATTTCACTATTTTAGGTAAGATTTCAAACCAGGAGATCTCTTTCCTTTATGACAATTGGATTGTAGCAACATGATTCAAGAACACTTATTCGTTGAACACTTCTATGACAAGTTACAATACTCTATGACACTCAAAACTAAATGACAGAGGTGGTTCAACACTGTAGAGTTTATATAGCGCACTTCACTGATCGTAGGCTATGTGCTTGAGACAAAAGGGCGAAACCACTTACTGACTTGCTGGGCTATGGGGTAGAGAGATATTGTGGCTCAGCGGGTGTCAGAGGTTTTTTATTGTAGGGAGGAGCGAGCCAGGAGTAGCCTGCCCCGCCCTGCTGCCCTAGTCTCAGGTGGGATTGGTGAAGGGTGACCCATAGTGCCACTCTTGATTGGTTAGAGGCCTAAGATGCAGTTGTGATTGGAGGAGGGTGGCTCATAGTGCCACTCCTACTTGGCTGGAGGGTGTTAGGTTCGGCTGTGACTGGAGGAGGGGCTCATAGTGCCACTCCTGGTTGGCTGAATGATCTTAGGTCCGGCCTACGTCTGGCCTAAGGCCCAACCTCCTTTTGTCCTGATGGTAACGACGATATACAGGAAGCCACGTCTCCTAGCTGACCTCCCATCTTGACCCCCCAGTTGTCTGGTGCCCCGGACAGGGGAGAAATGAGAGGTCCAAGTGTTGTGGTTAACTTGATTGATGGCCCGGCGTGACCCTTGTTCTTGACCTCGGCCATCCGTTTCCCCGGGTGTGGGAAAGACGGCAGGCCTAAAGGGTTTGGCCAGGGGAGTGAAACCCAAGCCAAGATAACGGAGGCCTTTGCCCTCTTCTCTGTCGTCCTACAACATAAGATATCATTTACACCATAACACAGGAAAAAGGGACACACACACATATACGAACATAAGGGCATACACACACATGTTCATAACACCCCCCTCCTTAAAGGAGATTTCTGGAATAGAAATTTTCTTACCTTAAGAGCGGGATAATCAGTCTGCTAGCACATTATGTGCACCAGCAATTTGGTGAATATCTAAATTATACTCTTGAAGGAATAAGGCCCACCTAGTTAACCTTTGATTCTTATCTTGGAACTTGTTAACATATTTGAGTGGGTGTTGGTCAGTATACACCCTTGTGATATTGCCTGAAGGGCACAAGTATACATGAAAGTGCTGCAATGCAAGTATTAAAGACAGAAGTTCCTTCTCAATGGTGGAATTATTCCTTTGGGCTTGATTAAGTTTCTTACTAAAATATCTTATGGATGGTCAACCTTCTCTGCGTCCTCCTGCAAGAGGACAGCACCGGCTCCCACATTACTGGCATCTACTGCTAACTTGAATGGCTGGTCAAAATCAGGAGCCTGCAAAATATGACTATTACAGAGTATGGCTTTTAACTATGAAAAGCTGTCGCATACTGTTCATTCCAAACATATCTAACATCTTTCTTCAATAAATCTGTCACAAGGGTTGCAAGTGTTGCAAAATTAACAATGAACATCCGATAGTACCTAGCCATACCCATAAAAGTCTCAGTTCTCTTCTAGATCGGGGGGGGTACCTGTCTGGGATAAAGCCTGGACTTTTGCAGTCGGTGGGGCTAGCTCACCTTGACTGATCACAGAGCCCAAATACTGCACCTTGTCCTTCACAAATTTGCATTTGTCCCAATTGAGAACAAGGTTAACCTCATTCAGGACAGTCAGAATGTTGTCAAGTCTCTGTAGATGTTCGTCCCAACTCTGACCGTATATCACAGTATCATCCAGGTAGACGACACAACCAGGCAGGTCTCTGATGAGGATGTCCATAAGTCATTGAAATGTGGCAGGGGCATTCTTCATGCCAAAAGGCATCACTTTACACTTATAAGTCCGTCATAACACTACAAAGGTACTGATGTCTTATGCTTTTTCTGTTAATCTAATCTGTCACTACCCTTTTCTGAGTTCCAATTTCATCAGAAAGCAAGCATTGCTAACACGATCTATGCAGTCTTCCACACGTGGTAAGGGATAACTATCAGTTCTTGTCTCCTCATTAACCCGGTGGTGGTCAATACAGAACCGATAGGTCCCATTAGGCTTGGGTACGAGAGTAACAGGGGAGCTCCACTCTGACTGACATGGCTCAGTCGGGTCGTGCTCAAGCATATAGTTCGGCTTCATGTGAAGGATGGCTGCTCATTGTGGACTCGCCCAGTAAGGAGCTAGTTTGACAGGCCAGGCATCTCCCACGTCTACATCTTGACTTGTGAGTGAGATCTGTCCAGGTGTGCTTCGGAAAATCTCTGGGTGTTCTGACAGTAGGGCAGACATTTGCACACGTTGTTCCTCCATTAGGTGCAAAAGTTTTGCCTCCCACTTCCCGTCTGCGCCTCAGTCCAGTTCCCAAGTCTCCAAGGCACCTGTGGCTGGGTCGTGGTCCCCGTCACATACAGCTACCACTGGACGTTGGATGATGGAGACTAGTACAGTCGGTTCCAAAGGGGGAGGATCAAGATTGAAATATGGTTTAAGCATGTTGACGTAGCATAATTACCAGCCTTTGCACCTCTTGTTGGTAGAGACAAGGTAACTTGAGTCTCCTTCATTTCGGATAATGGTGTAGGGACCCTGAAAAATGGCAGCTAGGGGTTGTCCTGGCTGGGGTAATAGAAGCAACACCTCATCTCCCACCTCACACCTTCTCAATCGAGATCGTTTGTCATACCATTTCTTCATTCATACTGAGTCTTAAATTCTCCTGAGTGGCTTCCAAACACCTCTAAAGTTTCTCCTCTAACTCGCTAGCTGGAGCACAACAGGCCTACACTCTCGCTCTTGTTCAGCCACACATCTTTCAGTAACTTGAGAGGCCCTCACACCTCGTGGGCAAACATCAGCTCAAAGGGGGAAAGCCTAGAGACTCATTCAGCACTTCTCTTGTGGTGAAGAGAAGAAATGGGAGTCCCTTATCCCAGTCCTAAGTGTTGTCAGCACAGTACTTCTTTAGCATGGACTTCAGGGTGGAATGTTAATGTTCCAATGCGCCCTGACTCTGAGGGTGGTAAGCAGTGGAAATAATCTTACTGATACCCAGCTCCCTCAGGGTTTGTTGAAAAGTCCCGGACATGAAATTGGATCCCAGATCAGATTGCACCTCTTTGGGCAGTCCAAACTTTGTGAAGAAGCTAAGTAGCTCCCGGACAACAGTCTTGGCATTCATGCTTCTTAATGGTGTTGCCTCGGGATATCTCATGGCTATATCAGTAATACTTAAAATGTAAGTGACCAGAGGAGGTTCTTGGCAATGGGCCCACAATGTCAACTATGACCCTGTCAAACGGAGCTTCAAATGGGGGAATAGGAACTAAGGGAGCAGCCTTAAGCTTCTGATTAGACTTTCCCATCATACACTTGACTTGTATGACACGTCTTTACATACTGAGTGACATCCCGGCAGACACCAGACCAATATACATTCTGCCACACTCGTTCCAGGGTCTTTCTCACCCCTAAATGACCAGCGAAGCTTGAGTCATGCGCAAGCTTCAAAATCTCCCTTCTGTAGGGACGCGGCACCACAACCTGATGGGCTGCCTGCCACTCTTCGTCTTCCCCATTACAGAACACCGGTCACCATTTCCTCATTAACAACCCATCCCAGAGGTAATAACTGTCAGCTGATTCTTCAGTCGACTCAAACAGTTTCTCAAACTCTGGTTCGGCGCTGTAATTTCTTCAGATTCTGCCGAGACAAATCATCAGCCTCATCCATCCACTCTGGCTCAGAGTCTAAACCAGCAAAGAAGGTATCAGCCAGCTCCACCTCACTCTTCTCACTCTTGGAGAGTGATTGCAGTCTTTCCACCTCATGCTCTGTCTCCTTTGGTGTATAGGCTGCCTTCTTAGCGGACATGGACCAGGTACCTGCACACATGGGGAATACCCCTGGTACCTCTTCCTGAAGTCACTCTGTCTCTGTGGACTCCATTAGTCTCACTGACACCAGTGGTGCTGGACAATTGCCTAACACAAAGTCCACTCCTGAGACAGGCAACCAATCTACAACCCCCACCTGGGCAGGGCCCGTGAAGAAATCTGTTTCCACACTTACATCGGCAAGTGGAACTGCCTTGGGACCCAACAGCCCATCTAGCAAGACTCGGTGCTTAGACTCTCCTACTGGCACCAAGCCATCCAACATCAGGGATTGCAGTGCACCAGAATCATGCAATACAGTCATGTCTTCGGGTTCCACCGATACTGACATAGCCCTTAGACAGGAATGCATTGTAGTTTCCCCGAAACGGATCCTTAACTACAGATTGATTAACACTCGCAGCCCCTCACTTCCCTAAGAGCAGGGATAGCCTCACTTATATTACTAGGTGGCCCTAAAGTTGATAAGAGACTCACCGGCCTACGCTTGGTAGAGTCTCTGGATTCCTTCACCCTAGCTCAGCAGTCCTTCACCTGGTGCCCAACCTTGCGACAGTTAAAACAAACCTTAACTCTCGGAGTTGTTCCCCTGACCTTTATGAGTTACCGGCAAGGGAGCAGATTCAGGTGGGGTTACATGATTTTTGGATTTCCCTCTGCCATCAAAACCCTTTGAATGTCTCTCCACGTCAAGTTTGAGATTTAGGATGCTCTCATCTGCTAGTTTCCCAGCCTTCTCAACATTCCCCGCCTCATAGTAACTAAGTACTTCAGTACATCGTGGGGTACACCGTTCTTACATTCCTCGAGTATTATTAATTCTGAAACTGCCTCAAAATGACAAACTTGTTCAGAGTGTAGCCACTGTGTGTATAACCTGATCTTTTTATGAAAATAATTGGCGTAGTCTTGATCAGGATGCTTATTTTTAGCTCTAAACTTGAGTTGGTATGCTTCCGGATTTGAATGATAAGCTCTTAGTACTGCCTGTTTCACGACCTCATAATCATTACACTGGTCACTAGTCATTGAGGCGGATGCGGACCTAGCCTTACCAACGAGGTGGGGACGTACCACAGCCATGAAAGATGACTTCGGCCAAGAGAACTGATGGGCAGTCTGCTCAAACTTAAGGAAAAAGGTAGTCACGTCATCTTCACAGAACTTTGGTACAAGTTCTATGTTGTTCAACTGAGACAACACTGGTTCTGATTGTGGCGGACCCTATCATAATTTCTCTTGTTCTATAGCTAGCCTTGCTTGTTCAGTCTGTTCCTTCTGCACCTGCACTTGTGCATTGATCCTAGGTAGTTCAGTCCGGTCCTTCTGCACCTGCACCTGTGCTTGTGCATTGATCTTAGCTATCTCTTATTGGAACTGCAAGTATTCGGGATTAACATTAACATCATTAGAGAGATGGGGAGGGATCAAGGCTTCGGTGACCCTCAGTGATGGGATGGTATTGTCAACGCTAATTTCAACATCAGGCACAGCATCTACGATCTGCTCGCCAACAAACTGATTTATTAATAAAGTCTCCAACTGTACTTTATTAGCACTCCAGTCATGAATCACTCCGAGCCTATCCACAACGAGCTTCAACTTATAACTTGCTAAAGATTTAATGTCCTCGAGAGAGGGCTCAGATCAACTGAAATGTTTGTCAGCGTAACTGGTCAGCGGCATGATTAATGAATCGAAGCAAGAGATTCTGTTAAGGCAAGCAAAATCCTGGCAAGGTCACCAATTTTCTTATGCTACAAATCCTCTTACTGGGAAGGATCGTCAACTACACACACGGATAACACTTTCTTAAAGTCATGGTATTAAATCAAACACCGGCATTAAAACTGCTTATAATCCAAGAACGAAAGAGTACAAAATAACAGAAGCACATTAATCAGGCACAAATCATTTACGTTAACACTGAACATGAGTTCACTATTCCAGGTAAGATTTCAAACCAGGAGATCTCTTTCCTTTATGACAATTTGACTCTAGCAACATGATTCAAGATACACTTATTCGTTGGACACTTCTGTAACAAGTTACAATATTCTATGACACTCAAAACTAAATGACAGAGGTGGTTCACCACCGTAGAGTTTATATAGCGCGCCACTGATCGTAGGCTACGGGCTTGAGACAAAAGGGGGAAAACAGTTACTGACTTGCTGGGCTATGGGGTAGAGAGAAATCGTGGCTCAGCGGGTGTCAGGTTTTTATTGCAGGGAGGAGCGATCCAGGAGTAGCCTGCCCTTCCCTGCTGCCCTAGTCTCAGGTGGGATTGGTGAAGGGTGACCCACAGTGCCACTCTTGATTGGCTAGAGGCTTAAGATACAGTTGTGATTGAAGGAGGGTGGCTCATAGTGCCACTCCTACTTGGCTGGAGGGTCTTAGGTTTGGCTGTGACTGGAGAAGAGGCTCATAGTGCCACTCCTGCTTGGCTGGAGGATCTTATGCCCAGTCCACATCTTGCCTAAGGCCTAAACTCCTCTTGTCCTGACGGTAATGACGATATACAGGAAGCCATTTCTCCTAGCTGACCTTCTATCTTGACCCCCCAGTCATCTGGTGCCTCGGACGGGGAAGAAATGAGAGGTCCAAGTGTTGTGGTAAACTGGATGATTGATGGCCTGGCATGACCTTGTTCTTGACCTTGGCCATCTGGTTCCCCGGGTGTAGGAAAGACGGCAGGCCTAAAGGGTCTTGCCAGGGGAGTGAAACCCAAACCAAGATAAATGAGGCCCTGGCCCTCTTGTCTGTTGTCCTACAACATAAGATATCACACCATTACACACAAAAAAGGGACACACACATATACAAACGTGAGGGCACACACACGTTTGTAACAATATTGATATGTATATGTGTGTATATGCATGTATGGGTGTTTATGTATGTGTATAAGTGGATGGGCCATTCCTCATCTGTTTTCTGGTGCTACCTCGCTGATGCGGGAAACGGCGATCAAAATTGATAATGATGATAGTTATTATTTTTTTTATTGTACTTGATTGCTGTTTCCCGCATTAGCAAGGTAGTGCCAGAAAACAGACAAAGAAAGACCCGTCCACTCATATACACATGTATATACATGCACTCATGAGTAAGTAATGAAAAGGGAAGAGAGATGTGTGGTAATAAAAAGAGTGCAGTTGAGAGAGGCATATGGTAGGGTTGACAGAGATGCCTTGTGGAAGGTCTTAAGAGTAAATGGTATGGGAGGTAAATTGCTAGAAGCAGTAAAAAATGCTTTACCAAGGATTTAAGGCATGTGTACTAGTAGGAAGAGATGAAAGTGATTGGTTCCCAGTGAATGATGGTTTGTGGCAGGGTTGCGTGATATCCCCATGGTTGTTTAATTCGTTTATGGATGGGGTGGTTAGGGAGGTGAATGCAAGAGTTTTAGAGATGAGGGATGAGAGGGCATGGTAAGCGAGTCTGTTGTTGTTCACTGATGATACAGCACTTGTGGCTGATTCGGGTAAGAAACTGCATAAGTTGGTGACTGAGTTTGATAAAGTGAAATAAGAAAGCTAAATGTGAATGAGAGCAAGGTTATTAGGTTCAGTAGGGTTGAGGGACAAGTTAATTGGGAGGTAAGTTTGAATGGAGAAAAACTGGAGGGAGTGAAGTGTTTTAGACATCTGGGAGTGGATTTAGCAGGTGGTGGAACCATGGAAGTGCAGGAGAGTCACATGGTGGGGGAGGGGGGGCGAAGGTTCTGGGAGCATTGAAGAATGTGTGGAAGGCAAAAATGTTATCTTAGAGAGCAAAAGTGGGTGTGTTTGAAGGAATAGTGGTTCCAACAATGTTTTATGGTTGCGAGGCATGGGCTATAGATAGAGTTGTGTGGAGGAGGGTGGATGTGCTGGAAATGAGATGTTTGAGGACAATTTGTGGTGTGAGGTGGTTTGATTGAGTAAGTAATGAAAGGGTAAGAGAGATGTGTGGTGATAAAAAGAATGTGGTTGAGAGAGCAGAAAAGGGTGTTTTGAAATGGTTTGGTCACATGGAGAGAATGAGTGAGGAAAGATTGACAAAGAGGATATATGTGTCAGAGGTGGAGGGAACGAGGAGAAGTGGGAGACCAAATTGGAGGTGGAAAGATGGAGTGTAAAAGATTTTAAGTGATCAGGGCCTGAACATGCAGGAGGGTGAAAGGCGTGCAAGGAATAGAGTGAATTGGAACGATGTGGTATACTGGGGTCGATGTGCTGTCACTGGATTGAACCAGGGCATGTGAAGCATCTGGGGTAAACCATGGAAAGTTCTGTGGGCCCTGGATGTGGAAAGGGAGCTGTGGTTTTGGTGCATTATACATGACAGCTAGAGACTGAATGTGAACGAATGTGGCCTTTGTTGTCTTTTCCTAGTGCTACCTTGCGTGCATTCGGGGGGAGGGGGTTGTCTTTTCATGTGTGGCGGGGTGGCGACGGGAATGAATAAAGGCAGCAAGTATGAATTATGTACATGGGTACATATGTGTATGTCTGTGTATGTATGTGTACATATACATTGAAATGTATAGGTATGTATATGTGTGTGTGTGTGGGCGTGTATGTATATGCATGTGTATGTAGGTGGGTTGGGCCATTCTTTCATCTGTTTCCTTGCACTACCTCGCTAATGCGGGAGACAGTGACAAAGTATAATAAATAAATGAATAAATGATTAATCTAGACACAAGAATCTTCTTGTTTTTGATGAACTCTTATAGGTCATTATAAACCAAGACCCCAGACTTATGGCCAAGAATGAATTCATCATCCATTCGTGTAAGTTTTCATCAGGATTGCATTATGCCATACGCACAGTTGAATAAGATCTTTTTGAGCTCACCGAAGCTTACCAAGGGAATCATAAATTTGAGCACCTAAAAACCCCTTTCAACAAGAAGTATCTCTATGTAGATTAAGAAACTTCATGTTTGCTCAACCAGGGTTTTATTCTAGAGCATATGACGTAATGTAGGTGGTCTCAACTTTAGCTAGCTTCCCCAGAAACCTCTCATTGGAGGAAATCTAGAAAAGACACCTTCGGTACTTTTAGAGGCAGTGACTCAATCCATTTCTATGTCATTGGCACTGCAGTATGATTGACTGAGATAACCTCAATAAGGAGATAACCTCAATAAGATTTTATGATAATCATTCCTCACAAGACATACAAGTCACTGGAAAAATATTGAAGTCTAATGATGCTTTTTTTTTTTAACAGAATGAAGAGGAGTTGCAGAAGGTTGTAAGTGTATTTTCTGATGTGTGTATGCTTAGGTGATCAAAAGTGAATGCAAGTTAAGGTAAATTAATGGTCTTTGAAAAGAAACAGGGTGAAAGTGTAGATTTTGTAAACCATACAGAGTGAAAGAAGAAAGTGTACTAAACTGTGTTTTGGATATTGGGGAGAAAGACTGGAAGAGGTGAGAGAATTTAAGTATGTAGAAACTGTCTTGGACAAGTTTGATGATATGGAAGGTGAGATAAGGGAGAGAGCAGTTTAGGGGAGGAGTCATTGGGTCCTTAATAGAGTGATGAAGAATAGAGGTATAAGTATGGAAGTGAAGAGAGGATTAAGGGACAGCATAGTCGTCCCAACCCTTACCTATGCAGTCAAAATATGGACATAGAATGAGTCTCAGAGATCAAGAATCCAGGCTGTGGAAATGAGCTATCTGAGAGGAGCATGTGATGTGACTAGATTGGATGAAGAAAGAAATGGGGGTGTATGAGAGATGTGGTATGGCAGGGAATGTAAAGGGAGTGAATTGTGGAGTGGTAGTGTGGGTGAAATGTAATACTTTGAGATGGTTTGGGGTTGTGGAAACAGTACAAGTCTGCAAGTTTACAAGGGAATTGTATGATAATACATTTAAAGGGGTTGGCATAAGAGGAAGACCAGCTGCGACTTGGGGAAATAGAGTGGAATAATACTGGAGGGAGGGAACTGGTGGAAGAATGTGTGGAATAGTGTATGCAAGGAAGGCATGTAAGGATAAGTGGAGACTCTTGATGGGAGTTCCTGGAGGGAATAGGCATCAGAGATATAGATAGATAGATAGATAGACCAATAATCTTCTTGATTGTTTTCGAATGATGATATCTATTCTCTTATTTTTCTTCCTTTTTGTACTAATTCACTGATTCCTGCATAAGCAGTGTCTATAACAGAGAGTCAGAGGAAAAAAATCCTCTCTTGGCTTTTTCCTCTGTTCCTTCTTTTGAAAAGTAATACAGGAGGGAAGGATGTCCAATCTCCCCACTCCTGCCCTTCTTTTTTTTATTATTATTTTACTTTGTCGCCGTCTCCCACGTTAGCGAAGTAGCGCAAGGAAGCAGACGAAAGAATGGCCCAACCCACCCACATACATATGTATATACATACACGTCCACACATGCACATATACGTACCTATACATCTCAACGTATACATATGTATACACAGACATATACATATATACACATGTACATAATTCATACTGTCTGCCCTTATTCATTCCTGTCGCCACCCCGCCACACATGAAATGGCAACCCCCTCCGCCCACATGTGCGTGAGGTAGCGCTAGGAAAAGACAACAAAGGCCACATTCATTCACACTCAGCCTCTAGCTGTCATGTATAATGCACCGAAACCACAGCTCCCTTTCCACATCCAGGGCCCACTAAACTTTCCATGGTTTACCCCAGATGCTTCACATGCCCTGGTTCAATCCATTGACAGCACGTCGACCCAGGTATACCACATCGTTTCAATTCACTCTATTCCTTGCACGTCTTTCACCCTCCTGCATGTTCAGGCCCCGATCACTCAGAATCTTTTTCACTCCATCTTTCCACCTCCAATTTGGTCTCCCACTTCTCCTCATTCCCTCCACCTTTGACACATATATCCTCTTTGTCAATCTTTCCTCACTCATTCCCTCCATGTGACCAAACCATTTCAAAACACCCTCTTCTGCTTTCTCAACCACACTCTTTTTATTACCACACATCTCTCTTACCCTTTCATTACTTACTCGATCAAACCTCCTCACACCACATATTGTCCTCAAACATCTCATTTCCAGCACATCCACATTCCTTCAGTTTTTCTCCATTCAAACTTACCTCCCAATTGACTTAACCCTCAACCCTACTGTACCTGATAACCTTGCTCTTATTCACATTTACTCTCAGCTTTCTTCTTTCACACACTTTACCAAACTCAGTCACCAGTTTCTGCAGTTTCTCACCCAAATCAGCCCCCAGCACAGTATCATCAGCAAACAACAACTGACTCACTTCCCAAGCTCTCATCCACAACAGTCTGCATACTTGCCCCACTTTCCAAAACTCTTGCATTCACCTCCCTAACAACCCCATCCATAAACAAATTAAACAACCATGGAGACATCGCGCATCCCTGTCGCAAACCAATGTTCACTGAGAACCAATCACTTTCCTCTCTTCCTACTTGTACACATGCCTTACATCCTCGATGAAAACTTTTCACTGCTTCTAGCAACTTGCCTCCCACACCATATATTCTTAATACCTTCCACAGAGCATCTCTATCAACTCCATCATATGCCCTTCTTAGTTTTATATATATTAGTGAATGTGTATGATACTGCATATGTATTTTTTTTGTATTAGCTTCATTCAACTTCACACATTTCATGAGTTTTTCCATAGACAGATCATGTTGTCATGTGTAATGGTTGTTTTCATTTTACAGGAGCAGTCACTGATTGAAGAGGCTAGATGGAAATTGGCAGCATTACAGTCAGAGGGTGGATTAGGCTTGCGAAAACGTCAACGTGCTGTTCTGCTCCAGTTACGCGAACAGCGGGCACATCTAAAGCGTCTTATTGAGACACAGAATATTGCTGCACAGCAAAGACGATTAATGCTTCTTCAGCATCATCACTTGCTTGCCACCACTACTAACATGTTAGGGACTAGTGGAAGAGGGTACATTAATAATTCAAGAGGGCGCTCACCAAGCCCAGGCTCTCCTCAGTTGACTCCGAGAATGATGGAAGTGGGTATAACTTCATCGAGCGATGCTCAAGACGACATATCACCTCATCTTTCAGCAAAAGGAAGAGATACAGGATCAAGCAGTCCTTCAGATGGTGGTGGCCGAGAGAAACGAAGATCCCATTCTGAAGAAAGAAAGAGGATTGCTTCAATGAGAATACAAGAAAAGCGACGTGCTGCAGAAAGTGAGGCCTTATTACAACAGTTGCTTCATGAGGATAGGGAAATTCTCAGATTGAAAAGCAAGTCTCCTTTTGAAAGCCATGAAAAAGATTTTGTTAAATCTAAAAGGAAGGGAGAATTTTTAAACAAAAGATCAAGAGACAAAAGAGATAAGAGCCCCACTTCTCTTTCTTCACAATCAGTATATGTATTCAGCAATAGAACATCAGCAGAAGGCTCTGTTCCTGAAGAGAGCATTAGTGATAAAATGCTTGACAGTCAAAGCTTTCTGCCAGAAGGAAGAGGAAGTGAACCCATATCTCAAAGTGACTTGGCATCCTCTGTATCTGAGCATGAAGGTTCATCTTATGGAAATTTCCATGCTGTGACATCGGTGCTGCTAGAGATTAGTGATTCAAAAATGTCAGCACCCCCAGAAGAAGTCTCAAGTGAAGGACAGATCAGCTCACCTCAGAGTTCTTCTAAGACAGTAGTTGATGATGTTAAGGAATCATGTTCAATGACAGTACAGGGGTCTCATACTGATAGAGGCTGTAGAATAACTGATAAAAGTAGTTCCATCAAAACCCTTTTTTCAGATGAACGTACTTTACAATCCTCAGGATGTCAAAGTGGTATTAAACTTAGTGATAAAGCTTCAGAAGGAGTGGAAAAGTCAAGTTCTGTTATATCGGACATTGTTGAAAAGATGTCAGAATCTATAAAGTCACCTGTTGGTATGAAATCTGGATCTGTAGGGTCAGTTAATTTGACACTGACTAAATCTGAATTACTGCCAGAAGAAGTCTCAGGACACTTGAAAATGAGAACAACTTCTGGTTCTTCCAAGTCTGGTAGTGAACTTACATCTGGAAGTGAAACAAGATCCAGCAGTATAAGATCAGAAGTAAGATCATCTAGTCAGAAGATATCGTCAGGCAAAGCTTTTCCTCTTCCCCTTAGAGTGCCACTGTCACCACGGTCACCTCATAGACAGCACAGGCGATATTCTAGTGAATCAGATGACTCATTTACCTTATCACAAACAGAAACTGCTTCAGATATATCTGATGGAGAAGGGAAACTCTTAGCACTCAAGGAACAGTTAGCCTTTAGACGAGCAGAGGCTGAACGACTGAAAAAAGAAAAACGAAGGTTACGGCGGGAACGTCTAGCTTCTCAGGAACGTGCACTCAGGCAGCAAATATCCACATATGATGCATATATTCAGCAAGCAAAAATGGAACTTGAAAAGGAATCCAGAGAACTACAACAAGCTGTTATGGTCAAACCTGTCATCAAGAAACCACAAGTTGCTGAGACAAAGAAATCTAAACTTTCTGAATCAGTAATGACAAGTCCAGAAAAATCAGATGTATCTGACTTCTCTTTGGTCTCAGAAGACTGTAGATCAGGTCAGTCTTTGGTAAAGTCCCAGATTAAAGTAGAAGAGTCTGACTCATCCAAATTAAAGACACCTGAGTCAGTTTTGGAGTCACAGGTAAGTCAGTCAGGAAGGGTATTTAGGAAAGAATTGGATACTGTTTCTTTCCTTAAAAACAAGGAATTGAATCAATGTATTGAAGAGTGTTCATCTGAAAAGAAGTCATTTAGAGAAGAATTTTTACCCCAAGAAGAGGATGAATCACCAAAGACATCTCAAACATTATCAGAGGAATACAGCTTTGAGGGTGAAAGTATTTCTGAACATTCTGTTGAGACTCCTCTGAAGAAGTCCTTGTCACAGGACTCTAGTTTTGATACAGACCACTCTCCATCTCAAGCCTCTAGTACAGAAACGATTGTCCATAGCCCCCAGAAAGTTGATTCATCGCAGAAAGATGGAGATGATACCAATTCAGCTGAAATGAGTTCATTACAGCCACAGCAAGATGCTGTTGACCAGAGCAGAGATGCTAGTGTTAAGTCAAATGAAATGAAAGTGGTTGAAGACTCCAATTTGTTTCTCCTCCATACTGAGGGTGAAAGAAAGTTAGAGATATTTCTTCCAGTGCCGGATGTTAAAGCTCTTACGGTAGAGGAGTTTACAGAACAAAACAGGGATACAAGTGCAGAACAAAGTATTGTGGAGGAAATAGCTGAGGAAAGGATTGAGGAAATAGCAACTGAGGAAGATAGTCTCGAGGCACTTGGAATAAACAACTCATCTCACCACTCATTCAGTCATAGCAAACAGGAGGAAGAATCAAATTCCAGCCATTCATTGTGCCAGTATACAGATAAAGAAGCTTCAGTAGAACCTGAATCTTCTCTTCATGCAAATGCTAGTTTCCCAGGTTATTCACATAATGGAAGTCATTCATTATGCCTCTCAGCAGTTAAAGTTTCTCAACAGACTGGACCTTCTAATCATGCTGTTAACAGTCTTTCAAGTTCTCTACAACATAACAATCAGTCCTCGTGCCATTTTGATGATACAGATGTTTTTCTCAAACCTAAATCTTCAGCTTGTGCAGCAGATAATTTGTTAAGTCTTACAGAAAGATTAGACTTTGCTGAACATTTGAAAAATGAGGGTAAAGGAAAAAAATCTCACTCTTTAGACAGACAGAAACTTGTAGATGACATTTCAAATAATTTACTTTCATCCATTATGAAGGATACTACACAGCTATTCAGAGACATTTTAAAGGACAAGGATTGTGTTAGTAGAAAATGCCAGTGTGATATTAATGATGGGAAGCCTTCAACTTCTCCATCAGATCCCTCTCAGATTCCTGAAGGTATTGAGAAGAATGAAATTTCAAAAACTATCCAGTTGCATCAAGAACTCAAAGAATTGTCCAAAATTAATGAAAAGTTAGCATTTTTGAAAAAGGATGATTCTAAGGAGACAGAAGAGCTTAATGATATTTCTGAATCAAGCAGTAGCAACAAGTCACAAATCTTAAAACGAGTCAATGAGCTAATTGGTGAAGATGGGTCATCTCCATGTTCACTTTCACAAGCCTCTCCTAGACCAATGGATATGCACCTGACACCACAGATGACCTTTGACCTAAGTCCTGACACACACTCTCCAGTTTCTCCTGCTCCAGGTTAGTTTTTGCTTCTGATTATTAATTTTTTCTATAAAGCTTTTATTAGCTATCTTTATGCACATTACAATCAAAAGTAGGAAGACTTATGAAGTTCATGAGCTATTATTTTGCATTATGTAAAGATTTTTGTTAATTTGATTTCACATTTTCTCTTTTTCACTGAATGAGCTCTAACATTACAACTAAGAAGGAAAATAAAATTATATGATAATCTGCACATGGCAACAAGTTGAAGGGATATTGGAGAATCCAATTGAATTTAAACCCTTTCAACAAGGAAGAAATGGAATTGAGTGTGTAAGAATACCATAGCATACTGTATATGAGAAAGAATTTTTTTCATATTTGCACATCTTTTCCCACATTAACACGGTAGTACTTAGAAGAGATGAAGATACAGCCCCTTTCGCTCACAGTCTTTCTCTAACTGTTATATATAATGCACTGAAAGTACAGCCCCCTTTCCACAACCAGGCCCCAGAAACATTTCTGTGTTTTCCCCCTGGTTCAGTCCAGTGACAGCATGTCTCCCACTGTATACCACATCACACCTGTTTACTCTATCCTATGCTTGCCTTATGCCTTCTAGCATGTTCAGGCCCAGAGCACCCAAAATCCTATTCAATCCACTCTTCTGTCTCCTGTTTGGTTAATCCTTCTTATCCCTTCCACTTTTGACTCATATCCCTGTTGTTAACCTCTTCTCATTTCTCCGTATCTTCAAACCATATCAGCTCACCCTCTTCATCTTTCAACTATATTCTTATTACCACACCTCTCTCTTACTTTATCATTTCTTACTAGATCAACCCTTCCTTGCACCACATTTTGTTTTTGAACATTTTGTTTCTAATATATTCACATTCTTTCATACATTGTTGTTTATAACCCTTGCTTTGTATTCATACCTTGCATTGGAATTACTGTACCTTCAAACATGTCTAACTTTGCCCACCTTGATAATGAATCCTCTTTCCAAATATTTCTCAATGCTCCCAAGACCTTTGCCTCTTACCCATCCTGCAATGCACTTCTGCTCCTGTGTTTCCATTAGCTGCTATGTCCACTTCCAGGAACTAAAACACTTTATATCCTCCATGTTTTCTCTTTCATACTCATATCCCAACTATCCTGTCTCCAGTGATGAACCTAATAGTCTTGCTTTTATTCACGTATATGCTCACCTTTCTTCTTTCACACATTCTCCCAAACTCGGACACCAGCTTCTGAAGTTTTTCACTCGAATCTGTCACCAGCGCTATATCATCAGAAAATAACAATGGACTCACCTCCCAGATCCCCTGTCCCCTACATAATGCATACTTACCCCTCTTGCCAAGATCCTTGCATTCACCTATTGCTATCACAGCTTGAACTGCTATAGTGACATCACTCACCCCTGCCTGAGACCCACCTTCACGTGGAACCTTTCAACCTCCTTTCTTATTATTCCTCCATGTGCTTTACCCTTTTGACAGAAACTCCTCTCTGCTTCTAATAGGTTTTCTCCCACACCATATATTTGTAGCACCATCCACAAAGCATCTTCATCAACCCTATCGTATGCTTTCTCCAGATCAAACAAGAATATGTGAGTCCAGCAAGGGGGATAAAAAGATAATTCATTGTGGTATGAGGAGGAATAAGAATTTTGCATGAAACAACTTCTGGAGCATGTGAAGGAAGGCTTTCTACATTGTTGAAATGAGTCCCAAATGAATCCAGAACAGATAATTATTGAATAAATGTAGCAGGAGAAACAGTATGATACCATCAAGTAAAATGTACAGTGAGTGCTACACTCTAGTCCTGCCAGAAACAGTATAATACCATCAAGTAAAATGTACAGTGAGTGCTACACTCTAGTCCTGCCATTTTGGCAAAATTTTCTCATAACTTGTGGGTAGTCTCTCAAAGCCAACAGCAGAAACACACTAAACCAGTTAAAGAACTAAAAAAAGTAATGTCCTGCTCAAATTGGGAATAGAAAAGCAATGAAAACATACGATTGAGACAGAAAATTGAGAATAAACTTGCTTAGAATGAGACTTAAGAAATTGTAATGAGAACAAAGAGTACAAAAACCAGCAGAGGATAAATAGAGGAATAGTGAATCCTTGGGAGGTAATCTATTAGGTAATGGGTGATAATCGTTGTGTGAAAAGAAAAATTTTTTCAGTGTTTTATGTTATGTTAATCTGTTCCTACAATTCCTCACTAATGCTGGAAACAGTGAGCAAGAATAAAAGAAATAGTAAAAGGTCCTATGGAAAACTATGTTTGAAGATCTTGAAATGCTGAGATATGATATGTTTATGTGGGATTGTTTTTAGGTCTTTTTATGTTTAAGTGGCAAGAGAGACCTTTGGCAAAGTTGACAAAGGGAAAACAAGGATGCTAAGAGTTCTTTGATTTTATAGTTACACATAGCTGGCCCATTCTCTAACATTTTGTATTGGTTTCCATCATGTAATAGCTGGAAAATGGATGTGAGTGGATGAGGCCATTTCTTTGTCCATTCCTGATGTTACCTTGCTAATGCAGGAAATAGCGAAGAAGCATGAAAAAAGAAAATAACATGACATGGTTTTCAGATACAAGAGAAGTAAATGAAACAGGCCTATTAGATATGAAATAGAAATTTGCTTTTCATATAGTATGGAAGTAAATGACTGCAAATGGGGTAAAACATCAGGAGATAAAGTGGCATGGAATTTCCGCCATGACAAATCAGACTGGAGAGCCATCGTTTAAATGATTTAAACATAAATTTGAGCAATATTTTCAGAGACATTAAGATAACAACAAACATGGAAGTATGTAATGAGAAAATAAGACAATAATCAGTGGGCTAATACCAAACTAAAAGAAAGTGAAAAACAAAAGATACCAAGAGACCAAAATAGCAAATGAATAGAAGATTGAAAAAGAAGAAAAGGTTAACAAGAAACACAATTTAAAGAGCTCAATGTGAAGATGAAAAACTTAAATGCAGAAACAGTGAAATCCCATAGAAGAAAGAGAAAAGAGATGGAGAGAGTTATACAAAAGTCACCCGAACTTACCATTTACGTACAGGATCAAAGCAGAATTGGAAGTCAGGATGTTAGACTGATTAATACATTTTAGTTTTCAGCCCAAAATGTAATGAGAAATTAATTGATGAGTTTTTTTAACCAACATGATGATATGTAGCGCTGGTGGCTGATTCATGTGAGAAACTGCAGAAGCTGGTGACTGAGTTTGGTAAAGTGTGTGAAAGAAGAAAGTTAAGAGTAAATGTGAATAAGAGCAAGGTAATTAGGTACAGTAGGGTTGAGGGTCAAGTCAATTGGGAGGTAAGTTTGAATGGAGAAAAACTGGAGGAAGTAAAGTGTTTTAGATATCTGGCAGTGGATCTGGCAGTGGATGGAACCATGGAAGCGGAAGTGGATCATAGGGTGGGGGAGGGGGCGAAAATCCTGGGAGGCTTTAAGAATGTGTGGAAGTCGAGAACATTATCTCGGAAAGAAAAAATGGGTATGTTTGAAGGAATAGTAGTTCCAACAATGTTGTATGGTTGCGAGGTGTGGGCTATGGATAGAGTTGTGCGCAGGAGGATGGATGTGCTTGAAATGAGATGTTTGAGGACAATGTGTGGTGTGAGGTGGTTTGATCGAGTAAGTAACGTAAGGGTAAGAGAGATGTGTGGAAATAAAAAGAGCGTGGTTGAGAGAGCAGAAGAGGGTGTTTTGAAATGGTTTGGGCACATGGAGAGAATGAGTGAGGAAAGATTGACCAAGAGGATATATGTGTCGGAGGTGGAGGGAACGAGGAGAAGTGGGAGACCAAATTGGAGGTGGAAAGATGGAGTGAAAAAGATTTTGTGTGATCGGGGCCTGAACATGCAGGAGGGTGAAAGGAGGGCAAGGAATAGAGTGAATTGGATCGATGTGGTATACCGGGGTTGACGTGCTGTCAGTGGATTGAATCAGGGCATGTGAAGCGTCTGGGGTAAACCATGGAAAGCTGTGTAGGTATGTATATTTGCGTGTGTGGACGTGTGTGTGTGTACATGTGTATGGGGGTGGGTTGGACCATTTCTTTCGTCTGTTTCCTTGTGCTACCTCGCAAACGCGGGAGACAGCAAAAAAAAAAAAAAAATGATGATATGCATTCATACATATTAAGATATCAGATGATATGATTAGAGTGATTGATCAGCTTAGAGAGAATTCAGCTCTGAGATGAGATGGAATTCCAGCCAACTCCCTGAAGACAAAAACAGCATCAGCAAAGCCAGTAATGTTACTGATGAGGCAAAGTTGACAAAAGCAGAATTGTAAATATTTACAAGATAGCATATAGAACACCAGTACACAGAGGGGGATCCAATCTAATGACTAAGCAGTACACAGTAGTCACTTGTACTTCACATGTAATAGATGTCTATGAAAGGCTGATAAAGGGACACATATTAGAAGTTCATGGATTCAGAGTTGGAATGAATACATAAACCTCATATTCTTTCATTACCATGTCATATTTGAAAGTTTAAAACAAAGAAAGGGAATGGATACAGTTTTCCTTGATGTTCTAGTGGCATTTAACAAAGGAAGCCACAGAATTTTAATTAAGATTAGAGAAGTAGATGGGTGGAGAAAATTTTTTAGCTAACAAAGTAGTTAGTTACCTGGTGTTGTTGTAGATTTACTTTTTTTAAACCTTTTTCATGTTTACATTATCTAATTTGATTTTTAATGAACATTGGATTAGCATGTCTTTGGATAGTGAAGCAGTGGACAATGGGGATTAGGTATATTCCATGGTTTACCTTGACTAATTCGTGTACTCTTGGCCAACCTACTGATAACACATTTCCTACCGTATACCACATATATTCATTTCATTCTGACTCTTGCATATCTCTCATCCTCCTATTTGTTGAGACCCTGATACCCAAAACTTTTTTCATGCCATCCTTCCATTCTCCCCCCCCCCCTCCTTCCCTCTTGGTCTCTCTCTGTCTGTCTCGTCTGTCTGTCTGTGTCTGTCTGTCTGTCTGTCTGTGTCTGTCTGTCTGTCTGTCTGTCTGTGTCTGTCTGTCTGTCTGTGTCTGTCTGTCTGTCTGTGTCTGTCTGTCTGTCTGTCTGTCTGTCTGTGTCTGTCTCTGTCTGTCTGTCTGTCTGTCTGTCTCTGTCTGTCTGTCTGTGTCTGTCTGTCTGTCTGTCTGTGTCTGTGTCTGTCTGTCTGTGTCTGTCTGTCTGTCTGTCTGTGTCTGTCTGTCTGTGTCTGTCTGTCTCTCTGTCTCTCTCTCTCTCTCTCTCTCTGTCTCTCTCTCTCTCTCTCTCTCTCTCTCTCTCTCTCTCTCTCTCTTCTGGTGTGGAGTTCATCTTCACCAATCTTTTTTCATACTTTTTGATGATTCACAGATGTTTGAGCTATGTGTTTTCAGATGGCTCTTGTTTCATTGATTTTTTTTCCTTTAATATATGGTAGTAACTGATTATTAACATAATATTCACACACATACCTGTTTTCTGATATACCTCTGAACTTTTTGATATGATGCTGTAAGTTTTGAGTATAGTTATTGAAGAACAGAATGGATATTCACCAGACATACAACCATCTGCAGCTGCACTTCCAGGACATGTACAAGTTACACTTCCCTGTGTGCACTCTAAACACCGAGCATTTCTACAACATTACGTCCACTGATTCAGCGTATCACAATGCCCTTCCTGCCCAAGTTGCGACATCCATACTGAAGATGCTGAACACTTACCACAAAATTGACTGCGTTCACCTCACACAGATATACACACAACATGATCACATTCTTTGACCTATGATCTTGCCTAGTGAATATGGCTGTTTTCCTGAATGCCATGGGAACCACATAGAAGGGGTTCCTAGGTTGGGAAGGTAAGATAATGTAAAGTTCCTAAGGCAAAAATTTGCCAAAAAGCCAGGGCTAGCAGATAATATAAGATTCCTGAGAGAAGAATTTGCCAAGAAACCAAGGCTAGCATGTAGCAGAGAATTTATTTTATTGGTGAATTACGATAACCTGTATCTTGAACCTCATCAGCATCACCGTCAAGAATGCTTGAAGACGTAGAGATGGAACAAGTCATAGAAACAGTCATTCCTGGTGCTGCTGTTCCTTCGGAATCAAAGGAAGATAGTGAGGACCAGGCACTGTCCCCTAGTCATGACATCAACAAGGCCAGTGACTACAGTCTTGACATGGTAAGAATTGAATTGCAGTATTCATCTGCATATTAATATTTGATTACATTGGTATTCCAGTTGTTTTTGTTGTTTATGTAAGAAACAAAAGTTTTCTGTATTTGTATTAAAAATGTGTACAGTATGTCATCTGTATTTGAAAAGCAGATTTTAATTTTGTTTGATAATTCGCTTTTTTTTTTTTTTTGGGCCGCTGTCTCCCGCATTTGCGAGGTAGCGCAAGGAAACAGACGAAAGAAATGGCCCAACCCACCCCCATACACATGTACACACACACACGTCCACACACGCAAATATACATACCTACACAGCTTTCCATGGTTTACCCCAGACGCTTCACATGCCCTGATTCAATCCACTGACAGCACGTCAACCCCGGTATACCACATCGATCCAATTTACTCTATTCCTTGCCCTCCTTTCACCCTCCTGCATGTTCAGGCCCCGATCACACAAAATCTTTTTCACTCCATCTTTCCACCTCCAATTTGGTCTCCCACTTCTCCTCGTTCCCTCCACCTCCGACACATATATCCTCTTGGTCAATCTTTCCTCACTCATTCTCTCCATGTGCCCAAACCATTTCAAAACACCCTCTTCTGCTCTCTCAACCACGCTCTTTTTATTTCCACACATCTCTCTTACCCTTACGTTACTCGATCAAACCACCTCACACCACACATTGTCCTCAAACATCTCATTTCCAGCACATCCATCCTCCTGCGCACAACTCTATCCATAGCCCACGCCTCGCAACCATGCAACATTGTTGGAACCACTATTCCTTCAAACATACCCATTTTTGCTTTCCAAGATAATGTTCTCGACTTCCACACATTCTTCAAGCCTCCCAGGATTTTCGCCCCCTCCCCCACCCTATGATCCACTTCCGCTTCCATGGTTCCATCCGCTGCCAGATCCACTCCCAGATATCTAAAACACTTTACTTCCTCCAGTTTTTCTCCATTCAAACTCACCTCCCAATTGACTTGACCCTCAACCCTACTGTACCTAATAACCTTGCTCTTATTCACATTTACTCTTAACTTTCTTCTTTCACACACTTTACCAAACTCAGTCACCAGCTTCTGCAGTTTCTCACATGAATCAGCCACCAGCGCTGTATCATCAGCGAACAACAACTGACTCACTTCCCAAGCTCTCTCATCCACAACAGACTTCATACTTGCCCCTCTTTCCAAAACTCTTGCATTCACCTCCCTAACAACCCCATCCATAAACAAATTAAACAACCATGGAGACATCACACACCCCTGCCGCAAACCTACATTCACTGAGAACCAATCACTTTCCTCTCTTCCTACACGTACACATGCCTTACATCCTCGATAAAAACTTTTCACTGCTTCTAACAACTTGCCTCCCACACCATATATTCTTAATACCTTCCACAGAGCATCTCTATCAACTCTATCATATGCCTTCTCCAGATCCATAAATGCTACATACAAATCCATGTGCTTTTCTAAGTATTTCTCACATCCATTCTTCAAAGCAAACACCTGATCCACACATCCTCTACCACTTCTGAAACCACACTGCTCTTCCCCAATCTGATGCTCTGTACATGCCTTCACCCTCTCAATCAATACCCTCCCATATAATTTGCCAGGAATACTCAACAAACTTATACCTCTGGAATTTGAGCACTCACTCTTATCCCCTTTGCCTTTATACAATGGCACTATGCACACATTCTGCCAATCCTCAGGCACCTCACCATGAGTCATACATACATTAAATAACCTTACCAACCAGTCAACAATACAGTCACCCCCTTTTTTTATAAATTCCACTGCAATACCATCCAAACCTGCTGCCTTGCCGGCTTTCATCTTCCGCAAAGCTTTTACTACCTCTTCTCTGTTTACCAACTCATTTTCCCTAACCCTCGCACTTTGCACACCACCTCAACCAAAACACCCTATATCTGCCACTCTATCAACAAACACATTCAACAAACCTTCAAAATACTCACTCCATCTCCTTCTCACATCACCACTACATGTTATCACCTCCCCATTTGCGCCCTTCACTGAAGTTCCCATTTGCTCCCTTGTCTTACGCACTTTATTTACCTCCTTCCAGAACATCTTTTTATTCTCCCTAAAATTTAATGATACTCTCTCACCCTAACTCTCATTTGCCCTTTTTTTCACCTCTTGCACCTTTCTCTTGACCTCCTGTCTCTTTCTTTTATACGTCTCCCACTCAATTTAATTTTTTCCCTGCAAAAATTGTCCAAATGCCTCTCTCTTCTCTTTCACTAATACTCTTACTTCTTCATCCCACCACTCACTACCCTTTCTATTATTATATGTTACATTAAAGCCTTGATATATGTCAAACACTGTTTGGGACACAAAGGCATCTCAGCAGAGTATTGAGAGATGTAAAGTTTTGTTGATAAATAGACAACATACCAACAGCTTTATGAAATGTAGGTTTTGATGTACCTTCTTGCAGTCATTCAGCTCTGATTCACATTTCCAAGAAAACTTAAATGACATTATGATGAAATACTTCCTTCAATTTTTATGGAAATACCTGCGTATTTCATGCATTCTCTTGGACTGTAAAGAAAGTGTAACTTTTGCATGGCTATTAGCACACTTAATTCTCACAGAAAGTGAAATATGTAAAATGGTGTTACTATATTTCCTTAATTATAAGGTGAGCATTTTTTCCCAGAGAAAATATTACAAAAGTGGGAATGCTACTTAAAATGGAATGCAGTGTAATTAGAATTCTTCAAATAATGGCCCCTTCCCACACCACTTCAACACAGTCATCTCTGCCACCACTACCACCATCACCCCTATCCCTAACATTACCAACCACCACCTTTATCTCATATTGTTACCATCATTTCCACCTCATATCATTACCAGCACCACCAGCACTACCACTACTTTCACTACATATCATTGCCATCCACCACCACCACTACCATTATCAACCACCAACATCACTACCACCACCTTCACCTCTTACCATTACCAACCACCTTGAAGCACTACCACCATCTCCACCTCATATCATTACCAACCACCACCACCACCACCACTGCTGCCACTGCTGCTACCGCATACAAAAGTAACAAAATACACATTTAAGTTGATTGAGGGCCCAGGAGGGTGTTCATATATTTGACATGTCTTTTGATAAGGAAAAGGGAACAATGAATGTCTTGTTTGACAGGTCTGTAGTATGATATATGGGAGATAGGTCATTTCTTTATTTCAAAAGACTGTTTTCTGCCTATACTCTACTCTGTACTACATGCAGTATAATGTTATTTAATAATGGGCTACATTATGTTACCAAATTCGCAGATGATGCTAAGCTGGGAAATAAATTTACAACTGAACTTGAATGCCTGCAGTTTTAGACTGATTTAGACAAACTGATGGACAGGCCTCGTAGGTGGCAAATGCATTTTGATATAGATAAATACAAAGTTTTACATATTGAGTGAAATAAAAAGGTCAACTTTGTGAATTCTGTTGAACTGCAGAAGGTAAATGAGAAAAAAGACTTACTTATGATAATCTCTGGTGACCTAAGACCAAGTAAGCAGTGCTTTGAAGGAGTAAAATGAGTGAACAAGGTTCTTGGATTCTTAGGTAGGACTTTCAAATTAAGTGTAGGGAAATCATCCCAACACTTTACAGTGCATGGGTGCATACTCCACTTTAGTACTTTATTCAGTTAAGGCCATCCCAATTTGAAAAAATGTAGACAGAATAGAGAGTACACTGTCAAGCTATCAAGATGATTCCTGAGCTGAGAAACAAATCCCATGAGAGTTTACTAAATTACTTAAATCCACTTATAGCTTAGAAAAGTTTTACCAAGGATGTAAGGCATGTGTACGAGTAGGAAGAGAGTGATTGGTTTCCAGAGATTGTTAGTTTGTGGCAGGGGTGTGTGATGTCCCCATGGATGTTTGTTTTGTTTATGGATGGGGTGGTTAGGAAGGTAAATGCAAGAGTTTTGGAGAGAGGGGCAACTATGAAGTCCGTTGGGGATGAGAGAGCTTGGGAAGTGAGTCAGTTGTTTGCTGATGATACAGCTCTAGTGGCAGATTCGAGTGAGAAACCGCAGAAGTTGGTGACTTGAGTTGAGAAAAGTGTGTGAAAGGAGAAAGTTGAGTATAAATGTGAATAAGAGCAAGGTTATTAGGTTCAGTAGGATGGAGGGACAAGTTTATTGGGATTTAAGTTTGAATGGAAAAAAATTGGAGGAGGTGAAGTGTTTTAGATATCTGGGAGTGGGCTTAGCAGTGGATGGAACCATGGAAGCAGAAGTGAGTCACAGGGTGGAGGAGGGGGCAAAGGTTTTGGGGTTGATGAAGAATGTGTTGAAGGAGAGAACATTATCTCAGAGAGCAAAAATAGGTGTTTTAAGGAACAGTAGTTCCAACAATGTTGTATGCTTGCAAAGTATGGGCTGTAGATAGGGTTGTACAGAGGAGGGTGGATGTGTTGGAAATGAAATGTTTGAGGACAATATGTGGTTTGATTAAGTAATGAAAGGGTTAGAGAGATGTGTGGAAATAAAGAGTGTGGTTGAGAGAGCTGAAGAGGGTATGTTGAAAAGGTTTGGACATATGGAGAGAATGAGTGAGGAAATATTGACAAAGAGGATATATGTGTCAGAGGTGGAGGGAACAAGGAAAAGTGGGAGACCAAATTGGAGTTGGAAGAATGGAGTGAAAAAGATTTTGAGCAATCAGGGCCTGAACATACAGGAGGGTGAGAGGCGTGCAAGGAATAGAGTGTATTGGAACAGTGTGGTATACTGGGGTTGACGTGCTATCAGTGGACTGGACCAGGCCATGTGACACATCTAGGGTAAACCATGGAAAGGTCTGTGGGGCCTGGATGTGGATAGGTAGCTGTGGTTTCAGTGCATTACACATGACAGCTAGAGACTGTGAACGAATGTGGCCTTTTTTTTCCTGTTTTTCTGGCACTACCCCGCTGAACCTGGGGGGGAATGATGTTGCTTCCTGTGGGTTGGGGTATCAACAGGAATGGATGAAGGCAAGCATGAGTATGAGTATGTACATGTGTATAGGTGTTTATGTATATATAAGTGTATATGAGTGGATGGGCCATTCTTCGTCTGTTTCCTGGCGCTACCTCACTGACTCAGGAAACAGCAGTTAAGTATAATAGATGAAATAACCTTAGAAAGGAGATGGAAAGATGATCCTGTATAGGTATTGGAAATTATCAAAGGCTTTGATAACCTTGATCTAACAAGCTATGTAAGATTAGATTGTTTGATTTCACTCATGGTAATATACAGTCTCATAGGCCAACATTTTATGTTCAATGAGGCTAAGTACTTTTTCTTCAAAAGGTTTGTTGATATTTGAGATGATTTACCAAGTAGATTGGGACATTTAAGAATAGATATGATAAATATTTCACTTGATGTGTACAACTAAAATTATATGTATGTCCCCCCCTAGTCACTTGAACATTTTGCAAGGTTTTCTCTTTGAAGTGTCTGTATGCCTTTCAACTTTAACCATATTAATTTGTGAGTTTCTTAAATCTGCTGCTATCACAAGCATCCTCAAAGGGATCCAGTGGTTTATTGCTGCTTGAATTCCTGTGTATATTAGTATATTTAGAAATACTGTACACAGATACTGTATAACATGTACAGTAATTCTGTGTGCACCATCCCAAACAAAGTCCACATTTCTAAAGCGTGCAGGAAGTGCCCTCAGATCAGACCTCTGTGGTAGTGAATTAGAGATAAATGTGGTCTCAATCAGCAGATGTGAGTACAGCAACCTGACTGGCCTCCAAGCAAATGTTACTTGTAATTCTTAAAATAATGGGGGTAATTAATGTAGCCACATTATTGAAAATCAGATTTTAAATCATGAATAATCAGGACATTAGTATGAATTAGAAATTATATAGTGCTGGAGATAGGGGAGAAAGAATACTTCCCACGCATTCCTCATGTGTTGTAGAAGGCAACTAAAGGGGACGGGAGTGGGGGGGGCTAGAAACCCTCCCCTCCTTGTATTTTAACTTTCTGAAAGGGGAAACAGAAGAAGGAGTCACACAGGGAGTGCTCATCCTCCTCAAAGGCTCATATTGGGGTGTCTAAATGTGTGTGGATGTAACCAAGATGAGAAAAAAGGAGAGATAGGGAGTATGTTTGAGGAAAGGAACCTGCATGTTTTGGCTCTGAGTGAAACGAAGGTAGAGGGTAAAGGGGAAGCGTAGTTTGGGAATGTTTGGGAGTAAAGTCAGAGGCTGGTGAGAGGACAAGAGCAAGGGAAGGAGTAGCACTACTCATGAAACAGGAGTGGTGGGAGTATGTGATAGAGGGTAAGAAAGTAAACTCTAGATTGATATGGGTAAAACTGAAAGTGGATGGAGAGAGATGGGTGATTATTGGTGCATATGCACCTGGGCATGAGAAGAAAGATCATGAGAGGCAAGTGTTTTTGGAGCAGCTGAGTGAGTGTGTTAGTAGTTTTGATGCACGAGACCGGGTTATAGTGATGGGTGATTTGAATGCAAACGTGAGTAATGTGGCAGTTGAGGGAATGATTGGTGTACATGGAGTGTTCAGTGTTGTAAATAGAAATGGTGAAGAGCTTGTAGATTTATGTGCTGAAAAAGGACTGGTGATTGGGAATACCTGGTTTGAAAAGAGAGATATACATAAGTATACGTATGTAAGTAGGGGAGATGGCCAAAGGGCGTTATTGGATTATGTGTTAAATGATAGGCGCGCGAAAGAGAGACTTCTGGATATTAATGTGCTGGGAGGTGCAACTGAAGGGATGTCTGATCACTATCTTGTGGAGGTGAAGGTGAAGATTTGTAGAGGTTTTCAGAAAAGAAGAGAGAATGTTAGGGTGAAGAGAGTGATGAGAGTAAGTGAGCTTGGGAAGGAGACTTGTGTGAGGAAGTACCAGGAGAGACTGAGTGCAAAATGGGAAAAGGTGAGAACAAAGGAGGTAAGGGGAGTGGGGGAGGAATGGGATGTATTTAGGGAAGCAGTGATGGCTTGCGCAAAAGATGCTTGTGACATGAGAAGCATGGGAGGCTGGCAGATTAGAAAGGGTAGTGAGTGGTGGATGATGAAGTAAAATTATTAGTGAAAGAGAAGAGAGAGGCTTTTGGACGATTTTTGCAGGGAAATAATGCAAGTGACTTGGAGATGTTTAAAAGAAAGAGACAGGAGGTCAAGAGAACGGTGCAAGAGGTGAAAAAGAGGGCAAATGAGAGTTGGGGTGAGAGAGTATCATCAAATTTTAGTGAGAATAAAAAAGATGTTTTGGAAGGAGGTAAATAAAGTGTGTAAGGCAAGGGAACAAATGGGAACATCAGTGAAGGGGGTTAATGTGGAGGTGATAGCAAGTAGTGGTGATGTGAGAAGGAGATGGAGTGAGTATTTTGAAGGTTTGTTGAATGTGTTTGATGATAGAGTGGCAGACATAGGGTGTTTTGGTCGAGGTGGTATGCAAAGTGAGAGGGTGAGGGAAAATGATTTGCTAAACAGAGAAGAGGTAGTAAAAGCTTCGTGGAAGATGAAAGCCGGCAAGGCAGTGGGTTTGGATGGTATTGCAGTGGAATTTATTAAAAAAGGGGGTGACTGTATTGTTGACTGGTTGGTAAGGTTATTTAATGTATTTATGACTCATGGTGAGGTGCCTGAAGATTGGCGGAATGCTTGCATAGTGCCATTGTACAAAGGCAAAGGGGATAAAAGTGAGTGCTCAAATTGCAGAGGAATAAGTTTGTTGAGTATTCCTGGTAAATTATATAGGAGAGTATTGATTGAGAGGGTGAAGGCATGTACAGAGCATCAGATTGGGGAAGAGCAGTGTGGTTTTAGAAGTGGTAGAGGATGTGTGGATCAGGTGTTTGCTTTGAAGAATGTATGTGAGAAATACTTCGAAAAGCAAATGGATTTGTATGTAGCATTTATGGATCTGGAGAAGGCATATGATAGAATTAACAGAGATGCTCTGTGGAAGGTATTAAGAATATATGGTGTGGGAGGCAAGTTGTTAGAAGCAGTGAAAAGTTTTATCGAGGATGTAAAGCATGTGTACGTGTAGGAAGAGAGGAAAGTGATTGGTTCTCAGTGAATGTAGGTTTGTGGCAGGAGTGTGTGATGTCTCCATGGTTGTTTAATTTGTTTTTATGGATGGGGTTGTTAGGGCGGTGAATGCAAGAGTTTTGGAGAGAGGGGCAAGTATGCAGTCTGTTGTGGATGAGAGAGCTTGGGAAGTGAATCAGTTGTTGTTCACTGATGGTACAGCGTTGGTGGCTGATTCGTGTGAGAAACTGCAGAAGCTGGTGACTGAGTTTGAGCGGATGGAACCATGGAAGTGGAAGTGAATCATATGGTGGGGGAGGGGGCTAAAGTTCTGGGAGCGTTGAAAAATGTGAGGAAGTCAAGAACGTTATCTTGGAAAGCAAAAATGAGTATGTTTGAAGGAATAGCGGTTCCAACAATGTTATATGGTTGCAAGGTGTTGGCTATAGATAGAGTTGTGCGGGGAAGGGTGGATGTGTTGGAAATGAGATGTTTAAGGACAATATGTGGTGTGAGGTGGTTTGATCGAGTAAGTAATGAAAGAGTAAGAGAGAAGTGTGGTAATAAAAGGAGTGTTGTTGAGAGAGCAGAAGAGGGTGTTTTGAAATGGTTTGGTCTCATGGAGAGAATGAATGAGGAAAGATTGACAAAGAGGATTTATGTGTCAGAGGTGGAGGGAACGAGGAGAAGTGGGAGACCAAACTGGAGGTGGAAGGATGGAATCAGAAAGATTTTAAGTGATCGAGGCCTGAACATGCTGGAGGGTGAAAGGCGTGCAAGGAATAGAGTGAATTGGAATGATGTGGTATACCGGGGTTGACGTACTGTCTGAACCAGGGCATGTGAAGCGTCTGGGGTAAATCATGGAAAGTTTTGTGGAGCCTGGATGTGGAAAGGGAGCTGTGGTTTCGTTGCATTATACATGACAGCTAGAGGCTGAGTGTGAATGAGTGTGGCCTTTGTTGTCTTTTCCTAGTGCCACCTCGCGCACATGCAGGGGAACGGGGTTGTCGTTCATGTGTGGCGGGGTGGCGACAGGAATGAATAAGGGCAGACAGTATGAATTATGTACATGTGTATATATGTATATGTCTCTGTGTGTATATATATATATATATATATATATATATATATTTATATGTTGAGATGGATAGATATGTATATGTGTGTGTGTGGATGTGTATGTATATACATGTGTATGTGGGTGGGTTGGGCCATTTTTTCGTCTGTTTCCTTGCGCTACCTCACTAACACTGGAGACAGCGACAAAGTATAATAGATGCAAATAAATAATGCTTTTCAGTTTGCACTTAAGTCAATGAATGTGAAAGTCAAATTTATTCACTAGATACATCATGCTACTTGCTACTTATTATCTCAACATTTCTGGTTGTACTTATAGTTTTTGATGGCTGTAGTTGATTTTCTATTATGTTTGCTCTCAACTTTCATAAAAAAAAAAGATGAGAATGATTGATATTTGTTATATCAATAGGGGAAGAGCATGAAGGAGGAGCATTTTGAATGTGAATGTAATTTTGATGTGTGGTTTCAAAGAGGTGTCTTAATTTTGGGAAGTGGCTTGAGATAAAGGTCTGAGCTTTTCTAAATGGTACATGTCCAATACCCACCCTGCAGCTTAGAATGGGGAATGGAGCATAAAGAATGATGCAGTGAAAAAGAGACCAGGGAACATTGAAATGGAATCAAGGTAGAGACAGAAAAATTAGGAATATTTATGGTCCAGTAGATGCAAGGTTTAAAAAGTACTGAGTATACAGGGTAATTGCTTGTTTGGAAAAAAAGGGGATTTTAGATATACCTAGAAACATGGAGATTGATGAGGAAACACTGATGAATTCGGTAAGAAAGTGAGTGGCACCAAAATTTGGTAGATTAGTGAAGCTGGTGGCTGATAGATGTAAATTGCCAACGATATTTGGACTGGAAGAAGACTAAATTCCAAATAAAGAGGAAAAGTTAAAGAAGGAAGGAATGCTGATCAAAAGACTTCCAGTGGCTACAGACATGGCAAGTGCAGTTTTTGATATAAAGGAGATGAGGAGATTTAGTGGATATAATCAGGGTAGAGGTTGTGTGAGGGTAGAAAACATTATCTTGGACAGTGAGGATGGGTGGTTTGAAGGAATAGTGGTTCCAACAATGTCATATGATTGCAAGGCATGGGCTATGAATAGGGTTGTGCGGAGGAGGGTGTATATTTTGGTGGTGGGGGTTTGAGGACAATGTGTGGTGTGAGGTGGTTTGGTTGAGTAAGTGATGAGGGGGTGAGAGAGATGTGTGGAAATTAGAAAAGTGTGATTGAGAGGGCAGAAGGGGGTGTGTTGAAATGGTTTGGACATTTGGAGAGAATGAGAGAGGAAAGGTTGATAAAGAGGATATATGTGTCAGAGGAGAAGCAGGAGACCAAATTGGAGGTGAAGGGATGGAGTGAAAATGATTTTGAGCAATCGGTACCTGTACATACAGGAGGGTGAGAGGCGTGCAGGGAATAAAGTGAATTGGAACGATGTGGTATACCGGGGTCGATGTGCTGTCAGTGGACTGAACCAGGGCATAAGATACATCTGAAGTAAACCTTGGAAAGGTCTGTTGGGCCTGGATGTGGATAGGGGGCTGGGATTTGGTGCGTTACACATGACAGCTAGAGACTGAGTGTGAACGAATATGGCCTTTTTTGTCTGTTTTCCTCGCACTTCCCCACTGAAGTGGGGGCAGCGGTGCTGTTTCCTATGGGGTGGGGTGGTGCTGGGTATGAATGGAGACAAGCAAGTATGAATATGTACATGTGTGTATATGTCTATGTATGTGTATGTATATGTGTATATGTATGTGTATGTATATATACATGTAAGGGCATTTATATATGTGTGTGTATATGAGTGGATGGCTCATTCTTTGTTTGTTTCCTGGCACCACCTCGCTGATGCCGGAAACGGCAATCAAGTATAATAGATTGATGAAATATATTTTATACTTGATCGCTCTTTCCCGCATCAGCAAGGTAGCACTAGGAAACAGACTATGAATATCCATCCTCTTTTAGAGTGAATTGGAACGATTTGGTATATCGGGGTTGACGTGCTGTCAGTGGATTAAATCAGGGCATGTGAAGCATCTGGGGTAAACCATAGAAACCAAGGGAGCTGTGGTTTCGGTGCATCACACATGACAGCTAGAGACTGAGTGTGAACGAATGTGGCCTTTGTTTTCTTTTTGTAGCTCTACCTCTCACGCGCATGAAGGGGGGGGTGCCGTTTCATGTGTGGTGGGATGATGACAGGAATGGATGAAGGTGACTAAAGGGGACTGGAGTGGGGGGCCAGAAACCCTCCCCTCTTTGTATTTTAACTTTCTAAAAGGGGAAACAGAAGAAGAGTCATGCGGGGAGTGTTCATCCTCCTCGAAGGTTCAGATTGGGGTGTCTACACGTGTGTGGATGTAACCAAGATGAGGAAAAAAGGAGAGATAGGTAGTATGTTTGAGGAAAAGAACCTGGATGTTTTGACTCTGAATGAAATGAAGCTCAAGGGTAAACGTGGAGAGTGGTTTGGGAATGTCTTGGGAGTAAAGTCAGGGGTTGGTGAGAGGACAAAAGCAAAGGAAGGAGTAGCACTACTCCTGAAGCAGGAGTTGTGAGAATATGTGATAGAGTGTAAGAATGTAAACTCCAGATTGATATGGGTAAAACTGAAAGTGGATGGAGAGAGATGGGTGAATATTGGTGCCTATGCACCTGGTCATGAGAAGAAAGATCATGCGAGGCAAGTGTTTTGGGAGCAGCTGAGTGTGTTAGCAGCTTTGATGCATGAGACTGGGTTATAGTGGCGGGTGATTTGAATGCAAAGGTGAGTGATGTGGCAGTTGAGGGTGTAATTGGCGTACATGGGATGTTCAGTGTTGTCAATAGAAATGGTGAAGAGCTTGTAGATTTGTGTGCTGAAAATGGTCTGGTGATTGGGAATACCTGGTTTAAAAAGAGAGATATACATAAGTATACATATGTAAGTAGGAGAGATGGCCAGAGAGCAGTATTGGATTACGTGTTAATTGATAGGCGTGTGAAAGAGAGACTTTTGGATATTGATGTGCTGAGAGGGGCAACTGGAGGGACGTCTGATCATTATCTTGTAGAGGTTTTCAGAAAAGGAGAGAGAATGTTGGGGTGAAGAGAGTGGTGAAAGTAAGTGAGCTTGGAAAGGAGACTTGTGTGAGGAAGTACCAGGAGAGATTGAGTGCAGAATGGAAAAAAGTGAGAGCAGATGATTCAGAGGAGTAGGGGAGGAATGGGATGTATTTAGGGAAGCAGTGATGGCTTGCGCAAAAGATGCTTGTGGCATGCGAAAGGTGGGAGGTGGGCAGATTAGAAAGGGCAGTGAGTGGTAGGATGAAGTATGATTGTTAGTGAAAGAAATGATTTTTGCAGGGAAGTAGTGCAAATGACTGGGAGATGTATAAAAGAAAGAGGCAGGAGGTCAAGAGAAAGGTGCAAGAGGATAAAAAAGAGGGCAAATGAGAGTTGTGATGAGAGAGTATCATTAAATTTTAGGAAGAATGAAAAGATGTTCTGGAAGGAGGTAAATAAGATGCATAAGACAAGAGGACAAATGGGAACATACTTGAAGGGGGCTAAGGTGATAACAAGTAGTGGTGAAGTGAGAAGGAGATGGAGTGAATATTCTGAAGGTTTGTTGAATGTGTTTCATGATAGAGTGGCAGATGTAGGGTGTTTTGGTCGAGGTGGTGTGCGAAGTGAGAGGGTCAGGGAGAATGGTTTGGTAAACAGAGAAGAGGCAGTGAAAGCTTTGTGGAAGATGAAAGCCAGCAAGGCGGTGGGTTTGGAGGGTATTGCAGTGGAATTTATTAAAAAAAGGGGGTGACTGTGTTGTTTACTGGTTGGTGAGGATATTCAATATATGGTTTGGTAAACAGAGAGGAGGTAGTGAAAGCTTTGTGGAAGATGAAAGCCAGCAAGGCGGTGGGTTTGGATGATATTGCAGTGGAATTTATTAAAAAAGGGGGTGACTGTGTTGTTGACTGGTTGGTGAGGATATTCAATGTATGTATGGTTCATGGTGAAATATCTGAGGATTGGTGGAATGCATGCATAGTGCCATTTTATAAGGCAAAGGGGATGAAGGTGAGTGTTCACATTACAGAGGTATAAGTTTGTTGAGTGTTCCTGGGAAATTATGTGGGAGGGTATTGATTGAGAAGGTAAAGGCATGTACAGAGCATCAGATTGGGGAAGAGCAGTGTGGTTTCAGAAGTGGTAGAGGATGTGTGGATCAGGTGTTTGCTTTGAAGAATGTATGTGAGAAATACTTAGAAAAAAAGATGGATTTGTATGTGGCATATATGGATCTGGAGAAAGCATATGATAGAGTTGATAGAGATGCTTTGTGGAAGGTATTAAGAGTATATGGTGTGGGAGGTAAGTTGCTAGAAGCAATGAAAAGTTTTGATTAATGATGTAAGGCATTTGTACGAGTAGGAAGAGAGGAAAGTGATTGGTTCCCAGTGAATGTCTGTTTGCACAGAGATGTGTGATGTCTCCATGGCTGTTTAATTTGATTATGGATGGGGTTGTGAGGGAAGTGAATGCAAGAGTTTTAGAGAGAGGGGCAAGTATGCAGTCTGTTGTTATATATTATACTTAGTTGCTGTCTCCCGCATTAGTGAGGTAGGGCAAGGAAACAGACAAAAAAATGGCCCAACCCACCCACACACACATGCATGTACATAAACCCCCACACGCGCACATATACGTACCTATACATTTCAACGTATACATCTATATACATACACAGGCATATGCATGTACACATCCACACTTGCTGCTTTCATCCATTCCCGTTGCAACCCTGTCATTCATGAAATGATGTAAGGCATGTGTATGAGTAGGAAGAGAGGAAAGTGATTGGTTCCTAGTGAATGTCGGTTTGCATAGGGGTTTGTGATGTCTCCATGGCTGTTTAATTTGATAATGGATGGGGTTGTTAGGGATGTGAATGCAAGAGTTTTGGAGAGAGGGGCAAGTATGCAGTCTGTTGTTATGTTTGATACTTAGTTGCTGTCTCCCGCGTTAGTGAGGTAGGGCAAGGAAACAGACAAAAAAATGGCCCAACCCACCCACACACACATGCATATACTTAAACGCCCACACACACACATATACGTACCTATATATTTCAATGTATACATTCATATACATACACAGGCATATGCATGTACACATCCACTCTTCCTGCTTTCATCCATTCCCGTTGCAACCCTGTCACACACACACACACACACACACACACACACACACACACACACACACACACACACACCTCCCATGCGCATGCACTTCAGGCAGTGCTAGGAAAAGACAACAAAGGCCACATTCATTCACACTCAGTGCCTGACTTTCATGTGTAATGTTCCGAGACCACAACTCCCCTTCTGCATCCAGGCCCCACAAAACTTTCCATGGTTTATTCCATACGCTTCACATGCCCTGGTTTAATCCATTGACAGCACGTCCACCACAGTATACTGCATAGTTTCAATTCACTCTACTCCTTGCACATCTTTCACCCTCCTGCATGTTCAGTCCCCGATAGCTCAAAATCTTTTTTACTCCATCCTTCCACTTCCAATTTGATGTCCTACTTCTCCTCGTTCCCTCACTTATTCTCTCCATGTTGCCAAATCATTTTAGTACACCTGCTCTCTCAACCAAACTTTTTATTACCACACATCTCTTTTACCCTTTCATTACTCACTCGATCAAAGCACCTCACACCACATATTGCCCTCAAACATTTCATTTCCAACACATCCACCCTCCTCTGCACAACCCTATCTATAGCGCATGCCTCGCAACCATACCGTAGTGTATATATATATTATTATCATTATTATTATTATTATTATTATTATTATTTTTTTTTTTTTTTTTTTTTTTTTTTTTTTTTTGTCGCTGTCTCCCGCGTTTGCGAGGTAGCGCAAGGAAACAGACGAAAGAAATGGCCCAACCCACCCCCATACACATGTACACACACACACGTCCACACACGCAAATATACATACCTACACAGCTTTCCATGGTTTACCCCAGACGCTTCACATGCCCTGATTCAATCCACTGACAGCACGTCAACCCCGGTATACCACATCGATCCAATTCACTCTATTCCTTGCCCTCCTTTCACCCTCCTGCATGTTCAGGCCCCGATCACACAAAATCTTTTTCACTCCATCTTTCCACCTCCAATTTGGTCTCCCACTTCTCCTTGTTCCCTCCACCTCCGACACATCAATCCTCTTGGTCAATCTTTCCTCACTCATTCTCTCCATGTGCCCAAACCATTTCAAAACACCCTCTTCTGCTCTCTCAACCACGCTCTTTTTATTTCCACACATCTCTCTTACCCTTACGTTACTTACTCGATCAAACTACCTCACACCACACATTGTCCTCAAACATCTCATTTCCAGCACATCCATCCTCCTGCGCACAACTCTATCCATAGCCCACGCCTCGCAACCATACAACATTGTTGGAACCACTATTCCTTCAAACATACCCATTTTTGCTTTCCGAGATAATGTTCTTGACTTCCACACATTCTTCAAGGCCCCAGAATTTTCGCCCCCTCCCCCACCCTATGATCCACTTCCGCTTCCATGGTTCCATCCGCTGCCAGATCCACTCCCAGATATCTAAAACACTTCACTTCCTCCAGTTTTTCTCCATTCAAACTCACCTCCCAATTGACTTGACCCTCAACCCTACTGTACCTAATAACCTTGCTCTTATTCACATTTACTCTTAACTTTCTTCTTCCACACACTTTACCAAACTCAGTCACCAGCTTCTGCAGTTTCTCACATGAATCAGCCACCAGCGCTGTATCATTATTATTATTATTATTATTATTATTATTATTATTATTATACTTTGTCACGGTCTCCCGTGTTAGCGAGGTAGTGCAAGGAAACAGACGAAAGAATGGCCCAACCCACCCACATACCCATGTATATACATACATGATAACACACGCACATATACATACCTATACATCTCAATGTATACATATATATACACACACAGACATATACATATATATACACATGCACATAATTCATACTGTCTGCCCTTATTCATTCCTGTCGCCACCCCGCCACACGTGAAATAACAACCCCCTCCCCCCGCATGTGCATGAGGTAGCGCCAGGAAAAGACATCCACACACATTTAGACACCCCAATCTGAGCCTTCGTGGAGGATGAGCACTCCCTGCGTGACCTCTCCTTCTGTTTCCCCTTATAGAAAGTTAAAATACAAGGAGGGGAGGGTGTCTAGCCCCCCCGCTCCCATACCCTTTATTCGCCTTCTAAGACTCGTGAGGAATGCATGGGAAGTATTCTTGCTCGGTAGTATGTTTGAGGAAAGGAACCTGGATGTTCTGGCTCTGAGTGAAATGAAGCTCAAGGGTAAAGGGGAAGAGTGGTTTGGGAATGTCTTGGGAGTAAAGTCAGGGGTTGGTGAGATGACAAGAGCAAGGGAAGGAGTAGCACTACTTCTGAAACAGGAGTGGTGGGAGTATGTGAAAGTGTGTAAGAAAGTAAACTCTAGATTGATATGGGTAAAACTGAAAGTGGATAGAGAGAGATGGGTGATTATTGGTGCATATGCACCTGGGCATGAGAAGAAAGATCATGAGAGGCAAATGTTTTGGGAGCAGCTGAGTGAGTGTTAGTAGTTTTGATGCACAAGACTGGGTTATAGTGATGGGTGATTTGAATGCAAAGGTGAGTAATGTGGCAGTTGAGGGAATAACTGGTGTACATTTGGTGTTCTGTGTTGTAAGTGGAGATGATGAAGAGCTTGTCGATTTGTGCGCTGAAAAAGGACTGGTGATTGGGAATACCTGCTTTAAAAAGAGAGATATACATAAGTATACATATGTAAGTAGGAGAGATGGCCAGAGAGTGTTATTGGATTACGTGTTAATTGATAGGTGTGCGAAAGAGAGACTTTTGGATGTCATTGTGCTGAGAGGTGCAACTGGAGGGATGTCTGTGGTTTTGGTGCATTATGCATGACAGCTAGAAACTGAGTGTGAAGAATGTGGCTTTTGTTGTCTTTTCCTAGTGCTACTTCATGCACATGTGGGGGGGAGGGGGTTGTCATTTCATGTGTGGTGGGGCGGCAGCAGGAATGAATAAGGGCAGACAGTATGAATTATGTACATGTGTATATATGTATATGTCTGTGCGTGTTAATATATGTATACGTTGAGATGTATAGGTATGTGTATGTCCGTGTGTGAATGTGTATGTGGGTGGGTTGGGCCATTCTTTCGTCTGCTTCCTTGCGCTACCTTGCTAACGCGGGAGATCGACAAAGTATAATAATAAAAAAAAATATATATTTTATCCCAGGGGATGGGGAGAAAGAAAACTGCCCACATATTCCCTGTGTGTCATAGAAGGCAACTAAAAGGGCAAGGAGCGGGGGTTGGAAATCCTCCATTTCCATTTATAATTTACCAAAAGAAGGAATGGTGATGTGGGCCATGTGAGGATATTCCCTCAAAGGGTCACTCCTCTATTCTTAATGCTACCTCCCTAACGTGGGATAAGGCGAATATGTATAAGAAAAATATGTATATGTATACATGCACACATAAACACACATACACATACATATACAGATATATACATATCAAAATATACATATATACATACATACACTTACACAGACATATACGTATATACTTTTCTTTCTTTCATACTATTCGCCATTTCCCGCATTAGCGAGGTAGCGTTAAGAACAGAGGACTGGGCCTTTGAGGTAATATCTTCACCTGGCCCCCTTCTCCGTTTTTTCTTTTGGAAGATTAAAAAAAGAAAAAAAGAAACGAGAGGGGAGGATTTTCAGCCCCCTGCTCCCTGCCCATTTAGTTGCCTACGACACGCAGGGAATACATGGAAGGTATTCTTTCTCCCTTATCCTCAGGGATATATGTATGTACATATTCATACTTGCTTGCCTTTACTAGCACAACCCCGCCTCACATGAAACAGGATTGCCACCACCAGGTAGCACCAGGAAAACAGCCAAAAAGGCCACATTCGTTCACATTCAGTCTCAATCTCTCATTTGTGATGCACTGAAACCACAGCTCCCAATTGAGGCACCCATTTTATTGATGAACTCAAAGGGGTGGATGAACCGCTGGGTTATCTGTGTGGTGACTGCCGCAACCAGGATTCGAACCTATGCACTTGACCCTGGGCAGCCCATGAATGTTTCACAGTCAGGAATGCTAACATCTACACCATATGACACCTCATGAATTTATGTTTGTCGTCTGCATTGACCTTGTTTTCACTCTATCTGTTCCATTCATCCACAACTCGTATGTTATGAAAATATTTCTTTGCATCGTTTTTTTACAACTTTTTAATCAAGTTCATGTTATATCACCTTGTTGCTGTATCCCTACATCTCTCAAAGAAGTTTCCACTGTCCACCTTGTCAGTCTTTCTTCAATACTTAAAGGTTATTTTCCAGTCACCCCTCAGCCTTTCTTCCCTGTAGCTTAGCTATCTTAATTTTGGTACTATCTTTGTTGCCCTCCTCTGGACCTTCTCAGTCAGCTCTTTTGCTTCTATAGCTGCAGTAACCAAACCTGAGGAGCATACTTAAGTTCTGGCATTATATGAGATATGAAAAGCTTGCAAAATGTTTCCTTTTCCAAATGAAAGCATTTGTGATTTTAGCCAGCAGACAGTTTATCTTCTTGATTATACTCCTTTTACGTATTTTCTTATTACGGGACTCTGGTGAAAGGTAAGGGATGATCTCCACTCCCAGGTCCTTCTCAAACACAAAATCTTGAAACTTGTATCTCGCTAGGTAACAATTATAGTTAGGTTATCTTTAACTTTATTCCATCTTCATTACTTTACATATGTTCGTTTAGAATTTCATCACCACATTTCAGACCCAGTTTGGAGTCTGTTTAAGGTCTTTTGTAAGCCTTTTAGGTCTCTTGTAAGCTGAAGCAGTCCTTTGCATCAGTGTGCAAACATATTCTAGTAGGATTTCATACCTGTAGGCGAGTCATTGAAATAGATTAAGAAGAGCAGTGGTCCCAGAACAGAACCCCTTGACACCTTAGTGGGCACCTCAACACATTTGGAAAAGGTTCTTTTGACATGTGGTCTGTGTTCCCTTCTGCTGAGATACTCTTATATCCTTTGTAGGAGTTTCCCTCCTATTCTTGCATGGCAATAGAGTTCCTAATCAGCTTGTCACATTTCATGTAATTTATAGACCAATTGACTTGGTAATGGTACTCTTACATCTGTAAAATATGAAACTATTTCAGGCTTCTTTTGCTATTTTCAGAAATAGATGCTTCATACTGACACTCACTTTGATGCATAAGTCTTGATTTCTTTATGAAAATATACATAGGTTATCATGTTTTCCCTCCATTTTGGCTTTGTTTTGGAAAAAGACCATCTGTTACTCATTGGCACATACAGTGTCCACAAACAGCCTCGTCTCCCGATGTGTAAGCATTTGTTGCTCTTAGGGTGAAATCATTGTACATCTGGTCACTGAGACTAGTGTTTCTAATGGTGTGAGCACCTGCTGCTCACTTCAGTATACTTCAGATTATCTTCAGGGGACTGCATTCTATATTTTTACTCTTCTAGGCTGCCACTTCATTTTGGGAATTTTGCTTTTGAGCTTTGCATTTCTCCCACCTTTGCTTCATAAACATGGACCTAGAATACTTTAGGATCCTTGCCAGTTCCATGCCCAGACATTTGCTGATGGTGATCAGTGTCAAAGAAGAGATGACAAAGTAATCACATGTAAGTTTGACATCTTTGAAAATGTATGGTGAAGTGAACTTTTTTTTTTACTGCATTTTTCTTCAACTGCTCCGAAAATTTTACTGAAACTTTTTATATGTCATTTTCAATGATGATATCTTAACTTTCCCTGCCAAGAACAATGTGAAGATCATTAAAATTTGCAAATGTAAAAATCTGATATTTTTTTCATGATTTTTCTGTTGACCAACATTGTATGCAGTGTTCAAAGTTACCTCATAATTACTTTTGTTGTTGATCCCTTGTAACACCTTTTCTCCAACTTCAACATTATTAATGAGATCCTCGTTTGTTGCTAGAACTGAATATAATATGTTCTCATTACAGATAGGTTTGTCAACTAATTGGATAGGGCACTGTTATGCAGATTTTTGTTGTAGAGTCCATGCTGAGGGCTACTGGAAAGGATTTCATCCCACTTAAATATCATTATGTTAAAATCTCCCATCATGATTGAATGAATACAAATTTTTGCTCATTGATCATAAAGTCATGTGTGTATCTATGATGTTAGTGCATGGAGCATATAAACTAGAACTACTGTTATTTTGTAAAAACAGCTTTTCTTTAATGATTTTTCTTAAGAAGCTTATCTTTAATAGTTTTTGTAAGAAACTTTTATGTAATGCATAGCAATATAATAGAAGGTACAAGGAGGAGAGGTAGACAGTAGAGAATATGGATAGATATGGCAAGAGAATTGGGTAGGCTTAGGATTATTTCAGATGAAGTTCAATAGAAAATAGATGTCAAAAGAATGACTGGAGATCAGATGAAACAGAAGAATCAATTAGTGTTTGGAGGTGGTATGAATGAGGTCATTATCCTTAGTAGACAAAGCAATTTAGTATTTAAAATAAAAACTAAAAAGCGCTTTTTAACTGTGTAGTACACTTTGTGTTCATACATTGAGCATGGGTTGAGTGCATGAATGATGTTGAAGAGGCTGTATGCACATGATCCACCCTATTAGATTGGCTCTGGAGTATTGATGATAAAGATTTTTTTTATTTGGATATTGTGTGTTAACTATAGCTAAGTAAAACTGTTAGATGTATAGTTAGCAGAAATGTTTTTCTGATCTGGAAGCAGTTAAAGATCTAGGTGGAGAAATTGATGTAATGTAACACTTCTTTCTCTCATGCACCAAAGGAAATGGAAGGAGATAATTTTGCTATTGACCCGGTGAGCAAATTATCTTTTGTTTATGGTTATATCCTTTTTCTTGTGCTCCACAATCATTGATTAAACTTTGTGCATATTTAGATGATGTATTCATATTAATGATATAGAGAATTATTAAGATCTCCTTTAAAGAAAACATATCTCGTTTTGTATCCATAAACCAAGAATGCAGTTTATTGTAAAAAAAAAAATTATACCATATCTGTATTTGAAGTTGTTTCTTTACTGATGGTATCATGAAGCTAGATTTTTTCTTCCATAGTTGTTTGGCATTTCTGATAGAAGTGAAATAATGCCAGAACAGGCAAAGAACAGCCTCATTTGCTCAAATCCACTTACTAGTTGTCGTATAATGCACCAGTTAGGTCTTGCAGACTTTTCCATGTTTTCCCCTGTCTGCTTCATATGACCTGGTTCAGCCCATTGACAAGACATTTCCCTCTGTATGCAACATTGCTCCAGTTCTTTGTATCCTGTGCATGCCTCACACACCTGAATTCTCAGTCCTCAAACTCACAAGGCGTCTGACCTTTCAACTCTTCCTCAGTTTCCCCCCTTTTCTTGTTTTATCCACTTACAACATGTATACACTTTTAGTCATCCTCTCTTCATTCATCATCTCTGTATGTCTAAACCAGTTCAGCACAACCTCTTCAGTTTTCTCATACTTACTTTTCAAACTTCCTCTCTCTTACCCTGTCATTTTTGTATTCAATCAACCCTCTAAATTTTCTCGAATGTTTCATTTCTAACACAATCACCCTCTTTCTTACCTGTTATATAGGGCCTATGCTTCACATTCATATAACACTGTCAGAGCTAACATGATGTTAGATATACCAATTTTCAGCCCCTCACAATCAGTAACCTCCCTTTCCAGACACTCCTCAGTGCAACCAGGATCTGAGTCCCATCACCCACCCTGTGACTCACTTCAGCTTCTATGGTTCCATTTACTGCTATGTCCACTCCCGAGTATCTAACACACTCCACTTCCTCCATGTTCTCTACATTCAGACTCGCACTCAAACCTATCTTTTTCCACAGCTACACATAATCATCTTGCTTTTGTTTACATTTACTCTCAACTTTCTCTTCTCACACACTCTCCTGAACTCAGAAGTCAACTTCTGCAGTTTCTAACTTGAATCTGCCACTAGCTCCATATCATCAGCAAACAATAATCGACTCATATCCCAGGCTTCCTACACCCCCAACAGTGTACAAACCTTCCCCCTCTGTCCATGACCCTTGCATTCTCCTTGCTCACCACTTCACCCATAAACAGAATGAACAACTGTATGATATCACACACATCTCCCACAGACCCATCTTCGCTTGGAAACACTCACTTGCTCCTACACACACCTTTTTCTCTTCAATGCTTATAGCACCTTTCCTTTTACACCATGTATCCTATCAACCTTCCTCCATATTCATAAATGCCTCTTGCAATTTCTTTTGTTTCTCTTAAGTGTTCCTCATGGATTCTTCAAAAGAAATACCTGGTCTGCACAGTCTTTATTCCTCCTGAAGCTGCATTGCTCTTCCCTAGTCTGAAGCTCTGTATGTCACCACCATCTCAGTTACCACTCTGACTTGCAGCTATCCAGGTACACTCTGCAGTTTCTCACTTGCATCTGCTGCTAGCTCCAAATCATCAGCAAACAATAATCGACTCATATCCCAGGCTTCCTACGCCCCCAACAGTGTACAAACCTGCCCCCTCTGTCCATGACCCTTGCATTCTCCTCGCTCACCACTTCACCCATAAACAGAATGAACAACTGTATGACGTCACACACATCTCCCACAGACCCATCTTCACTTGGAAACACTCACTTGCTCCTACACACACCTTTTTCTCTTGACAAAAACCTCTTCATTGCTTATAGCACCTTTCCTTTTACACCATGTATTGGTAACGCCTTCTTCAGAATATCCTATCAGCCTTCTTCCACCATATTCATAAATGCCTCTTGCAATTTCTTTTGTTTCTCTTTAGTTTTCTCATAGATTCTTCAAAAGAAATACCTGGTCTGCACAGTCTTTTATCCCTCCTGAAGCTGCAGTGCTCTTCCCTAGTCTGAAGCTCTGTATGTCACCACCATCTCAATTACCACTCTGACTTGCAACAATCCAGGTGCACTCGACAAACTTTTACCACTGTAATTTGAACATCCACTTTTTTCCCCTTGCGTTAATACATGCATTTTGCAAATCCCTAAGCACCTTACCATAAGCCATACAACATTGAAAATCTACTCTCCAAGTCAGCTGCAATCCCATTCATTGTGGCCACCTTGCCACTCTTCATCTGATGTAAGGCTTTTGCCTCTTTTTTTTTTTTTTCACCAAACCACTTCCCATGGCCTCACATATTTCCCCAGCCCTAATGCCTCACATCGACTATATTATCTAACTCACTCTACAGTTCGTCAAAATATTCGCTTCATTTACTCCACGTATTTATTACTTGTTACCATTTACCCATCTACTTGCCTCACTGATGCTTCCATCTACTTAGTTGTTTTTGTCACTCATCCTCATTCCAAAAAATTTTAGTTTGGCAAGTAATAGAAAGAAAAGTTATTATAATCATAACTTGCTTTTCAGAGCAAGAATTTTAATAGAAAAGAAATTCTTAAAGATGCCATTGATGATTTTAGTGTGAAGTATGCATTCCTATAGTTGATTTGAGGAATTATACATGTACTTTATATCTTGGTTATGAGTCAAGGTGTTTATTGTTATGATAATTAACTTTTTCCCTTGGCATAGATGGCACTCACGAGCAAACTGCTGAACCTAGCAGCAGCATCCGACCTAGACCTGGATGCCAAGCTGGAGCAGTTAGAAGCAGATAACACAGAGTTCTCTGTGGAGGGGATTGAAGGAGACTGGTTTGATGATGATTTCTGGACATCTGCAGACAATCGGAAAAAACAGCAGCAGCTGAAGGCTGAAGAAGAGAGAATTGCTGCAGAGGTTAGATTATATTACTGTATGCTGTGATATAAGTTTATGAAAATGGTTGAAGTACTCAACCATTCATTTTACCATAAATAAAGGCTAGTTTCTTCTGGGTTTTGTGTGTAGAATGTTAATGAATAGAGTAAAATGAATGTAATGTATGATATGAAAAGGGGATCCTATGTAAGCCATCCTTCTTCCTGTTGTCAAAAGGCTATTAAGATAAACTTCGAAGTATATGCTTTGACAGAAAAATGTTGATTGTAGTTGTTCTTTTCAGATTGCCCGGTTAGAGGAGCTACAGCACCTTCAAGAAAAATATCCAGACTTGGTGATTCGGGAAGTTCCCAATAAGCCTCCACCTCCGTATACTCCACCTCCATCATCCTCATCATTGTCGTCATCATCATCATCCTCATCATCCTCACCACCAACTAGGCCTCCTGCCTATGGTAGCCTGCAAAATGACCATGTTACTTCAAAACTGGAGCCTATAAGTCCAGCAGATACAGCTAGGTATCTTTTGGCTGAGTAGTTTGTTTTTGTTTCTTTTCCTTTGCTTCATGTGGATGTGAAATTGATGAAGCTCAGGTATCCAATAACAGTTGGAGGAAGTCTGTTGAGATCTTTTAGTGAAGTTATGTAGAAGTATTTAGTTGGGAGATTGTTAGGCACATATTCAGTAGATGACTTATGGTATGTGGCATAGCATTAGAGTGTGGAATTTGTGGCTTTTGGGTAATCTAAGGTGTTATTTTGGTAATGATTAAGCTTTGCCACTGTCTCCCGCATTTGCGAGGTAGCGCAAGGAAACAGATGAAAGAATTGCCCAACCCTCCCCCATACACATGTATATACATACACGTCCACACACGCAAATATACATACCCATACATCTCAATGTACACATATATATACACACACAGACACATACATATATACACATGCACACAATTCACATTGTCTGCCTTTATTCATTCCCATCGCCACCTCGCCGCACATGGAATAACATCCCCCTCCCCCCTCACGTGTTCGAGGTAGCACTAGGAAAAGACAACAAATGCCCCATTCGTTCACACTCAGTCTCTAGCTGTCATGCAATAATGCCCGAAACCACACCTCCCTTTCCATATCCAGGCCCGATACAACTTTCCATGGTTTACCCCAGACGCTTCACATGCTTCTCATTCTCTCCATGTGCCCAAACCATTTCAAAACACCCTCTTCTGCTCTCTCAACCACGCTCTTTTTATTTCCACACATCTCTCTTACCATTACATTACTTACTCGATCAAACCACCTCACACCACACATTGTCCTCAAACATCTCATTTCCAGCACATCCACCCTCCTGCGCACAACTATCCATAGCCCACGCCTCGCAACCATACAACATTGTTGGAACCACTATTCCTTCAAACATACCCATTTTTGCTTTCCGAGATAATGTTCTCGACTTCCACACATTCTTCAAGGCTCCCAGGATTTTCGCCCCTCCCCCCCCTATGATTCACTTCCACTTCCATGGTTCCATCCGCTGCCAGATCCACTCCCAGATATCTAAAACACTTTACTTCCTCCAGTTTTTCTCCATTTAAACTTACCTCCCAATTGACTTGACCCTCAACCCTACTATACCTAATAACCTTGCTCTTATTCACATTTACTCTTACTTTCTTCTTTCACACACTTTACCAAACTCAGTCACCAGCTTCTGCAGTTTCTCACATGAATCAGCCACCAGCACTGTATCATCAGCGAACAACAACTGACTCACTCTCCAAGCTCTCATCCCCAACAGACTTCATACTTGCCCCTCTTTCCAAAACTCTTGCATTCACCTCCCTAACAACCCCATCCATAAACAAATTAAACAACAATGGAGACATCACACACCCCTGCCGCAAACCTACATTCACTGAGAACCTATCACTTTCCTCTCTTCCTACACGTACACATGCCTTACATCCTCGATATGGGTGCCTATTCCTGCCCTTGGTTGGGTGAATCCTATAAGGCACACTGTTTTGGTATGCATAGCCCCCCCCCCCCCCCCCCCCCCCCCCCCCCTCTCTCTCTCTCTCTCTCTCTCTCTCTCTCTCTCTCTCTCTCAAGAAGAGATAATGGTCAAAAGTCAACATCAAGGTTGAGCCTTAAAATATAAGAAGATGTGAGAGGGTAGAGAGTTCTAAAGCTTTGAGGTGTAGGGAAAGAGATAGTACCCTTGACTTCCCAATGGCCACACAGTAATCACAGCGATGATAAAACATGGTTTATTTACCAAGAAGGTTACGTACAGTATGGTATATTGCATGACATAATGCATGATGTAGTTAGTGGTGGCGACATACAAGCAGCCACCTTCTGGAAGCAAAAACTAAATTGATACCTATAGAGGGAGGGAAGTGAGCCAACGTTGCAGGGTAGGTGAAGAGGGTCAAGTTTGGAAGTTAGCCTGGGCGAGTTTATAAGTCGGACCATTTTCAACTCTGTCAAGTAAGGATGGTAAGTACTGGATGGTGGTGTTTGGTGTATATCAGCTGACTGATATATTTCTTTCTTGTATCTCCCCTGATGATGTGACCATTACTCAAAAGTGTACATAGGAACTTATTGTATTTCATTTCCCCATGGATAAAAAGGAATTTACTTGATCACATCTTTTCGAACATATATGTATGTGTATATATGTGAGTGGTTGTGTCTTGCTTCAAGTGTGTCTTGGTGTTACCTCGCCAATACAGGAAACAGCGATCAAATATGAAAAAAGATTAGATTTTTTATTGTATAATGAGGGAATGCATACACTTCCAAGGCCACATGTTGTAAACTTCCTTGGCAATCGTGCTACCATACATATTAATGGTTATTTTTCTGTCAGCATTTATTTTCATTACTTAGCTTATTTCATCCATAACTTGGATGCCATAAAAGTGCTCTTTACTCCTTTCCTAACAAGTTTCTTACTTGATTTATTACTGTGACCCCTGGTTGCTCTCTTTCCATCTTTCAAAGAACCTTTCTGTCAGAATTGTCTGATTAGCTTACAGAGTTGAAGGTTGTGGGCACATCTTGCTTTTTTTTTTTTTGTGTGTGTGTGTGTGTGTGTGTGTGTGTGTGTGCATGTACATATTCTTATATTCTTATATTTTTCAGTGCTTCACATCGCTTAAGTAAAGCTGATCAACGGAAACTGGCAGCAGAGAGCTTCTGTGGTGTGCCAAATTCTCAGAAAGAAGTGATGCATATAATCAGTGATGCCTTTACACATCTTTATGAAGCTTGGGAAAGAGGCCTTGATCCTAGTACAATCGAGCCTCTTCATAAACTTCTAGAATCACCAGCATCTAACAGGTAAAATGAATGCCTTAAATTGTGCTTGATGATTTGAGATTCTTGAATGCTATTCTTCCACATAGAGGAACTGTATACTCATCTGATTTGTAGAAATGTAACTCGGCAGGGGAGTGGGGGAGGAATGGGATGTATTTAGGGAATCAGTGATGGATTGCGCAAAAGATGCTTGTGGCATGAGAAGAGTGGGAGGTGGGTTGATTAGAAAAAGGTACCTACACAGCTTTCCATGGTTTACCCCAGACGCTTCACATGCCTTGATTCAATCCACTGACAGCACGTCAACCCCGGTATACCACATCGCTCCAATTCACTCTATTCCTTGCCCTCCTTTCACCCTCCTGCATGTTCAGGCCCCGATCACACAAAATCTTTTTCACTCCATCTTTCCACCTCCAATTTGGTCTCCCTCTTCTCCTCGTTCCCTCCACCTCCGACACATATATCCTCTTGGTCAATCTTTCCTCACTCATTCTCTCCATGTGCCCAAACCACTTCAAAACACCCTCTTCTGCTCTCTCAACCACGCTCTTTTTATTTCCACACATCTCTCTTACCCTTACGTTACTCACTCGATCAAACCACCTCACACCACACATTGTCCTCAAACATCTCATTTCCAGCACATCCATCCTCTTGCGCACAACTCTATCCATAGCCCACGCCTCGCAACCATACAACATTGTTGGAACCACTATTCCTTCAAACATACCCATTTTTGCTTTCCGAGATAATGTTCTCGACTTCCACACATTCTTCAAGGCCCCCAGAATTTTCGCCCCCTCCCCCACCCTATGATCCACTTCCACTTCCATGGTTCCATCCGCTGCCAGATCCACTCCCAGATATCTAAAACACTTCACTTCCTCCAGTTTTTCTCCATTCAAACTCACCTCCCAATTGACTTGACCCTCAACCCTACTGTACCTAATAACCTTGCTCTTATTCACATTTACTCTTACCTTTCTTCTTCCACACACTTTACCAAACTCAGTCACCAGCTTCTGCAGTTTCTCACATGAATCTGCCACCAGTGCTGTATCATCAGCGAACAACAACTGACTCACTTCCCAAGCTCTCTCATCCCCAACAGACTTCATACTTGCCCCTCTTTCCAAAACTCTTGCATTTACCTCCCTAACAACCCCATCCATAAACAAATTAAACAACCATGGAGACATCACACACCCCTGCCGCAAACCTACATTCACTGAGAACCAATCACTTTCCTCTCTTCCTACACGTACACATGCCTTACATCCTCGATAAAAACTTTTCACTGCTTCTAACAACTTGCCTCCCACACCATATATTCTTAATACCTTCCGCAGAGCATCTCTATCAACTCTATCATATGCCTTCTCCAGATCCATAAATGCTACATACAAATCCATTTGCTTTTCTAAGTATTTCTCACATACATTCTTCAAAGCAAACACCTGATCCACACATCCTCTACCACTTCTGAAACCACACTGCTCTTCCCCAATCTGATGCTCTGTACATGCCTTCACCCTCTCAATCAATACCTTCCCATATAATTTGCCAGGAATACTCAACAAACTTATACCTCTGTAATTTGAGCACTCACTCTTGTCCCCTTTGCCTTTGTACAATGGCACTATGCACGCATTCCGCCAATCCTCAGGCACCTCACCATGAGTCATACATACATTAGATAACCTTACCAACCAGTCAACAATACAGTCACCCCCTTTTTTAATAAATTCCACTGCAATACCATCCAAACCTGCTGCCTTGCCGGCTTTCATCTTCCGCAAAGCTTTTACTACCTCTTCTCTGTTTACCAACTCATTTTCCCTAACCCTCGCACTTTGCACACCACCTCGACCAAAACACCCTATATCTGCCACTCTGTCATCAAACACATTCAACAAACCTTCAAAATACTCACTCCATCTCCTTCTCACATCACCACTACTTGTTATCACGTCCCCATTTGCGCCCTTCACTGAAGTTCCCATTTGCTCCCTTGTCTTACGCACTTTATTTACCTCCTTCCAGAACATCTTATTATCCTCCCTAAAATTTAATGCTACTCTCTCACCCCAACTCTCATTTGCCCTTTTTTTCACCTCTTGCACCTTTCTCTTGACCTCCTGTCTCTTTCTTTAATACGTCTCCCACTCAATTTCATTTTTTCCCTGCAAAAATCGTCCAAATGCCTCTCTCTTCTCTTTCACTAATACTCTTACTTCTTCATCCCACCACTCACTACCCTTTCTAATCAACCCACCTCCCACTCTTCTCATGCCACAAGCATCTTTTGCGCAATCCATCACTGATTCCCTAAATACATCCCATCAGCTGCTTTTTCATACCCAACTTTAATCTCTTCTCACGATTCCAGTTCCAAGGTGGCGTTTAAGCTTATTCCAACATTAGCACCCCTATTGCATGCCTCGAGGAACTTCAATCCCCAAACTTTGATATTAAGTGGCTCAAGGTCTGTCTCCCATCTTTTCCTGTATTTCCTCACTGTTCTTGTAGTTCTACAAATGTTATATCTTTTTTTTCATATGTCTAAACTCCTGCCAAGAGATTGTGGCATTCTGTCATCCGCAAGCCAAGATCCTTTACTTAGGGGATTTTAGTGTTCACCATGGGAAATAGTTGAACTCCTCCCATATGGATTGTGTGTGTGTTTGTGTGTGTGTGTGTGTGTGTGTGTGTGTGTGTGTGTGTGTGTGTGTGTGTGTGTGTGTGTGTGTGTGTGTGGGGGGGGGGGGGGGGGGGGGGGGGGTCGAAGCCCTCACATTCTTCTTTCTCAGTGATCTAGATCAAACTACCTCCAACTCCACCCACATTCCTGATCGTTGTAACCACTCTCCTAATGTTCTGGATCTGTTTTTCACATCTAATCCTTCATGCTATAAATGAACAGTCTCATCCCCAGTTGGCTTATCTGACCTCACTCTCATAAATGCATGTTTTAATGGTGTCTTTCCCTCCAGCAGCCACTTCTAAACATAAGTAATAGCACCTCAGGAAAACTAAAATGATTTGTGAAAATTCTTTTCTGACTTTCCTATGGTAAATTACTGTCTCCACTGTGGTGATGCTTTTGTCTCTGCTTAATGCATAGTGGAGATTATATTAGTGGAAATGGAAGCATTGATCCCGTATTCCTCCAAGATGACATCTTTTTCCAATCCATCATTCAACCATTTCTGTTCTGAGGCCATTGAGGCAAGGGATCAGACATATCGGGATTGGAGAAACTCTCCTTCCTCTGACTCCCATTCAGTACTTAACACTGCCCATAATCAGTGCAAGTATGTTTCCATGAGTCAAAGTGTTCCTTTATTCAAAGGAAGTGCAATAACCTCTCTTCGTCATCCAACAATAGATCTTTCTTGTCTTTAGCTAAGGGCATCGCTAGCAACTTCTTTTGCTTTGCCTTTAGCTTAGGGCATTGCTAACATCTATTGTCACTTCACCTTTCCTTCACTTCTCCATTCTGTTAGTACTATTGCTGTTTCCCCCGTAGATGAAACAACTCTATTTAGCTCCCATTTCCTTTATCTCCATCCAGGATGACTAACATTCCTTCAACCCTTGATGTTCCTCTTACTAATCCTATGTCCCTTCCCATAATCTCTTTTCGAATTGCATGAAGGGTGCTTTTCTCTCTGGATATGAGCAAGACTTATGGTTCTGATGGCATCTATCTCCATGTACTGAAAGATTGTACTTCTGAACTTGCATCTGTTCGTGCTCATGTGTTTCCTTTCTGCATGAAAACCAGAACTTTTCCTTCTCAATGGAGAAGGGTGACCATTCTAATACCTGTAACTATCATCCTGTTGCTTTGATATCTACCATTTCCAAAGTCTTTGAATCTGTCCTCAGCTCCCATATCCTAGGACATCTTAAATCTCAGTCTTTTCTCTGATCACTATTATGGCTTCTGTATGTTAGATCCACCAGTGATATTCTTTCCTATCTTACTGATGTTTGGTCATCATCCCTGAAAGATTTTGGGGAATCCTATGTAGTTGCCCTTGGTATATCCAAAGCTTTTGACAGGGTGTGGCATTGGGGTCTCATCTCTAAGCTCCCCTCTTTTGGCTTCTCCATCTGTGGATGTTGATAGGTTAGCCTCTTCCCATTTCTCCATCACCTTCGGTGTTCCTCATGGTTCTGTCCTTCTATGCTTTTTTCCTTTTCTTGATGATTTCCTTTTTCCCACAAATATCCCAGTGCACTCTTACACTGATGACTCAGCACTGCTTTGCACCATATCTTTCAGTTGTGTTCCGTCTTCTATCTTTTACCTGCATCTCTTCTTAAAGACTGCATCAAATGATTTGAATAAGATTTATGTCTTTTGATTTTATTTCCTGCTGTTTGCTCAGTTACTTTATTTTTATTTTTAAGTTTTATCTCCCCTCCTCCAGGCTATGGGATTTTGCCCTGGTATCCCCTCCCTCTCAGTAGGTCTGTCCACCACCACCATCACCGTTACGCCACCACCACCTCAGTCATCACCTATTTACATTTGCTTAGGTTAAATTTCATGAACCATATATCAGACCAGCTTTTGTAGTTTGTTTTGGTCTCCTGGTAAGCTGATCCAATCCTCCTTGCATTTTATGACTTCTGTATCATCAGCACACACATTTAGGTAGGTGTTTTTAACTTCAAGGCATTTTTTTTTTTTTTTTTGTCGCTGTCTCCCGCGTTTGCGAGGTAGCGCAAGGAAACAGATCAAAAAGAGTAACAGTCTCAAAACAGAACACTGGGGCACTCCACGGGTGGCGTACACCCATCTGTAGAAGGCACCTCTGACATGTGTCCTTTGTTTCCTATTTATCTGTGTGTTTATATTTCTGATGCCTGTTCCCTTGTGGAACTCCCTCAAGGGGGTGGCCACGTCAGTAAAGTCTCTAACGAGTGAACTCCAGTGCCACTTCTTAGCCTTTAGTGCCTCACCCTTAACAGGCCACAGGCATAGGGGAAGTCTAGTGCATTGCTTGCAGAGGCTACTCCATAATGTTCCTACTGACTATTTCTACCTGTTGCTTTTGCCTGATGTTCGTACCTACTACCTGCTCCTTAATGTTCCTGTGTACTACTTCTACCAAAAGTTTTTAACTAATGCTTCTACCTGTTGCTTCTGTTTCTTGCTCCTACCACTTTGCCAAAAAGCAGGGCCAGCACATCACTCATCTCCTGAAAATCTAGTTACAAAGAATGAGCTGTGTGAGTTAAGTGTTATGTCTGACAGGATGAGACTGTGTTTGTGGACAGAATGCTAGTAGTCCATGTGTGGGTGAAGCAGAAAGAAAAGACAGCTACCTAGGTTAGAGGAGTGCAACTTGACAACCACTGAAGTGTTGGCTTGTTGAACACCTGTCACTAACCTTCTTGATACCAAGGCAGGTAGATTTCATTCATATTTCACAATAACCAGAAACATTTTATGTTTATAATGACATGGCTCTTTTTATCGATTAAAACAGAGGAATGTCCTATATCATATTGAGGCTCACTTGGAATCCATGTAAGTGGCACATCAATTTGGGAAGTATGAATGAGTATAGTTCAGCAGGGTACCTGAAGAACTTTCTCAAGTGAAATAACCTGCTCTAACTTTTGAGATTTGGACATATGCATGTATATAACCATCAATCTGCCTATCAGTATATCTGATGCCTGTTCCATTCTGGAACTACCTCAAGGGGATGGCCACAGCAATAAAGTCTCCATAACTAGTGAACTCCATTCTGTACTCAGTCTCTCCTGGTACTTCCTCACACAAGTCTCCTTCCCAAGCTCACTTACTCTCACCACCCTCTTCACCCCAACATTCACTCTTCTTTTCTGAAAACCCATACAAATCCTCACCTTAGCCTCCACAAGATAATGATCAGACATCCCTCCAGTTGCACCTCTCAGCACATTAACATCCAAAAGTCTCTCTTTCGCGCGCCTGTCAATTAACACGTAATCCAATAACGCTCTCTGGCCATCTCTCCTACTTACATAAGTATACTTATGTATATCTCGCTTTTTAAACCAGGTATTCCCAATCATCAGTCCTTTTTCAGCACATAAATCTACAAGCTCTTCACCATTTCCATTTACAACACTGAACACCCCATGTATACCAATTATTCCCTCAACTGCCACATTACTCACCTTTGCATTCAAATCACCCAACACTATAACCCGGTCTCGTGCATCAAAACCACTAACACACTCATTTAGCTGCTCCCAAAACACTTGCCTCTCATGATCTTTCTTCTCATGCCCAGGTGCATATGCACCAATAATCACCCATCTCTCTCCATCAACTTTCAGTTTTACCCATATTAATCAAGAATTTACTTTCTTACATTCAGTGAAGGGCGCAAATGGGGAGGTGATAACAAGTAGTGGTGATGTGAGAAGGAGATGGAGTGAGTATTTTGAAGGTTTGTTGAATGTGTTTGATGATAGAGTGGCAGATATAGGGTGTTTTGGTCGAGGTGATGTGCAAAGTGAGAGGGTTGGGGAAAATGATTTGGTAAACAGAGAAGAGGTAGTGAAAGCTTTGCGGAAGATGAAAGCCGGCAAGGCAGTAGGTTTGGATGGTATTGCAGTGGAATTTATTAAAAAAGGGGGTGACTGTATTGTTGACTGGTTGGTAAGGTTATTTGATGTATGTATGACTCATGGTGAGGTGCCTGAGGATTGGCGGAATGCGTGCATAGTGCCATTGTACAAAGGCAAAGGGGATAAGAGTGAGTGCTCAAATTACAGAGGTATAAGTTTGTTGAGTATTCCTGGTAAATTATATGGGAGGGTATTGATTGAGAGGGTGAAGGCATGTACAGAGCATCAGATTGGGAAGAGCAGTGTGGTTTCAGAAGTGGTAGAGGATGTGTGGATCAGGTGTTTGCTTTGAAGAATGTATGTGAGAAATACTTAGAAAAGCAAATGGATTTGTATGTAGCATTTATGGATCTGGAGAAGGCATATGATAGAGTTGATAGAGATGCTCTGGGGAAGGTATTAAGAATATATGGTGTGGGAGGCAAGTTGTTAGATGCAGTGAAAAGTTTTTATCGAGGATGTAAGGCATGTGTACGTGTAGGAAGAGAGGAGAGTGATTGGTTCTCGGTGAATGTAGGTTTGCGGCAGGGGTGTGTGATGTCTCCATGGTTGTTTAATTTGTTTATGGATGGGGTTGTTAGGGAGGTAAATGCAAGAGTTTTGGAAAGAGGGGCAAGTATGAAGTCTGTTGGGGATGAGAGAGCTTGCGAAGTGAGTCAGTTGTTGTTCGCTGATGATACAGCGCTGGTGGCTGATTCATGTGAGAAACTGCAGAAGCTGGTGACTGAGTTTGGTGAAGTGTGTGGAAGAGGAAAGTTGGGAGTAAATGTGAATAAGAGCAAGGTTATTGGGTACAGTGGGGTTGAGGGTCGAGTCAATTGGGAGGTGAGTTTGAATGGAGAAAGGCTGGAGGAAGTGAAGTGTTTTAGATATCTGGGAGTGGGTCTAGCAGCGGATGGAACCATGGAAGCGGAAGTGGATCATAGGGTGGGGGAGGGGGCGAAAATTCTGGGGGCCTTGAAGAATGTGTGGAAGTCGAGAACATTATCTCGGAAAGCAAAAATGGGTATGTTTGAAGGAATAGTGGTTCCAACAATGTTGTATGGTTACGAGGCGTGGGCTATGGATAGAGTTGTGTGCAGGAGGATGGATGTGCTGGAAATGAGATGTTTGAGGACAATATGTGGTGTGAGGTGGTTTGATCGAGTGAGTAACGTAAGGGTAAGAGAGATGTGTGGAAATAAAAAGAGCGTGGTTGAGAGAGGAGAAGAGGGTGTTTTGAAGTGGTTTGGGCACATGGAGAGAATGAGTGAGGAAAGATTGACCAAGAGGATATATGTGTCGGAGGTGGAGGGAACGAGGAGAAGAGGGAGACCAAATTGGAGGTGGAAAGATGGAGTGAAAAAGATTTTGTGTGATCGGGGCCTGAACATGCAGGAGGGTGAAAGGAGGGCAAGGAATAGAGTGAATTGGAGCGATGTGGTATACCGGGGTTGACGTGCTGTCAGTGGATTGAATCAAGGCATGTGAAGCGTCTGGGGTAAACCATGGAAAGCTGTGTAGGTATGTATATTTGCGTGTGTGGACGTATGTATATACGTGTATGGGGGGGTTGGGCCATTTCTTTCGTCTGTTTCCTTGCGCTACCTCGCAAACGCGGGAGACAGCGACAAAGTATAATAAAAAAAAAAAAACATTCTATCACATACTTCCACAACTCCTGTTTCAGGAGTACTGCTACTCCTTCCCTTGCTCTTGTCCTCTCACTGACCCCTGACTTTACTCCCAAGACATTCCCAAACCACTCTTCCCCTTTACCCTTGAACTTCGTTTCACTCAGAGCCAAAACATCCAGGTTCCTTTCCTCAAACATACTACCTATCTCTCCTTTTTTCACATCTTGGTTACATCCACACACATTTAGGCACCCCAATCTGAGCCTTCGAGGAGGATGAGCACTCCCCGTGTGACTCCTTCTTCTGTTTCCCATTTTAGAAAGTTAAAAAAAATACAAGGAGGGGAGGATTTCTGGCCCCCCGCTCCCGTCCCCTCTAGTCGCTTTCTACGACACGCGAGGAATGTGTGGGAAGACTGAGTACAGAATGGAAAAAGGTGAGAACAATGGAAGTAAGGGGAGTGGGGGAGGAATGGGATGTATTTAGGGAATCAGTGATGGATTGCGCAAAAGATGCTTGTGGCATGAGAAGAGTGGGAGGTGGGTTGATTAGAAAGGGTAGTGAGTGGTGGGATGAAGAAGTAAGAGTATTAGTGAAAGAGAAGAGAGAGGCATTTGGACGATTTTTGCAGGGAAAAAATGAAATTGAGTGGGAGACATATAAAAAGAGACAGGAGGTCAAGAGAAAGGTGCAAGAGGTGAAAAAAAGAGCAAATGAGAGTTGGGGTGAGAGAGTATCATTAAATTTTAGGGAGAATAAAAAGATGTTCTGGAAGGAGGTAAATAAAGTGCGTAAGACAAGGGAGCAAATGGGAACTTCAGTGAAGGGCGCAAATGGGGAGGTGATAACAAGTAGTGGTGATGTGAGAAGGAGATGGAGTGAGTATTTTGAAGGTTTGTTGAATGTGTTTGATGATAGAGTGGCAGATATAGGGTGTTTTGGTCGAGGTGGTGTGCAAAGTGCGAGGGTTAGGGAAAATGAGTTAGTAAACAGAGAAGAGGTAGTAAAAGCTTTGCGGAAGATGAAAGCCGGCAAGGCAGCAGGTTTGGATGGTATTGCAGTGGAATTTATTAAAAAAGGGGGTGACTGTATTGTTGACTGGTTGGTAAGGTTATTTAATGTATGTATGACTCATGGTGAGGTGCCTGAGGATTGGCGGAATGCGTGCATAGTGCCATTGTACAAAGGCAAAGGGGATAAGAGTGAGTGCTCAAATTACAGAGGTATAAGTTTGTTGAGTATTCCTGGCAAATTATATGGGAGGGTATTGATTGAGAGGGTGAAGGCATGTACAGAGCATCAGATTGGGGAAGAGCAGTGTGGTTTCAGAAGTGGTAGAGGATGTGTGGATCAGGTGTTTGCTTTGAAGAATGTATGTGAGAAATACTTAGAAAAGCAAATGGATTTGTATGTAGCATTTATGGATCTGGAGATGGCATATGATAGAGTTGATAGAGATGCTCTGTGGAAGGTATTAAGAATATATGGTGTGGGAGGCAAGTTGTTAGAAGCAGTGAAAAGTTTTTATCGAGGATGTAAGGCATGTGTACGTGTAGGAAGAGAGGAAAGTGATTGGTTCTCAGTGAATGTAGGTTTGCGGCAGGGGTGTGTGATGTCTCCATGGTTGTTTAATTTGTTTATGGATGGGGTTGTTAGGGAGGTAAATGCAAGAGTTTTGGAAAGAGGTGCAAGTATGAAGTCTGTTGGGGATGAGAGAGCTTGGGAAGTGAGTCAGTTGTTGTTCGCTGATGATACAGCGCTGGTGGCTGATTCATGGGAGAAACTGCAGAAGCTGGTGACTGAGTTTGGTAAAGTGTGTGAAAGAAGAAAGCTAAGAGTAAATGTGAATAAGAGCAAGGTTATTAGGTACAGTAGGGTTGAGGGTCAAGTCAATTGGGAGGTGAGTTTGAATGGAGAAAAACTGGAGGAAGTGAAGTGTTTTAGATATCTGGGAGTGGATCTGGCAGCGGATGGAACCATGGAAGTGGAAGTGGATCATAGGGTGGGGGAGGGGGCGAAAATTCTGGGAGCCTTGAAGAATGTGTGGAAGTCGAGAACATTATCTCGGAAAGCAAAAATGGGTATGTTTGAAGGAATAGTGGTTCCAACAATGTTGTATGGTTGCGAGGCGTGGACTATGGATAGAGTTGTGCGCAGGAGGATGGATGTGCTGGAAATGAGATGTTTGAGGACAATGTGTGGTGTGAGGTGGTTTGATCGAGTAAGTAACGTAAGGGTAAGAGAGATGTGTGGAAATAAAAAGAGCGTGGTTGAGAGAACAGAAGAGGGTGTTTTAAAATGGTTTGGTCACATGGAGAGAATGAGTGAGGAAAGATTGACGAAGAGGATATATGTGTTGGAGGTGGAGGGAACGAGGAGAAGAGGGAGACCAAATTGGAGGTGGAAAGATGGAGTGAAAAAGATTTTGTGTGATCGGGGCCTGAACATGCAGGAGGGTGAAAGGAGGGCAAAGAATAGAGTGAATTGGAGCGATGTGGTATACCGGGGTTGACGTGCTGTCAGTGGATTGAATCAAGGCATGTGTATGGGGGTGGGTTGGGCCATTTCTTTCGTCTGTTTCCTTGCGCTACCTCGCAAACGCGGGAGACAGCGACAAAGCAAAAAAAAAAAAAAAAACTAGTGAACTCCAGTGCTGCTTCTTAGCCTTTTGTGCCTCACCCTTAACAGGCCAGTGGCAGAGGGCAAGTCTAGCACAGTGTTTGCAGAGGCTCCTACCTAATGTTCCTATTGACTACTTTTACCTAATGCTACAGCCTAATGTTCCTACTAACTACTTCTACCTCTGCACAACCCTATCTATATAGCCCATGCCTCACAACCATATAACATTGATGGAACCACTATTCCTTCAAACATACCCATTTTTGCTCTCCGAGATAACATTCTCGCCTTCCACACATTCTTCAATGCTCCCAGAACCTTTGCCCCCTCCCCCACCCTGTGACTCACTTCCACTTCCATGGTTCCATCCGCTGCCAAAGCCACTCCCAGATATCTAAAACACCTCACTCCCTCCAGTTTTTCTCCATTCAAACTCTTTTTCTTTCTTTCATACTATTCGCCATTTCCCGCATCAGCGAGGTAGCGTCGAGAACAGAGGACTGGGCCCTTGAGGGAATATCCTCACCTGGGCCCCTTCTCTGTTCCCTCTTTTGGAAAATTAAAAAAAAAAGTGAGAGGGGAGGATTTCCAGCCCCCCACTCCCTCCCCTTTTAGTCGCCTTCTACAACACGCAGGGAATACGTGGGAAGTATTCTTTCTCCCCTATCCCCAGGGATAAACTCACCTTCCAATATACTTGTCCCTCAACCCTGCTAAACCTAATAACCTTGGTCTTATTCACATTTACTCTCAGCTTTCTTCTTTCACACACTTTACCAAACTCAGTCACCAGCTTCTGCAGTTTTTTACCTGAATCAGCCACCAGCGCTGTATTATCAGCGAACAACAACTGACTCTTTTCCCAAGCCCTCTCATCTACAACAGACTGCACTCTTGCATTCACCTCCCTAACAACCCCATCCGTAAATAAATTAAACAACCATGGAGACATCATGTATCCTTGCCGCAAACTGACATTCACAGGGAACCAATCACTTTCCTCTCTTCCTACTCATACATATGCCTTACATCCTTGATAGAAACTTTTCACTGCTTCTAGCAACTTACCTCCCACACCATATACTCTTAATACCTTCCACAGAGCATCTCTATCAACTCTATCATGTGCCTTCTCCAGATCCATAAATGCTACATACAGATCCATCTGTTTTTCTAAGTATTTCTCACATACATTCTTCAAAGCAAACACCTGATCCAAACATCCTCTACCACTTCTGAAACCACATTGCTCTTCCCCAATCTGATGCTCTGTACATGCCTTCATCCTCTCAATCAATACCTTCCCATATATTTTCCCAGGAATACTAAACAAACTTATGCCTCTATAATTTGAACACTCACCTTTATCCCCATTGCCTTTGTACAATGGCACTATGCATGCATTCAGCCGATCCTCAGGTACTTCACCATGAACCATACATACATTGATTATCCTCACCAACTAGTCAACAACACAGTCACCCCCTTTTTTGATAAATTCCACAGCAATACTATCTACACCCGCTGCCTTGTCGGCTTTCATCTTCCGCAAAGCTTTCACTACCTCTTCTCTGTTTACCAAATCATTCTCCCCGACCCTCTCAATTTGCATACCACCTTGAACCCAAACACCCTTAATCTGCGACTCTATCATCAAACACATTCAACAAACCTTCAAAATACTCATCAAACACATTCAACAAACCTTCAAAATACTCACTCCGTCTCGATCTCACTTCACCACTGCTTGTTATTACCTCCCCATTTGCCCCCTTCACCGATGTTCCCATTTGTTCTCTTGTCTTATGCACTTTATTTACCTCCTTCCAAAACATCTTTTTATTCTCCCTGAAATTTAATGATACTCTCTCACCCCAACTCTCATTTGCCCTCTTTTTCACCTCTTGCACCTTTCTCTTGACCTCCTGCCTCTTTCTTTTATACATCTCCCAGTCATTTGCACTATTTCCCTGCAAAACTCATCCAAATGCCTCTCTCTTTCACTAATAATCTTACTTCTTCATCCCACCACTCACTACCCTTTCTAATCTGCCCACCTCCCATGCTTCTCATGCCACAAGCTTGCCTGTTATCTCTGGGAACTGTCATCAAGGAGGTGGCCATGGCAAAGAAATCTCCCCTTATCCCTGTCCTTACATGCCTCCCTCGCATACACTATTCCATGCATTCTTCTACAAATTCTATCCCTCCACTGCTGTTTCACTATGTTTCTCCATGTCACATGTGGTCTTCTTTTCACTTTAACCATACTTTTAAGCACTCTCTTTGTAAACTTTCATCTTGCATTCTTTCCATATGCCCAAACCACCTCAAAGCATTGTTTCACCCACTGTACCACTCCACTATTCATTCCTTCTGCATGCCCAGCCATAACATATCTCTCATACACCCCTGCATTTCCTTTTTTCATTCCATCTAGTCATTCCATTTGCTCCCTTCAAATAGCCAATTTCTAAGCCAGGATCTTGACCTCTGTGACTCAACTCTTTGTCATATTTTGGCTGCATAAGTCAGGGTAGTGAGGGCTATGTTGTCCCCTAATCATTTCTTCACTTCCATACTTACACCTCTACCTAGCACTGTTCTCTCTCTTATCTCTGCTTCCCTGTTGCCAAACTAACCCAAGATGGCTCCTAAATACTTGAATTGTCACCTCGTCCAGTCTTTCTCCACCCATATTCATAACACAGTAAAAGAATTCTTTCATTCTGTATGGCTTTGCAGAATCTATACTTTCACTTTGATTCCTTTCAGACACCATTACTTTACTTTTGTTCACATTTACCTTCATTTGCCTATGCTTTCACTCATCATGAAACACATGTGCAACTCTGCAACTCCTCTTCACTCTCAGCAAACAACACAGTATCTCTTTGCAAATAGGCTTGTCACTAGCCACCATACCTAACCACCACACTCCATCTCTGCACCCCTTTTCCTTAGTTTTGGCAACTATAGTGACATAAATCACTTTATCCCACCTCTGATAGTGTTGGTGTCTGCCTGTAAAGCTGGCACCCTCCGTTGAGAACTTCGTGAGGTGCTGGTATATCACATGATCCAGCCTCACTAGCAGTTTAGTTTTATTTTGCTTCCTACTTATTCCCCAGATTTGTTGTTTTCCCTTTTTGTAATTTTAGTACCTACTATGGTTGGAAATACTTACCCTATGACAGAATATCTTTTATAGTTGTGCTGTACATAGAAAATAAACCAATTAAGAAGGTATATAGTATTACCAGTGCAAGCTTGAGGTCAGTACAACGGTGGGTGAAGAAAGTGATAATAGCAGCATTGCTGCACTGGCTCAAGTGAAGCATCCTGGAAAGGCCAGAAAAACCTCTCCACATACTCTGAATGGTCGTCAACATGGTAACATCAAGCGGATGCAGATCCACACTTGAGTGTATGAAAATTAGTAGAAAAAACCCCAGACTGCTCAGTGATGTGCCAGCAAGGACAATGAAGCACGACTTACAGGAGGACATTAAGTATTGGAGCTGCAGGCAGTGCCCCAGACCATTCGTAACCCATAGGTGCTGGAAGAAAAAGGCAATTTTTGCTAGAAATAAGTAGCGTGAGATTTGGCTAAGTTCAGAATTGTCTTGTGGATTGACGAGTCTGCCCTTTCCTTGACAGGTATTCACAGTGGGTGTGTACAGTTGACCAGGCTGTGATCTATTTGAACCCAAGCACGTTACAAGCACTATAGATTTCTCTGCTTCATTTGTAGAATTGGATTGTCTCAGTTATGGTGGTGTTAGGGACCTTGTAGTGTTACCAGACAATAAAACTATGAACAGACATAGTTACCTTGAGCTACTGTGTGCCCATCTTCAAGATTTGCTAAAAAATTTGTTTTTCAGTGACTGGCCTGAGAATTCAGTGAGTGGATTTGAATTCAACAGAAAACTTGTGGGTGGATATGAAAATGAAATTATGTAAATTGGGATACCACAGTGCAACCTAAGCTGCAAGTGATCATTCGTGAAATTTTGGGCAAAGATGAAATCTGAGTGGTTTCAGAACCATACTGTTTCAGTTCCTGGTTAGTATTGAAGGAAAGGGAAACCAACAATGTACTGGTTGGTGGTGAATACTCAGTTTTCATGGCTTCATTTCATGTTTATCCTTGTTGGTTGTGCTGCAGCCCCCTCGCACTTACTTCATTGGCTGGGACTGTATACACACCTCGACATTGCATTATGCGCGATAGGGCATACTATCCATCACAGCCAGAGCGCTGAATTTTTTTTTTTAATCAAGCATCAGGCAATGATAAGAGGGGCGGAGCTACAAGCATGCCCGAGGAAACAACTGCGACTTATGTTTTATCATTAGGTGGAGGTTGATAAATGTTGGTGGTCTACCCGAGTTTGTCCCCTTCTTATACCCTACTGCTGAAGGTTTCCATGCTCTCTAGCCACAAATGGGAAGTGAAGGGACTTGACAAAATAGCACATAGCTTCAATTATCAGTGAGTACAAGGCACAGAGACCAGTAAGGGTATGGACATAAAGATTTCGCAACAGTGGAGGTAAGGCAACACCAGTGCATGAGGGAAGACCCGGGAAGGCTTGGAAGACTTCACCACACACACTAAACATCCTAAAACGTCAGCTAGAAGCTGATCCACGTATGTCAGCATGGGAATTAAATGAAAAAATCCAAGACTGCTTGGTGAAGTGTCAATAAGGGCTGTTCATTGACACATCCACGTCGACCTGCACTTCAGCTGCCTTCGCGCTTGAAAGAAGTCCCCCCTCACCCTTATGCAAAGGACACCTAGGGTTGCGTTTGCCAAGACATACCTTCATTGGGTTAAGACCAAGTGGAAGCACATGCTATGGAGCGACGAAGCCACGTTTTCTGTGACTGGGAACCGAGTTGGCATGTTTATCGGTGCTCCGGGAGTGACCCTCTTGATCCCAAATACACTTTCAGTTCTGTTCAACATCCTGATTCTCTCATGGTTTGGGGTTGTTTTTCTTATCATGGAATTGGTGACCTTATCATACTGCCTGGACATCGAACCATGAATCAGTACAACTACCTCCAGCTGCTGATGGGCTATTTACCAGACTGTAATCAGAAGTCCCATGCAGATGTGTGCATGCAGGATGGTGCTCCTTGCCATATGGCAAAATCTGACTATGAAATCAACTTCATCAGTGACTGGCCTGGACTTAGCCCAGATATTAATCCGGTAGAGAACTTGTGGAGCATCATTAAGAGCCAACTTTCAGGGAAGGATACTAGTAGTGACCCCAAGCTTGACGCAGCCATTCGTGAAGAGTGGCACAAATTGGACACACAGACTCTCAAGAACTTGGCAGAAGTGGTGCCTTCATGCCTTCAAGAATGTGTATCGATTGGCTTTCCCACGCATAATGAACTGCCGAGCTGTGTATGTTAAAAGGCATTGGTGACATCACACAGCCCTTCCTTATACCCACTTGTGTACCACTCCATTGTAAGTTTCACAGACCCTTTCACTGACCCTTTCACTACAATACCCTGTTTGCTGGCAGCTGAACTCCATAGAAATTGTTAGTTTATGTAGTTTTCACAGTTATATTTCCTCCTCAAGTCCTATTTCATCAGTATTCTGTAAACTTTTTTGTGTATGACATAATCAAACTACAGCATCACATGATCACTTTTACAAAGTGTTCTGGTGAGGTGGTGGAGTTAGAGATGATTGTGGTAAGATGATGGTCGAAGTGACTCTGAAGAATCTTCATGACAAGTGAAAAACTACAGGAGCTAATTTCTTAGTTTAGGAGTTAATGTGAAAGGAGAAAGTTGAGAATGAATTTGAATAAAAGCAAGGTTGATAAAGTATTAGGTTTATCATTGCAAAGGGACAGTTTAGTTGGGCTGTGAGTTTGAATGGAGAAAATTTGAAGGAAGTGGGGTGTATTTGGTTTCTGGGAGTGGGCCTGGCAGCAAATGGAACCTTGGAAGCTGAGATGAGTTAAAGGGTGAGAGGGGAATGAAAGTTCTTGGAGCATTGAGGAATGTGTAAAAAGAGAGATCACTATCTGGGAGGTAAAGAATGTGCATTTTGAAAGCATAGTAGTCCCCAGTGATGTATGGATTCAAAGCCTGGGCTGTGTAGGAAAATGTACAGAGTAGGATGGTTGTGTTGGAAATAAAATGTTTGAAAACAGTATTTGGTGTAAGAAGGGTTGATCAAGAAAGTAAAGATGGGTTAGAGAGAGGTGTGATAACAACAAGAGTATGGCTAAGAGAGCTGAAGAGGGTGTGCTGAAATTATTTGGATGTATAGAGAGAATGAGTGAGGAGAGGTTGGCAAAGAGGATATGTGTATCAGAAGTACAAGGAGAAAGGAGAGACCAAATTGGAGATGGAAGGATGGATTGAAAAATATTTTGAGTGCTTGGGGCCTTAACATGCAGGAGAGTGAATTGTGTGCACAGGATAGAGTTAATTGGAGTGATTTGGTATTTAGGGGGCAACATGCTGTCATTGGAACTAGGGCATGTGAAGCAGCTGGGGGAACCAAGGTCTGTGGGGCCTGATTGTGGAAAGGGACATGACAGCTCTATAGGGGTATGAGCATATGAACCCTTTTCTTCATTTGCTTGTGGCACTACCTTGCTAATGCAGGAAATTGCATACAAGGATGAAAAAAGTAATTTTTCATAAGGTGCATCCCCCACTTTTACAATTTGAGGGAGGAAAATTGTGTCGCACAAAACAGCAAATATGGTACAAATTTCTAATATGCTTTTTCTCTCATGGTTGATTAGTTAAATTTTTCCAGTCATGCAGACATCATATTTGATGTCCTCATTCTCAGTAAAAAGGAATTTGTTTGTAGCAATGCTGAAAATTTCTTCCTTAGTATTAATATCAAGGAGTTTTATCTAGTTACTGTTGGTAAATTCATGTATTTGCTTCACCTGTATGCTCCTCTGTGATATGTGATCAAGAGTTTCTTAACCATTTAATCTCTACATAGTTTTCTAACCACCCCTGAATTTGTTTGTAGCAATGCTGAAAATTTCTTCCTTAGTATTAATATCAAGAAGTTTTATCTAGTTACTGTTGGTAAATTCATGTATTTGCTTCACACTGTATGCTTCTCTGTGATATATGATCAAGAGTTTCGTAACCATTTAATCTCTACATAGTTTTCTAACCACCCCTGAATGACCCCCTCCCCCTCTTTTTCAAGCTGTGTAAAAGCATTCTTATCCTTGTAGATTGAGAAGTAATGTAAAAGTAAGTTTAGCTATCTACAGTCCACAGGTATGTTGTTATAACATAAGTATTATATATAACAGTGAAAAGTGTTTCCACTTGGCTTGTTTTATCATGATTTCCTATATATTGATGGAATGATTATTATTTTGCTTTTATTCTGTTATACTCACTATGGTGTGTGTAAATACTCTATAAGTATCACCGATGTTACTGGACTCCACTTGCTCAAGGTTACATTGCTTTGATGAGGCCTTTGCAATTGGAATACAGTCTCATCAAAGTAGGTGTCCCTCCAAAAGAGTTCACATTACCCTGCCATTGGTGGTAGCTGAGCCTTGTGCTGCAGGAGCCTCTAGAAAGAGATCCTGGGTAACATCAGGAATCTTCTTAGATATTTGGATAAGTGATGTCATTATTGAGAGTATTCGCTGTGTTTAGATTTAACAATATTCATTGTCACATGTATAATTTAGATTTTTTGAAAATTGTGCTTATTTTTTCACTTTTCAGTCTGGGGATAGAAAATACTAAACTAGATGAGGAAGCCAGCACCAGGATTTTCCATCTTCTGTTATTTTGCCTCACACGTGAGCTTGTGTCCAAAGTGTATCAGCTTCAGCATGCACCCTTGCCTCCACCTTGGGTAAAGCAACCATATCCTCCCACTCGGATGTTGTTCATATTACACACCAAGTCAAAGGCAGCGCTGTATTCGTACGTTGAAGACCAAAGTAAGGTTTTGTTCGGATGGAAACCATCATCTGAAAAGGAATCTCTAATGGTTCGTTGGGCTTGGAAATATCGAGATCTTGTAGATCAGGTAAAGTTGAAAGCCTTTGTTAAAATTTTGTTTGCAAGTTGATTAGAAAATCTTTTTATGCATGATTATGAGTTTGGGTTGGGAAATCAAGAATGTCAGTTAAGCAAATTGACCCCCTTAACTGGGTAAGGCCTTGAGAAAATACTGTAATGCTGTAGGTTTGTGGGAGTGCATATGGCAGTGGATGGAATTGTAGGGGATATAGCAAGTCATAGAACGATAGGGAGGGCTAAGGTCTTGTATGCATTAGGGAGCATTTGGAAGAAGAAATGGTGACAGTATTGAAAATACTTTATTTTGTTTTTTATTATACTTGATTGCTGTCTCCCGCATCAGCGAGGTAGTGCAAAGAAACAGATGAAAGAATGGCCCAACCCACCCACATACACACATATATATATATACATAAACGCCCACCCACGTAGATATACATACCTATACATTTCAACGTATGCATGCATATACATACACAGACATATACATTTATACACATGTACATATTCATAATTGCTGCCTTCATCCATACATCCATTCCTGGGTGTGTGTGTGTAGTGCTAGGAAAAGACAGCAAAGGTCACATTCATTCACACTCAGTCTCTAGCTGTTATGTGTAATGCACTGAAACCACAAAAACCAGGCACTACAAATCTTTCCATGGTTTGTCCCAGATGCTTCACATGCCCTGGTTCAATCCATAGACAGCACTTCGAAGTATTAAAAACTTATACATATTTTTTTTTTTTTTTTTATACTATTCGCCATTTCCCGCGATAGCGAGGTAGCGTTAAGAACAGAGGACTGGGCATTTGAGGGAATATCTTCGCCTGGCACCCTTCCCTGTTCCTTCTTTTGGAAAATTAAAAAAAAACGAGAGGGGAGGATTTCCAGCCCCCCGCTCCCTTCCCTTTTAGTCGCCTTCTACGACACGCAGGGAATACGTGGGAAGTATTCTTTCTCCCCTATCCCCAGGGATATATATATATATATATATATATATATATATATATATATATTTTTTTTTTTTTTTTTTTTTTTTTTCCATACTATTCGCCATTTCCCGCGATAGCGAGGTAGCGTTAAGAACAGAGGACTGGGCCTTTGAGGGAATATCCTCACCTGGCCCTCTTCTCTGTTCCTTCTTTTGGAAAATTAAAAAAAAAATGAGAGGGGAGGATTTCCAGCCCCCCCGCTCCCTTCCCTTTTAGTTGCCTTCTACGACACGCAGGGAATACGTGGGAAGTATTCTTTCTCCCATATCCCCAGGGAATATATATATATATATATATATATATATATATACATATATATATATATATTTTTTTTTTCTTTTAAACTATTCGCCATTTCCCGCGTTAGCGAGGTAGCATTAAGAACAGAGGACTGGGCCTTTGAGGGAATACCCTCACCTGGCCCAATTCTCTGTTCCTTCTTTTGGAAAAAAAAAAAAAAAAAAAAAAACGAGAGGGGAGGATTTCCAGCCCCCCGCTCCCTCCCCTTTTAGTCGCCTTCTACGACACGCAGGGAATACGTGGGAAGTATTCTTAATCCCCTATCCCCAGGGATCATATATATATATATATATATATATATATATATATGTATATATATATATATTTTTTTTTTATTTTATTATACTTTGTCGCTGTCTCCCGCGTTTGCGAGGTAGCGCAAGGAAACAGACGAAAGAAATGGCCCAACCCCCCCATACACATGTATATACATACGTCCACACACGCAAATATACATACCTACACAGCTTTCCATGGTTTACCCCAGACGCTTCACATGCCTTGATTCAATCTACTGACAGCACGTCAACCCCGGTATACCACATCAATCCAATTCACTCTATTCCTTGCCCTCCTTTCACCCTCCTGCATGTTCAGGCCCCGATCACACAAAATCTTTTTCACTCCATCTTTCCACCTCCAATTTGGTCTCCCTCTTCTCCTCGTTCCCTCCACCTCCGACACATATTTCCTCTTGGTCAATCTTTCCTCACTCATTCTCTCCATGTGCCCAAACCACTTCAAAACACCCTCTTCTGCTCTCTCAACCACGCTCTTTTTATTTCCACACATCTCTCTTACCCTTACGTTACTCACTCGATCAAACCACCTCACACCACACATTGTCCTCAAACATCTCATTTCCAGCACATCCATCCTCCTGCGCACAACTCTATCCATAGCCCACGCCTCGCAACCATACAACATTGTTGGAACCACTATTCCTTCAAACATACCCATTTTTGCTTTCCGAGATAATGTTCTCGACTTCCACACATTCTTCAAGGCCCCCAGAATTTTCGCCCCCTCCCCCACCCTATGATCCACTTCTGCTTCCATGGTTCCATCCGCTGCCAGATCCACTCCCAGATATCTAAAACACTTCACTTCCTCCAGTTTTTCTCCATTCAAACTCACCTCCCAATTGACTTGACCCTCAACCCTACTGTACCTAATAACCTTGCTCTTATTCACATTTACTCTTAACTTTCTTCTTCCACACACTTTACCAAACTCAGTCACCAGCTTCTGCAGTTTCTCACATGAATCAGCCACCAGCGCTGTATCATCAGCGAACAACAACTGACTCACTTCCCAAGCTCTCTCATCCCCAACAGACTTCATACTTGCCCCTCTTTCCAAAACTCTTGCATTTACCTCCCTAACAACCCCATCCATAAACAAATTAAACAACCATGGAGACATCACACACCCCTGTCGCAAACCTACATTCACTGAGAACCAATCACTTTCCTCTCTTCCTACACGTACACATGCCTTACATCCTCGATAAAAACTTTTCACTGCTTCTAACAACTTTCCTCCCACACCATATATTCTTAATACCTTCCAAAGAGCATCTCTATCAACTCTATCATATGCCTTCTCCAGATCCATAAATGCTACATACAAATCCATTTGCTTTTCTAAGTATTTCTCACATACATTCTTCAAAGCAAACACATGATCCACACATCCTCTACCACTTCTGAAACCACACTGCTCTTCCCCAATCTGATGCTCTGTACATGCCTTCACCCTCTCAATCAATACCCTCCCATATAATTTACCAGGAATACTCAACAAACTTATACCTCTGTAATTTGAGCACTCACTCTTATCCCCTTTGCCTTTGTACAATGGCACTATGCACGCATTCCGCCAATCCTCAGGCACCTCACCATGAGTCATACATACATTGAATAACCTTACCAACCAGTCAACAATACAGTCACCCCCTTTTTTAATAAATTCCACTGCAATACCATCCAAACCTGCTGCCTTGCCGGCTTTCATCTTCCGCAAAGCTTTCACAACCTCTTCTCTGTTTACCAAATCATTTTCCCTAACCCTCTCACTTTGCACACCACCTCGACCAAAACACCCTATATCTGCCACTCTATCATCAAACACATTCAACAAACCTTTAAAATACTCACTCCATCTCCTTCTCACATCACCACTACCACTACATCACCACTATATATATATATATATATATATATATATATATATATATATATATATATATATATATATATGTATAGTAATAATAATATTTTTATTATTCTATTGTACTTTGTCGCTGTCTCCCACGTTAGCGAGGCAGCACAAGGACACAGACGAAAGAATGGCCCAGCCCAGCCACATACACATGTATATACATACACGTCCACACACGCATGTAAACATACCTATACATCTCAACATATACATTTTTTTTTCTCTTTTTCTATTTTTTTTTTTTTCTGTCTCCCGCGTTTGTGAGATAGCGCAAGGAAACAGACGAAAGAAATGGCCCAACCCCCCCCCATACACATGTATATACACACGTCCACACACGCAAATATACATACCTACACAGCTTTCCATGGTTTACCCCAGACGCTTCACCTGCCTTGATTCAATCCACTGACAGCACGTCAGCCCCGGCATACCACATCGCTCCAATTCACTCTATTCCTTGCCCTCCTTTCACCCTCCTGCATGTTCAGGCCCCAATCACACAAAATCTTTTTCACTCCATCTTTCCACCTCCAATTTGGTCTCCCTCTTCTCTTTGTTCCCTCCACCTCCGACACATATATCCTCTTGGTCAATCTTTCCTCACTCATCCTCTCCATGTGCCCAAACCACTTCAAAACACCCTCTTCTGCTCTCTCAACCACGCTCTTTTTGTTTCCACACATCTCTCTTACCCTTACGTTACTCACTCGATCAAACCACCTCACACCACACATTGTCCTCAAACATCTCATTTCCAGCACATCCATCCTCCTGCGCACAACTCTATCCATAGCCCACGCCTCGCAACCATACAACATTGTTGGAACCACTATTCCTTCAAACATACCCATTTTTGCTTTCCGAGATAATGTTCTCGACTTCCACACATTCTTCAAGGCCCCCAGAATTTTTGCCCCCTCCCCCACCCTATGATCCACTTCTGCTTCCATGGTTCCATCCGCTGCCAGATCCACTCCCAGATATCTAAAACACTTCACTTCCTCCAGTTTTTCTCCATTCAAACTCACCTCCCAATTGACTTGACCCTCAACCCTACTGTACCTAATAACCTTGCTCTTATTCACATTTACTCTTAACTTTCTTCTTCCACACACTTTACCAAACTCAGTCACCAGCTTCTGCAGTTTCACACATGAATCAGCCACCAGCGCTGTGTCATCAGCGAACAACAACTGACTCACTTCCCAAACTCTCTCATCCCCAACAGACTTCATACTTGCCCCTCTTTCCAAAACTCTTGCATTTACCTCCCTAACAACCCCATCCATAAACAAATTAAACAACCATGGAGACATCACACACCCCTGTCGCAAACCTACATTCACTGAGAACCAATCACTTTCCTCTCTTCCTACACGTACACACGCCTTACATCCTCGATAAAAACTTTTCACTGCTTTTAACAACTTTCCTCCCACACCATATATTCTTAATACCTTCCACAGAGCATCTCTATCAACTCTATCATATGCCTTCTCCAGATCCATAAATGCTACATACAAATCCATTTGCTTTTCTAAGTATTTCTCGCATACATTCTTCAAAGCAAACACCTGATCCACACATCCTCTAACACTTCTGAAACCACACTGCTCTTCCCCAATCTGATGCTCTGTACATGCCTTCACCCTCTCAATTAATACCCTCCCATATAATTTACCAGGAATACTCAACAAACTTATACCTCTGTAATTTGAGCACTCACTCTTATCCCCTTTGCCTTTGTACAATGGCACTATGCACGCATTCCGCCAATCCTCAGGCACCTCACCATGATTCATACATACATTAAATAACCTTACCAACCAGTCAACAATACAGTCACCCCCTTTTTTAATAAATTCCACTGCAATACCATCCAAACCTGCTGCCTTGCCGGCTTTCATCTTCCGCAAAGCTTCACTACCTCTTCTCTGTTTACCAAATCATTTTCCCTAACCCTCTCACTTTGCACACCACCTCGACCAAAACACCCTATATCTGCCACTCTATCATCAAACACATTCAACAAACCTTCGAAATACTCACTCCATCTCCTTCTCACATCACCACTACTTGTTATCACCTCCCCATTTGCGCCCTTCACTGAAGTTCCCATTTGCTCCCTTGTCTTTCGCACTTTATTTACCTCCTTCCAGAACATCTTTTTATTCTCCCTAAAATTTAATGATACTCTCTCACCCCATCTCTCATTTGCCCTTTTTTTCACCTCTTGCACCTTTCTCTTGACATATTCATATATAGACATGTACATAATTCTTAGTCTGCCCTTATTCATTCCCATCGCCATCCCGCCACAAATGAAATGACAACCCCCTCCCCCACATATGCGCGAGATAGTGCTACGAAAAGACAATAAAGGCCACATTCGTTCACACTCAGTCTCTAGCTGTCATGTATAATGCACCGAAAGCACAGCTCCCTTTCCACATCCAGGCCCCACAAAACTTTCCATGGTTTACCCCAGACGCTTCACATGCCTTGGTTCAATCCATTGACAGCACGTCGACCCCGGTATACCACATCATTCCAATTTACTCTATTCCTTGCACGTCTTTCACCCTCCTGCATGTTCAGGCCCCGATCACTCAAAATCTTTTTCCATCTTCCCTCCTCCAATTTGGTCTCCCACTTCTCCTCATTCCCTCCATCTCTGACACATATATCCGCTTTGTCAACATTTCCTCACTCATTCTCTCCATATGACCAAACCATTTCAAAACACCCTCTTCTGCTGTCTCAACCACACTCTTTGTATTACCACACATCTCTCTTACCCTTTCATTACTTACTCGATCAAACCACCTCACACCACATATTGTCCTCAAACATCTCATTTCCAGCACATCCACCCTCCTTCGCACAACTCTATCTATAGCCCATGCCTCGCAACCATATAATATTGTTGGAACTACTATTTCTTCAAACATTCCCATTTTTGCTTTCCAAGATAACGTTTTTGCCTTCAACACATTTTTCAACACTCCCAGAACTTTTGACCCCTCCCCCAACATATGACTCACCTCCGCTTCCATGGTTCCATCCGCTGCCAAATTTACTCACAGATATCTAAAGCACTTCACTTCCTCCCATTTTTCTCCATTCAAACTCACCTCCCAATTGACTTGTCCCTCAACCCTACTCTACCTAAGAACCTTACTCTTATTCACATTTACTCTTAGCTTTCTTCTGTCACACACTTTACCAAACTCGGTCACCAGCTTCTGCAGTTTCTCACCCAAATTATAGTGAGAGGACAAGAGCAAGGGAAGGAGTAGCACTACTCCTGAAACAGGAGTGGTGGGAGTATGTGATAGAGTGTAAGAAAGTAAACTCTAGATTGATACGGGTAAAACTGGGAGTGGATGGAGAGAGATGGGTGATTATTGGTGCATCAGCACCTGGGCATGAGAAGAAAGATCATGAGAGGCAAGTGTTTTGGGAGCAGCTGAGTGAGTGTGTTAGTAGTTTTGATGCACGAGACCGGGTTTTAGTGATTAGTGATTTGAATGCATAGGTGAGTAATGTTGCAGTTGAGGGAATAATTGGTGTGCATGGGGTGTTCAGCATTGTAAATGGAAATGGTGAAGAGCTTGTAGATTTATGTGCTGAAAAAGGACTGGTGATTGGGAATACCTGGTTTAAAAAGAGATATACATAAATATACGTATGTAAGTAAGGTATTGATTGAGAGGGTGAAGGCATGTACAGAGCATCAGATTGGGAAAGAGCAGTGTGGTTTCAGAAGTGGTAGAGGATGTGTAGATCAGGTGTTTGCTTTGAAGAATGTATGTGAGAAATACTTAGAAAAGCAAATGGATTTGTATGTAGCATTTATGGATCTGGAGAAGGCATATGATAGAGTTGATAGAGATGCTCTGTGGAAGGTATTAAGAATATATGGTGTGGGAGGAAAGTTGTTAGAAGCAGTGAAAAGTTTTTATCGAGGATGTAAGGCATGTGTACGTGTAGGAAGAGAGGAAAGTGATTGGTTCTCAGTGAATGTAGGTTTGCGGCAGGGGTGTGTGATGTCTCCATGGCTGTTTAATTTGTTTATGGATGGGGTTGTTAGGGAGGTAAATGCAAGAGTTTTGGAAAGAGGGGCAAGTATGAAGTCTGTTGGGGATGAGAGAGCTTGGGAAGTGAGTCAGTTGTTGTTCGCTGATGATACAGCGCTGGTGGCTGATTCATGTGAGAAACTGCAGAAGCTGGTGACTGAGTTTGGTAAAGTGTGTGGAAGAAGAAAGTTAAGAGTAAATGTGAATAAGAGCAAGGTTATTAGGTACAGTAGGGTTGAGGGTCAAGTCAATTGGGAGGTGAGTTTGAATAGAGAAAAACTGGAGGAAGTGAAGTGTTTTAGATATCTGGGAGTGGATCTGGCAGCGGATGGAACCATGGAAGTGGAAGTGGATCATAGGGTGGGGGAGGGGGCGAAAATTCTGGGGGCCTTGAAGAATGTGTGGAAGTCGAGAACATTATCTCGGAAAGCAAAAATGGGTATGTTTGAAGGAATAGTGGTTCCAACAATGTTGTATGGTTGCGAGGCGTGGGCTATGGATAGAGTTGTGCGCAGGAGGATGGATGTGCTGGAAATGAGATGTTTGAGGACAATGTGTGGTGTGAGGTGGTTTGATCGAGTGAGTAACGTAAGGGTAAGAGAGATGTGTGGAAATAAAAAGAGCGTGGTTGAGAGAGCAGAAGAGGGTGTTTTGAAGTGGTTTGGGCACATGGAGAGAATGAGTGAGGAAAGATTGACCAAGAGGATATATGTGTCGGAGGTGGAGGGAACGAGGAGAAGAGGGAGACCAAATTGGAGGTGGAAAGATGGAGTGAAAAAGATTTTGTGTGATCGGGGCCTGAACATGCAGGAGGGTGAAAGGAGGGCAAGGAATAGAGTGAATTGGAGCGATGTGGTATACCGGGGTTGACGTGCTGTCAGTGGATTGAATCAAGGCATGTGAAGCGTCTGGGGTAAACCATGGAAAGCTGTGTAGGTATGTATATTTGCGTGTGTGGACGTATGTATATACATGTGTATGGGGGGGGGTTTTGCCATTTCTTTCGTCTGTTTCCTTGCGCTACCTCGCAAACGCGGGAGACAGCGACAAAGTATAATAAAAAAAAAAAGTAAGAATGTTGGTTTGTGGAAGGGGTGTGTGATGTCTCAATGGTTGTTTAATTTGTTTATGAATGGGATTGTTAGGGAGGTGAATGCTAGAGTTTTGGAGAGAGGGGTGAGTATGCAGTCTTTTGTGGATGAGAGAGCTTGGTAAGTGAGTCAGTTGTTGTTCACTGATGATACGGTGCTGGTGGTTGATTCAGATGAGAAACTGCAGAAGCTGGTGACTGAGTTTGGTAAAGTATGTGAAAGAAGAAAGCTGAGTGTAAATGTGAATAAGAGCAAGGTTATTAGGTACAGTAGGGTTGAGGAACAAGTCAATTGGGAGATAGGTTTGAATAGAGGAAAAACTGGAGAAACTGAATTGTTTTAGATATCTGAGAGTGGATTTGGCAGCAGATGGAACCATGGAAGTGGAAGTGAGTCACAGGGTGGGGGAGGGGGCAAAGGTTCTGGGAGCGTTGAAGAATGTGTGGAAGGCGAGAACATTATTTTGGAAAGCAAAAATGGGTATGTTTGAAGGAATAGTGGTTCCAACAATGTTATATGGTTGCGAAGCATGGGCTATAGATAGGGTTGTGCGGAGGAGGGTGGATGTGTTGGAAATGAGATATTTGAGGACAATATGTGGTGTGAGGTGGTTTGATCGAGTAAGTAATGAAAGGGTAAGAGAGATGTGTGGTACTAAAAAGAGTGTGGTTGAGAAAGCAGAAGAGGGTGTGTTGAAATGTTTTGGTCACATGGAGAGAATGAGTGAGGAAAGATTGAAAGAATATATGTGTCAGAGATGGAGGGAACAAGAAGTGGGAGACTAAATTGGAGGTGGAAAGATGGAGTGAAAAAGATTTTGAGCAATTGGGGCCTGAACATGCAGGAGGGTGAAAGCATGCAAGGAAAAGAGTAAACTATAAGGATGTGGTATACTGGGGTTGATGTGATGTCAGTGGATTGAACCAGGGCATGTGAAGCGTCTGGGGTAAACCATGGAAAGTTTTGTGGGGCCTGGATGTAGAAAGGGAGCTGTGGTTTCGTTGCATTATACATGACAGCTAGAGACTGAGTGTGAACGAATGTGGCCTTTGTTGTCTTTTCCTAGTGCTACCTCGCATGTGTGCGGGGAGAGGGGGTTGTCATTTCATGTGTGGCAGGGTGGCGACGGGAAAGAATAAAGGCAGCACGTAGGAATTATGTAAATGTGTATATATGTGTATGGCTGTGTATGTTTATATATGTATATGTTGAAATGTATAGGTATGTATATGTGCCTCTGTGGGCATTTATGTATATACATGTGTATGTGGGTGGGTTGGGCCATTCTTTTGTCTTGTTTCCTTGCACTACCTTGCTAACGGGGGAGACAGCGACAAAGTATAGTAAAGAATAATATTGACGATTGGCAGTATGTATGCATAGTGCCATTGTACAAAGGCAAAGGGGATAAAGGTGAGTGTTCAAATTACAGTTGTATAAGTTGAGTATTCCTGGGAAATTATATGGGAGGGTACTGATTGAGAGGGTGAAGGCTTCTCCAAAGCATCAGATTGGGGAAGAGCAGTGTGGTTTCAGAAGTGGTAAAGGATGTGTGGATCAAGTGTTTGCTTTGAAGAATGTATGTGAGAAATACTTAGAAAAGCAAATGGATTTGTATGTAGCATTTATGGATCTGGAGAGGGCATACGATAGAGTTGATAGAGATGCTCTGTGGAAGTTATTAAGAGTATATGGTGTGGAAGGCAAGTTGCTAGAAGCAGAGAAAAGTTTTTATCGAGGATGTAAGGCATGTGTACGAGTAGGAAGAGGGGAAAGTGATTGGTTCCCTGTGAATGTCGGTTTGTGGCAAGGGTGCTTGATGTCTACATGGTTATTTAATTTGTTTATGGATGGGGTTGTTAGGGAGGTGAATGCAAGAGTTTTGGAGAAAGGGGCAAGTATGCAGTCAGTTGTGGATGAGAGAGCTTGGAAAGTGAGTCAGTTGTTGTTCGCTGATGATACAGTACTGGTGGCTGATTAGGGTAAGAAACTGCAGAAGCTGGTGACTGAATTTGTTAAAGTGTGTGAAAGAAGAAAGCTGAGAGTAAATGTGAATAAGAGCAAAGTTATTTGGTGCAGTAGGGTTGAGGGACAAGTCAATTGGGAGGTAACTTTGAATGGAGAAAAACTGGAGGAAGTGAAGTGTTTTAGATATCTGGGAGTGGATTTGGCAGCGGATGGAACCATGGAAGTGAGTCACAGGGTGGGGGAGGGAGCGAAGGTTCTGGGAACGTTGAAGAATGTGTGGAAGGTGAGAACATTTTCTCGGAAAGCAAAAATGGGTATGTTTGAAGGAATAGTTCTTCCAACAATGTTATATGGTTGCGAAGCATGGGCTATAGATAGGGTTGTTTGGAGGAGGGTAGATGTGTTGGAAATGAGATGTTTGAGGACAATATGTGGTGTGAAGTGGTTTGATCGAGTAAGTAATGAAAGGGTAAGAGAGATGTTTGGTAATAAAAAGAGTGGTCGAGAGAGCAGAGGAGGGTCTTTTGAAATCGTTTGGTCACATGGAGAGAATGAGTGGGGAAAGATTGACAAAGAGGTTATATGTGTCAGAGGTGGAGGGAATGAGGAGAAGTGGGTGACCAAATTAGAGGTGGAAGGATGGAGTGAAAAAGATCTTGAGCGATTGGGGCCTAAACATGCAGGAGGGTGAAAGGGGTGCAAGGAATAGAGTGAATTGGAATGATGTGGTATATCGGGGTTGACGTGCTGTCAGTGTATTGAACCAGGGCATGTGAAGCATCTGGGGTAAACCACGGATAGTTTTGTGGGGCCTGGATGTGGAAAAGGAGCTGTGGTTTCGGTGCATTATATATGACGGCTAGAGATTTAAGTATGAACGAATGTGGCCTTTGTTGTCTTTTCTTAGTGCTACCTCACACGTGTGTGGGGGGAGGAGAGTGTCATTTCATGTGTGGCGGGGTGGCGATGGGAATGAATAAAAGCAGCAAGTATGAATTATGTATATGTCTGTGTGTGTATATATAAGTATATGTTGAAATGTATAGGTATGTATATGTGCGTGTGTGGACGTGTGTGTATATACATGTGTATGTGGGTGGGTTGGGCTATTCTTTTGTCTGTTTCCTTGCACTACCTCGCTAACACGGGAGACAGCGACAAAGTATAATAATGATAAAAAAAGTAAATGAATATATATTTTTTTTCACACTTGATCACTCCTTCCTGCATTAGTGAGGTAGTGCCAGGAACAGAAGAAAAAAGGCTATATCTGCTCACATCCAATCTCTGTCATGTGTAGCGCACTGAAACCATGGCTCCCTATCTACAATAAAGCCCCACAGATCTTTCCTTGGTTTACTCCCGATGCTTCACATGCCTGGTTCAGTCCACTGACAGCACTTTGGCCCCAGTACACTGCATTTTTCCAGTTCAGTCTATTCCACTCACACCTTTCAACCTCTTGCATGTTCAGTCCCTGATCACTCAAAATCTTTTTCACTCCATCCTTCCCTCTCCAATTTGATCTCTCTTTTCTCCATGCTTCCTCCACTTCTGCTTCATATATCCTCTATGTCAGCCTGGCTCTTCTGTTTACTCTTTTACAAATTTAAATACAAGAAGGGGAGGATTTTCAGCCCCCTGCTCCTGTCCCATTTAGTCGCCTTCTGTGACATGCAGGAAATACAAAGGTAGAATTTTTTCTCTGCTTCCCCAGTCCATTGACAGCACATCGACCACAGTACACCACATCATTCAAAGTCTCTCTATTCCTTGCACGCCTCTCATCCTCCAATATGTTCAGGCCCCCGTCACTCAAAATCTTTTTAACTCCATCCTTCCACCTCCAATTTGGTCTCCTGCTTCTCCTTGTCCTCTCCACCTCTCACATGTATAACCTCTTTGTCAGCCTTTCCTCACTCATTCTCTCCATATGTCCAAAACATTTCCACACATCCTCTTCTGCTCTCTCAACCACACTCACTATATTTCCACACATCTCTCTTGCCCTTTCATTACTTACTCGATCAAACCACCTCACACCATATATTGTCCTCAAACATTTCATATCCAACACATCCACCCTCCTCAATACAACCCTGTCTATAGCCCATGCCTTGCAACCATATGATATTGTTAGAACTACTGTTCCTTCAAACATACCCATTTTTGCTCTCCAAGATAATGTTTTCTCCTTCCACACATTTTCATCACTTCCAGAACCTTCACCCCCTCCCAGACCCTGTGACACTTCCATTTCCATGGTTCCATTCAATAAGTTCACTCCCAGACATCTAAAACACTTCACTTCCTCCAGTTTTTCTCCATTCAAACTTACATCCCAATTAACTTGTCCCTCAACCTTACTGAACCTATAAACATGGCTCTTATTCACATTTACTCTCAACTTGTGGCTGATTGGAATGAGAATCTGCTGAAGTTGGTGTCTGAGTTTGGAAAAGTGTGTGAAAGGAGGAAGTTGAGAGTAAATGTAAGTAAGTGCAAGGGTTGAGGGACAAGTTAGTTGGGATGTAAGTTTGAATGGAGAAAAATTGGGGGAAGTGAAGTGTTTTAGATATCTGGAAGTAGACTCAGCAGTGAATGGAACCATGGAAGCAGAAGTGAGTCACAGGGTGGGGGAGGGGGCGAAGTTTCTGGGAGCAATGAAGAATGTGTGGAAAGAGAGAATGTTATCTCTGAGAGCAAAATTGGGTATGTTTGAAGGAGTAGTATTTCAAAAAATATTATATGGTTGCAAGGCATGGGTTATAGATAGGGTTATATGGAGAAGGGTGGATGTGTTGGAAATGAATTGTTTGAGGACAATATGTGGTGTGAAGTGGTTTGATTGAGTAAGTAATGAAAGGGTAAGAGAGATGTGTGGTAATAAAACTAAGTTTAGTTAAGAAAGCAGAAGAGGGTGTGTTGAAATGGTTTGGACATATGGAGAGAATGAGAGAGGACAGGTTGACAAAGAGAATATATGTGTCAGAGGTGGTGGGAACAATGAGAAGCGGGAGACCAAATTGGACATGGAAGGATTGGGATGTCTGAATGTGTGTGGATGTTACCAAGATGAGAAGAAAGGAGAGATAGGTAGTACATTTCAAGAAAGAAACCTGGATGTTCTGGCTCTGAGTGAACAAAGCTCAAGGGTAAAGGGGCAGAATGGTTTGAAAACATCTTGCGGGTAAAATCAAGGGTTTGTGAGTGGTCAAAGGCTAAGGAAAGAGAAGCATTATTCTGAAGCAGGAGTTGTAGAAGTATGTGATAAGAGTATAAGGAAGCAAATTCTAGATTGATGTGGGTAAAACTGAAAGTGAATGGTGAGAGATGGTTGATTATTGGTGCTTATGCACCCAGCCATGAGAAGAAAGATCATGATAGGCAAGTGTTTTGAGAGCAGTTGAGTGAGTGTGTCAGCAGTTTTGGTGCACAAGACCGGATATTAGTGACAGGCAATTTAAATATGGAGGTAAGCAGTGTGACAGTGAAGGGTATAATTGGTATGCATCGGGTATTTAGTGTTATGAATGGAAATGGTGAAGAGCTTGTGGAGTTAGGTGCTGAAAAAGACTGGTGACTGGGAATACTTGATTTGAAAAGAGAGATATACCCAAGTGTATGCACGTGAGTAGGAGAAGTGGTCAGTGGGCATTATTAGATATAGGTATTAATTGATAGGCATGTAAGAGACTTTTGGATGAAAATTTGCTGAGAGGGGCAGAAGGTGAGATGTCTGATCACTGTCTTATGGAGGCGGGATGAAGATTTTGTTGAAGATTTCAAAAAAGAGGGTTGACTCTGGACTGACTGCCGCAACACGGATTCGAACCTATGTGCTCGATCCTGGGCAGCCCGTGAGTGCGTCACAGTCAGAAATACTAACCACTACACCAAGAGAGCCCATGTAATATTGATGTCATAAAGGAGTATGTTCTAGTACATATTGATGTATCATTATGTCCACATTGACATTCTATCTCATGCTTATGATGACTTCAAGATGCCAAGGTAATTGGTGCAAGGTTGGAGTGATGTAGTATAATACATAATTAAAAAAGATCAATCTCATATTGATGGGCAATCAAGCCCAAGTGCAGCACAGAGCACTGATTTTCATAGCTTAAATGTTGACAATGCAGGATAATTCCTTTATGGAAATTTCTTGAGCAGGATATTATTGATATGAGTTGATATTTATGATTTTTTATGACATTTCTTATATTTTCATTTTCTCTTCAAAGATATTGGTGAAGGAAGTTCAAGCAGAAGAATCTAGCTGGACACATTATGATGAGGATGAAGCTGCTGTAAAAGCACAAGTCGCCAGTGAAATCTTAGATACTCTCATTGCAGAAACTGTCACTCTGGTTGTGAGTATATTAGCTAGAAAAATTACTTATGTTACAGGACAGGGAGCTTAGCTATACATTTATTGTTTAATGTAAATATGTAAAATTTTTGCCCTTGGAATTATTTTACTGTGTATATATAAAGTTTTACTTTAAATGTATTGGGTATGTAACATGCATAGACTGTAGAGTATCTGCTACAATATATATATATATATTGTAGACTTGAAGGCAATTCCATCTCATCACCCAACAAGAAGCAAGCAATTATATGACCAAGAGGATATTTTTGTAAATCATTGATATGTACATTTGTATATCATTTTTGTAGGAATTAATGACACTCCAAGCACTCACATCTGTGATATCTCAGGTTATTTTAATGAATTGTGTGATATTTTCTCTTTAAGGATCGTTTATATGCTTCATTTACTTTGTACAACTTTTTGAAATAAATGTCGTTATGAATACTGATTAGTACAGGCCCACATTTGTCTCTCTTTATTAGTTGTGAACTGCTTGAATATTTCATTGTGTTTAAATACACACAAACCCAAAACATTGGATAACTTCATGTTGTCAATCTATATCTATCTCTGATGCCCGCTCCCACCGGAAACTCCCTCACATACATCATTTCACACATTCTTCCACCATTTCTCTTCCTCCTGTACTTTTACGCTTTATCTCCCCATGCCACATTTGGTCATCCCCTTACATCAACCCTTTAATAATACTGTCATACACTTTCCTTGTAAACTCTCCATCCTGCATTCTTTCCACAAGCCCAAACCACCTCAAAGTATGTTTCACTCACTCTACCTCTCCACCTTTCATACCCTTTGCATTACCTGCCATACCAAATCTTTCATACACTCCCTTATATCTTTTTTCATTCCATCTAGTCATACTATTTGCTCCTCTCAAATACTCACTCCACAGCCTGAATTCTTGACCTCTGTGACTCATTCCATTTCCATGTTTTGGTTGCATCCTTTCTTTGCTTCTGTACTTACTTTTTTACCCTTCATTAGTCTATTAATAGACTAATTGATTCTTCTACCCTGCACTTACCTTTCCCATATCTATTCTTTCATATCACCAAACTTACCCAAGATAGTGCCTAAGTACTTTGTCACCTCTTCCAGTCTTTCTCCCCCCCTATCTATAACACACTTTAGTACACTTTTTTCTTTCACTCTGTCTGGCTTTGTAAAATTTATGCTTTCACTCATTTTTTGTTATGTTAGCCTCGATGGCATGGGCAACTGAGGCACCAATCAAGGCCATACCATTAACGTTATATATTACTTGATTATACTTATTGTACTTAATTGCTGTTTCCCTCATCAACGAGATAGCACCAGGAAACATGGAGAATGGCCCATCCACTCATATACATATTTTTTTTTTTTTTTTTTATACTTTGTCGCTGTCTCCCGCGTTTGCGAGGTAGCGCAAGGAAACAGACGAAAGAAATGGCCCAACCCCCCCCCCCCATACACATGTACATACACACGTCCACACACGCAAATATACATACCTACACAGCTTTCCATGGTTTACCCCAGACGCTTCACATGCCTTGATTCACTCCACTGACAGCACGTCAACCCCTGTATACCACATCGCTCCAATTCACTCTATTCCTTGCCCTCCTTACACCCTCCTGCATGTTCAGGCCCCGATCACACAAAATCTTTTTCACTCCATCTTTCCACCTCCAATTTGGTCTCCCTCTCCTCCTCGTTCCCTCCACCTCCGACACATATATCCTCTTGGTCAATCTTTCCTCACTCATTCTCTCCATGTGCCCAAACCATTTCAAAACACCCTCTTCTGCTCTCTCAACCACGCTCTTTTTATTTCCACACATCTCTCTTACCCTTACGTTACTTACTCGATCAAACCACCTCACACCACACATTGTCCTCAAACATCTCATTTCCAGCACATCCATCCTCCTGCGCACAACTCTATCCATAGCCCACGCCTCGCAACCATACAACATTGTTGGAACCACTATTCCTTCAAACATACCCATTTTTGCTTTCCGAGATAATGTTCTTGACTTCCACACATTTTTCAAGGCTCCCAAAATTTTCGCCCCCTCCCCCACCCTATGATCCACTTCCGCTTCCATGGTTCCATCCGCTGACAGATCCACTCCCAGATATCTAAAACACTTCACTTCCTCCAGTTTTTCTCCATTCAAACTCACCTCCCAATTGACTTGACCCTCAACCCTACTGTACCTAATAACCTTGCTCTTATTCACATTTACTCTTAACTTTCTTCTTCCACACACTTTACCAAACTCAGTCACCAGCTTCTGCAGTTTCTCACATGAATCAGCCACCAGCGCTGTATCATCAGCGAACAACAACTGACTCACTTCCCAAGCTCTCTCATCCCCAACAGACTTCATACTTGCCCCTCTTTCCAGGACTCTTGCATTTACCTCCCTAACAACCCCATCCATAAACAAATTAAACAACCATGGAGACATCACACACCCCTGCCGCAAACCTACATTCACTGAGAACCAATCACTTTCCTCTCTTCCTACACGTACACATGCCTTACATCCTCGATAAAAACTTTTCACTGCTTCTAACAACTTGCCTCCCACACCATATATTCTTAATACCTTCCACAGAGCATCTCTATCAACTCTATCATATGCCTTCTCCAGATCCATAAATGCTACATACAAATCCATTTGCTTTTCTAAGTATTTCTCACATACATTCTTCAAAGCAAACACCTGATCCACACATCCTCTACCACTTCTGAAACCGCACTGCTCTTCCCCAATCTGATGCTCTGTACATGCCTTCACCCTCTCAATCAATACCCTCCCATATAATTTACCAGGAATACTCAACAAACTTATACCTCTGTAATTTGAGCACTCACTCTTATCCCCTTTGCCTTTGTACAATGGCACTATGCACGCATTCCGCCAATCCTCAGGCACCTCATCATGAGTCATATACATATATATGTACATAAACGCACATATACATACGTATACACATATGCATACATATACATACACATAAGTAGACATATACATATTTACATATTCATACTTGCTTGCCTTTATCCATTCCTGGAGTTACCCCACCCCACAAGAAACAGAAACGCTATCCCCTGCTTTAGTGAAGTAGCCCCAGGAAAACAGTCAAAAAAAGGCCACATTCGTTCACACTCAGTCTCTAGCTGTCATGTGAAATGCGCTGAAACCACAGCTTTCCATGGTTTACCCCAGACGTTTCACATGCACTGGTTCAGTCCATTGACAGCACGCCAACCCCGGTATACCACATCTTTCCAATTCACTCTATTCCTTGCATGCCTCTCACCCCTCTGAATCTTCAAGCCCCAATTGCTCACAATCTTTTTCACTCCATCCTTCCACCTCTGACACTTATATCCTGTCAATCTTTCCTCACTCATTTTCCCCATACATCCAAACCATTTCAACACACCCTCTTCTGCTCTCTCACCTTCTCTTTTTACTTCCACACATCTCTCTTACCCTTTCATTACTTACTCGATCAAACCACCTCATCCCACATATTTCCCTCAAACATTTCATTTCCAACACATCCACCATCCTCCGTAAAACCCTGTTTATAGCCTATGCCTCGCAACCATAAAATGTTGGAACTACTATTCCTTCAAACATACCCATTTTTGCTCTCTGAGATAACATTCTCTCCTTCCACACATTCTTCAATGCTCCCAGAGCCTTCGCCCTGTCCCACACCCTGTGACTCACTTCTGCTTCCATTGTTCCATTCACTGCTAAGTCCATCCCAGATACCTAAAAACAATTCTATTCCTCCAATTTTTCTCCATTCAAACTCACATCCCTGTCAACTTGTTCCTTGACCCTACTGAACCTAATAACCTTGCTTTTATTCACATTTACTCAACTTTCTCCTTTCACACACTTTTCCAAACTCAGTCACCAAATTCTCGTTTCTCACTTGAAGCAGCCAACAGAGCTATATCATCGGCGAACAACAACTGACTCCCTTCCCAGACCCTCTCATCCCAAACAGACTCCATAGTCACCCCTCTCTCCAAAATCCTTGCATTTACCTCCCTAACCACCCCATCCATAAACAAATTAAACAACCATGGGGACATCATACACCCCTTTCGCAGACCGACATTCACTGGGAACCAATCACTCTCTTCTCTTCCTAATCGTATACATGCCTTACATCCTTGGTAAAAACTTTTCATTGCTTCTAGCAGCTTACCATATACTATTAAGACCTTCCACAAAGCATCTCTATCAACCCCATCATATGCCTTCTCCAGAGCCATAAATGCTACACACAAATCCATCTGTTTTTCTAAGTATTTCTTGCACACATTCTTCAAAGCAAATACCTGATCCACACATCCTTTCCCACTTCTGGAACCACACTGCTCTTTCCCAGTCTGGTGCTCTGTACATGCCTTAACCCTCTCAGTCAATACACTCCCATATAATTTCCCAGGAATACTCAACAAACTTATGCCTCTCTAAATTAAACACTCATCTTTATCATCCATACATACATTGAATATCCTTACTAACCATTCAGAAACATAGTCACCCCCTTTTTTAATAAGTTCTACTGCAATACCATCCAAACCTACAGACTTACTGGCAAACCTGCAGACTTACTGGATTTCATCTTCCGAAAAGCTTTCACTGCCTCTTCTCTCTTCACCAAACCATTCTCACTTTGCACACCACCCCGACCAAACCACCCTACATCTGGCATTCTGCCATATTATATTTATTTGTTCATTATACATAATCGCTGTTTCCCACATCAGCAAGGTAGTGCCAGGAAACAGACGAAGAATGACCCATCCACTCATATACACATTTTTATATTTATTTTTTTATTCTGCTTTGTCGCTGTCTCCCGCGTTTGCGAGGTAGCGCAAGGAAACAGATGAAAGAAAAGGCACAACCCACCCCCATACACAATGTACACACACACATGCCCACACACGCAAATATACATACCTATACATCTCAATGTACACATATATATACACACACAGACACATACATATATACCCATGCACACAATTCACACTGCCTGCCCCTATTCATTCCCATCGCCACCTCGCCACACATGGAATACCATCCCCCTCCCCCCTCATGTGTGCGAGGTAGCACTAGGAAAAGACAACAAAGGTCCCATTCGTTCACACTCAGTCACCAGCTGTCACGCAATAATGCCCGAAACCACAGCTCCCCTTCCACATCCAGGCCCCACACAACTTTCCATGGTTTACCCCAGATGCTTCACATGCCCTGATTCAATCCCTGACAGCACGTCAACCCCGGTATACCACATCGATCCAATTCACTCTATTCCTTGCCCGCCTTTCACCCTCCTGCATGTTCAGGCCCCGATCACTCAAAATCTTTTTCACTCCATCTTTCCACCTCCAATTTGGTCTCCCACTTCTCGTTCCCTCCACCTCCTATACATATATCCTCTTGGTCAATCTTTCCTCACTCATTCTCTCCATGTGCCCAAACCATTTCAAAACACCCTCTTCTGCTCTCTCAACCACGCTCTTTTTATTTCCACACATCTTTCTTACCCTTACATTACTTACTCGATCAAACCACCTCACACCACATTGTCCTTAAACATCTCATTTCCAGCACATCCACCCTCCTGCGCACAACTCTATCCATATCCCACGCCTCGCAACCATACAACATTGTTGGAACCACTATTCCTTCAAACATACCTATTTTTGCTTTCCGAGATGTTCTCGACTTCTAAACATTCTTCAAGGCTCCCATGATTTTCGCCCGCTCCCCCACCCTACGATTCACTTCCGCTTCCATGGTTCCATCCGCTGCCAGATCCACTCCCAGATATCTAAAACACTTTACTTCCTCCAGTTTTTCTCCATTCAAACTTTTTTTTTTTCCCAAAGGAAGGAACAGAGAAGGGGGCTGGATGAGGATGTTTCCTCAGAGGCCCAGTCCTCTGTTCTTAACGCTACCTCGCTGACGTGGGAAATGGCGAATAGTATGAAAGAAAGGATATATATATATGTATATATATATATTTTTTTTTTTTTCGCTATCTCCCGTGTTTGCGAGGTAGCGCAAGGAAACAGACAAAAGAAATGGCCCAACCCACCCCCATACACATGTATATACATACGTCCACACACGCAAATATACATACCTACACAGCTTTCCATGGTTTACCCCAGACGCTTCACATGCCCCGATTCAATCCACTGACAGCACGTCAACCCCGGTATACCACATCGCTCCAATTCACTCTATTCCTTGCCCTCCTTTCACCCTCCTGCATGTTCAGGCCCCGATCACACAAAATCTTTTTCACTCCATCTTTCCACCTCCAATTTGGTCTCCCTCTTCTCCTCGTTCCCTCCACCTCCGACACATATATCCTCTTGGTCAATCTTTCCTCACTCATTCTCTCCATGTGCCCAAACCATTTCAAAACACCCTCTTCTGCTCTCTCAACCACGCTCTTTTTATTTCCACACATCTCTCTTACCCTTACGTTACTTACTCGATCAAACCACCTCACACCACACATTGTCCTCAAACATCTCATTTCCAGCACATCCATCCTCCTGCGCACAACTCTATCCATAGCCCACGCCTCGCAACCATACAACATTGTTGGAACCACTATTCCTTCAAACATACCCATTTTTGCTTTCCGAGATAATGTTCTCGACTTCCACACATTCTTCAAGGCTCCCAGAATTTTCGCCCCCTCCCCCACCCTATGATCCACTTCCGCTTCCATGGTTCCATCCGCTGCCAGATCCACTCCCAGATATCTAAAACACTTCACTTCCTCCAGTTTTTCTCCATTCAAACTCACCTCCCAATTGACGACCCTCAACTCTACTGTACCTAATAACCTTGCTCTTATTCACATTTACTCTTAACTTTCTTCTTTCACACACTTTACCAAACTCAGTCACCAGCTTCTGCAGTTTCTCACATGAATCAGCCACCAGCGCTGTATCATCAGCGAACAACAACTGATTCACTTCCCAAGCTCTCTCATCCCCAACAGACTTCATACTTGCCCCTCTTTCCAAAACTCTTGCATTCACCTCCCTAACAACCCCATCCATAAACAAATTAAACAGCCATGGAGACATCACACACCCCTGCCGCAAACCTACATTCACTGAGAACCAATCACTTTCCTCTCTTCCTACACGTACACATGCCTTACATCCTCGATAAAAACTTTTCACTGCTTCTAACAACTTGCCTCCCACACCATATATTCTTAATACCTTCCACAGAGCATCTCTATCAACTCTATCATATGCCTTCTCCAGATCCATAAATGCTACATACAAATCCATTTGCTTTTCTAAGTATTTCTCACATACATTCTTCAAAGCAAACACCTGATCCACACATCCTCTACCACTTCTGAAACCACACTGCTCTTCCCCAATCTGATGCTCTGTACATGCCTTCACCCTCTCAATCAATACCCTCCCATATAATTTACCAGGAATACTCAACAAACTTATACCTCTGTAATTTGAGCACTCACTCTTATCCCCATTGCCTTTGTACAATGGCACTATGCAAGCATTCCGCCAATCCTCAGGCACCTCACCATGAGTCATACATACATTAAATAACCTTACCAGGTGTGGGCTATGGATAGAGTTGTGCGCAGGAGGATGGATGTGCTGGAAATGAGATGTTTGAGGACAATGTGTGGTGTGAGGTGGTTTGATCGAGTGAGTAACGTAAGGGTAAGAGAGATGTGTGGAAATAAAAAGAGCGTGGTTGAGAGAGCAGAAGAGGGTGTTTTGAAGTGGTTTGGGCACATGGAGAGGATGAGTGAGGAAAGATTGACCAAGAGGATATATGTGTCGGAGGTGGAGGGAACAAGGAGAAGAGGGAGACCAAATTGGAGGTGGAAAGATGGAGTGAAAAAGATTTTGTGTGATCGGGGCCTGAACATGCAGGAGGGTGAAAGGAGGGCAAGGAATAGAGTGAATTGGAGCGATGTGGTATACCGGGGTTGACGTGCTGTCAGTGGATTGAATCAGGGCGTGTGAAGCGTCTGGGGTAAACCATGGAAAGCTGTGTAGGTATGTATATTTGCGTGTGTGGACGTATGTATATACATGTGTATGGGGGGGGTTGGGCCATTTCTTTCGTCTGTTTCCTTGCGCTACCTCGCAAACGCGGGAGACAGCGACAAAGTATAATAATAAAAAAAAATAACCAACCAGTCAACAATACAGTCACCCCCTTTTTTAATAAATTCCACTGCAATACCATCCAAACCTGCTGCCTTGCCGGCTTTCATCTTTCGCAAAGCTTTTACTACCTCTTCTCTGTTTACCAAATCATTTTCCCTGACCCTCTCACTTTGCACACCACCTCGACCAAAACACCCTATATCTGCCACTCTATCATCTATATATATATATAAGGTTATTTAGTGTATGTGTGGCTCGTGGTGGGGTGCCTGAGGATTGGCGGAATGCGTGCATGGTGCCGTTGTGCAGCTGAGTGAGTGTGTTAGTAGTTTTGATGCACGAGACCGGGTTATAGTGATGGGTGATTTGAATGCAAAGGTGAGTAATGTGGCAGTTGAGGGTGTTCAGTGTTGTTAATGGAAATGGTCAAGAGCTTGTAGATTTATGTGCTGAAAAAGGACTGGAAAAGGACTGTTGATTTTGAATACCTGGTTTAAAAAGAGAGATATTCATAAGTATACATATGTAAGTAGGAAAGATGGCCATAGAGCGTTATTAGATTACATGTTAATTGATAGGTGCGCGAAAGAGGGACTTTTGGATGTTAATGTGCTGAGAGGTGCACCTGGAGGGATGTCTGATCATTATCTTGTGGAGGCGAAGGTGAAGATTTGTATGGGTTTTCAGAGGAGAGAATGTTGGGGTGAAGAGGGTGGTGAGAGTGAGGAAGTACCAGGAGAGTCTGAGTACAGAATGGAAAAAGGTGAGAACAAAGGAGGTAAGGGTAGTGGGGGAGGAATGGGACGTATTTAGGGAAGCAGTGATGGCTTGCACAAAAGATGCTTGTGGCATGAGAAGCGTGGGAGGTGGGTTGATTAGAAAGGGTAGTGAGTGGTGGGATGAAGAAGTAAGATTATTAGTGAAAGAGAAGAGAGAGGCATTTGGACGATTTTTGTAGGGAAAAAATGCAAATGACTGGGAGATGTATAAAAGAAAGAGACAGGAGGTCAAGAGAAAGGTGCAAGAGGTGAAAAAGAGGCCAAATGAGAGTTAGGGTGAAAGAGTATCATTAAATTTTAGGGAGAATAAAAAGATGTTCTGGAAGGAGGTAAATAAAGTGCGTACGACAAGGGAGCAAATGGGAACTTCAGTGAAGGGGGCTAATGGAGAGGTGATAACAAGTAGTGGTGATGTGAGAAGGAGATGGAGTGAGTATTTTGAAGGTTTGTTGAATGTGTTTGATGATAGGGTGTTTTGGTCGAGGTGGTGTGCAAAGTGAGAGGTTAGGGAAAATGATTTGGTAAACAGAGAAGAGGTAGTAAAAGCTTTGCGGAAGATGAAAGCCAGCAAGGCAGCAGGTTTGGATGGTATTGCAGTGGAATCTATTAAAAAAGGGGGTGACTGTATTGTTGACTGGTTGGTAAGGTTACTTAATGTATCTATGATTCATGGTGAGGTGCCTGAGGTTTGGCGGAATGCGTGCATAGTGCCATTGTACAAAGGCAATGGGGGATAAGAGTGAGTGCTCAAATTACAGAGGTATAAGTTTGTTGAGTATTCCTGGAAAATTATATGGAAGGGTATTGATTGAGAGGGTGAAGGCAATAATAAATATATATATATATATATATATATATATATATATATATATATATATATATATATATATATATATATATATATATATTATCCCTGGGGATAGGGGATTAAGAATACTTCCCACGTATTTCCTGCATGTCGTAAAAGGCGACTAAAAGGGGAGGGAGCGGGAGGCTGGAAATCCTCCCCTCTCGTTTTTTTTTTCTTCTTTTTTAATTTTCCAGAAGAAGGTACAGAGAGGTGGGCCAGGTGAGGATATTCCACAAAGGCCCAGTCCTCTGTTCTAAACGCTACCTCGCTAACGCGGGAAATGGTGAATAGTTTGAAAAAAAAATATATATATATATATATATATATATATATATTATATGCAGAATGGAAAAAAGGTGAGAGCAAAGGAGGTAAGGGGAGTGGGGGAGGAATGGGATGCATTTAGGGAAGCAGTGATGGCTTGCGCAAAAGATGCTTGTGGCATGAGAAGAGTGGGAGGTGGGCAGATTAGAAAGGGTAGTGAGTGGTGTGATGAAGAAGTAAGATGATTAGTGAAAGAGAAGAGAGAGAGGCATTTGGACGATTTTTGCATGGAAATAATGCAAATGAGTGGGAGATGTATAAAAGAAAGAGGCAGGAGGTCAAGAGAAAGGTGCAAGAGGTGAAAAAGAGGGCAAATGAGAGTTGGGGTGAGAGTATCATTAAATTTTAGGGAGAATAAAAAGATGTTTTGGAAGGAGGTAAATAAAGTACGTAAGACAAGGGAACAAATGGGAACTTCAGTGAAGGGGGCTAATGGGGAGGTGATAACAAGTAGTGGTGATGTGAGAAGGAGGTGGAGTGAGTATTTTGAAGTTTTGTTAAATGTGTTTGATGATAGAGTGGCAGATATAGGGTGTTTTGGTCGAGGTCATGTGCAAAGTGAGAGGGTTAGGGAAAATGATTTGGTAAACAGAGAAGAGGTAGTAAAAGCTTTGTGGAAGATGAAAGCCAGCAAGGCAGCGGGTTTGGATGGTATTGCAGTGGAATTTATAAAAAAAAAAAAAGGGGGTGACTGTGTTGTTGATTGGTTGGTAAGGTTATTTAATGTATGTATGATTCATGGTGAGGTGCCTGAGGATTGGCGGAATGCTTGCATAGTGCCATTGTACAAAGGCAAAGGGGACAAAGGTGAGTGCTCAAATTACAGAGGTATAAGTTTGTTGAGTATTCCTGCTAAATTATATATATAATTGGGAGGGTATTGATTGAGAGGGTGAAGACATGTACAGAGCATCAGATTGGGGAAGAGCAGTGTGGTTTCAGAAGTGGTAGAGGATGTGTGGATCAGGTGTTTGCTTTGAGGAATATATGTGAGAAATACTTAGAAAAGCAATTGGATTTGTATGTAGCATTTATGAATCTGGAGAAGGCATATGATAGAGTTGATAGAGATGCTCTGTGGAAGGTATTAAGAAATATGGTGTGGGAGGCAAGTTGTTAGAAGCAGTGAAAAGTTTCTATCTAGGATGTAAGGCATGTGTACGTGTAGGAAGAGAGGAAAGTGATTGGTTCTCAGTGAATGTAGGTTTGCGGCAGGGGTGTGTGATGTCTCCATGGTTGTTTAATTTGTTTATGGATGGGGTTGTTAGGGAGGTGAATGCAAGAGTTTTGTAAAGATGGGCAAGTATGCAGTCTGCAGTTGTTCGCTGATGATACAGCACTGGTAGCTGATTCATGTGAGAAACTGCTGAAGCTGGTGACTGAGTTTGGTAAAGTGTGTGAAAGAAGAAAGCTGAGAGTAAATGTGAATAAGAGCAAGGTTATTAGGTACAGTAGGGTTGAGGGTCAAGTCAATTTGGAGGTAAGTTTGAATGGTGAAAAACTGGAGGAAGTGAAGTGTTTTAGATATCTGGGAGTGGATTTGGCAGCGGATGGAACCATGGAAGCAGACGTGAATTATAGGGTGGAGGAGGGGGCAAAAGTTCTGGGAGCGTTGAAGAATGTGTGGAAGTCGAGAACATTATCTCGGAAAGCAAAAATTGTTATGTTTGAAGGAATAGTGGTTCCAACAATGTTGTATGGTTGCGAGGCGTGGGCTATGGATAGAGTTTTGCGCAGGAGGGTGGATGTGCTGGAAATGAGATGTTTGAGGATAATATGTGGTGTGAGGTGGTTTGATCAAGTAAGTAATAATAGGGTAAGAGAGATGTGTGGTAATAAAAAGAGTGTGGTTGAGAGAGCAGAAGAGGGTGTTTTGAAATGGTTTGGTCACATGGAGAGAATGAGTGAGGAAAGATTGACTAAGAGGATATATGTGTCAGAGGTGGAGGGAACGAGGAGAAGTGGGAGACCAAATTGGAGGTGGAAAGATGGAGTGAAAAAGATTTTGAGTGATCGGGGCCTGAACATGCAGGAGGGTGAAAGGCGTGCAAGGAATAGAATGAATTGGAACGATGTGGTATACCGGGGTCGACGTGCTGTCAATGGATTGAACCAGGGCATGTGAAGCGTCTGGGGTAAACCATGGAAAGTTCTGTGGGGCCTGGATGTGGAAAGGGATCTGTGGTTTCGGTGCATTATTATATGACAGCTAGAGACTGAGTGTGAACGAATGGGGCCTTTGTTGTCTTTTCCTAGCGCTACCTTGCACACATGAGGGGGGAGGGGGTTGTTATTTCATGTGTGGCAAGGTGGCAATGGGAATGAATAAAGGCAGACAGTATGAATTATGTACATGTGTATATGTTTGTGTGTGTGTATATATATATATATATATATATATATTTTTTTTTTGCTTTGTCGCTGTCTCCCGCGTTTGCGAGGTAGCGCAAGGAAACAGACGAAATATATATATACGTTGAGATGTATAGGTATGTATATTTGCGTATGTGGACGTGTATGTATATACATGTGTATGTGGGTGGGTTGGGCCATTCTTTCGTCTGTTTCCTTGCGCTACCTCGCAAAGCTTCATACTATTAACCATTTCCCGCATTAGCGAGGTAGCGTTAAGAACAGAGGACTGGGCCTTTGAGGGAATATCCTCACCTGGCTCCCTTCTCTGTTCCTTCTTTTGGAAAATTAAAAGAAAAACGAGAGGGGAGGATTTCCAGCCACCCGCTCCCTCCCCTTTTAGTCACCTTCTACCGCACGCAGGGAATACATGGGAAGTATTTTTTCTCCCCTATCCCCAGGGATGATATATAGAAGGCGACTAAAAGGGGAGGGAGCGGGGGGCTGGAAATCCTCCCCTCATTTTTTAATTTTCCAAAAGAAGGAGCAGAGAAGGGGGACAAGTGAGGATTTCCCTGAAAGGCCTAGTCCTCTGTTCTTGATGCTACCTTATTAATGCAGGAGATGGCGAATAGTATGACAAAAAATATTTATATTCATTTTACTATGTCGCTGTTTCCAGCGTTAGCGAGGTAGCGCAAGGAAACAGACGAAAGAATGGCCCAACCCACCCACACACATATGTATATACATACACATCCACACACGCAAATATACATACCTATACATCTCTACATATACTTATATATACACACACACACATATGTACATAATTCATACTGTCTGCCTTTCTTCATTCCCATCGCCACCCAGCCATACATGAAATAACAACCCCCTCCCCCCGCATGTGCATGAGGTAGCGCTAGGAAAAGACAACAAAGGCCACATTCGTTCACACTCAGTCTCTAGCTGTCATGCATAATGAAAGTCTTCCATTGTCTCCATAAGCTCAAATCACCTCAAAATATTATGTTTCACCCATTCTACCTCTGCACAGTTCACTCCCTTTGCATTTCTTGCCAAACCACATCTCTCATTTTTCTTCATTCCATTGTCACGTCATTTGCTCTTCTCAAATAGCTCATTTCCACAGCCTCAATTCTTGACCTCTGCGCCTCATTCCACATCCATGTTTTGGCTGCATAGATCAGGTTTGGGAGGACTATGCTGTCCCTTAATCCTTTACTCACTTCCATACACTTCTACCCTTCATTATTAAGGGACCCAATGACTCTTCTACCCTATGCTGCTCTCTCCCTTAACTCTCCTTCCATATCACTTACCCAAGACGGCTCCCAGATACTTAAATTCCCTCACTAACACTTTTTTTCCTCTCTTATCCACAGCACAATTTGACACTTTTTCTTTCACTCTATATGGTTTTATAAAATCTATACTTACACTCCATTTCCTTAACACCATTACTTTACTTTTATTTTCATTTACCTTCAATCTCCTATGCTTACACACATCATAAAACACTTGCAACTTCTTTTCACTCTCCGCAAACAACACAGTATCATCCACAAACAGGCTTGCCACTAGCCACCATATCTTACTGTCACACTCCATCTCTGAGCCCCTTTTTCCTAGTTTTGCTTTCATATCTTTTATCACTCCATTTTCACATAACTCTCAAACAATACAAAGTAGGTAAACATTGTTCTTCACGATGGTTCTCAATATCTAATTCTTTATTGTCTATCATTTTACCCAATACTGCTCCACACTTTTAATGTTTAGATATAAAATTTACTAAGATGGTTAACCTCCTTAAACTAATTATCTGTACTACATCTCAAACTTTTCATTTCTGTTTTGTGTGAGGTTGCATCATTCTGTTTACCCATACATGTTATGAGTTGTCACTCACATACAGTATGTCAAAATAATCAGATATTCCCCTTGGCTTCCTTTTCAGTATGGTGTAAAATATGCATTACTTTAATCAACAAAGCACATAAGATCATTCAATGAGGACTTTGAGAACTCATGCACAGAGAAAAACCACAATAAATTTGCCCCTCTCATTCATTTCATTAATACCATATCCTAAAATAATCCCGTTTCTATTATCATATCAACAGTATCATTAGGCCACATAATTATTCGTCTTCACTTTTCAAAAAGTCTTCAAGTCTGTTTTAGAAAATTCTACCGCAGAACCTTTGAGTTTCATAATTAAGCTTTGTTTTAAAGATAATACATTAAGGAATGAATATATTTTCTAAAAATAAAATTCTCTTGAAGCTTGGTGTTTATTGAATAAAAGGACAACTACAAACTGTTACTTAAAACATATTGCAGGAATATGGAAAAAAAGTATAAAACAAATGTTCACAGTAGCAGTTCATAATGTCCAGTATCATATCACACTTTGTTTTCCATACTGGGGCTTCCATTAACTGCTGGGTTAGGGGTAGGACAGAGTTCCATCCTCACTCCCTTAAGGCTTAAAGACGACAGATTCCAGAACTCGTTCCCAGAGACTTAGATAAGTATCACTGTCATCCCCCAATCCCAACATTTGCACAATGAGACAACTCAACACTTTGAGGTATTAAATCTTTCATGGGGGTTCTACAGAAGAATATGTAGTCAACTAACATGGCAGAGTCAAGCTAGGTATGATGAGCTGTACTTAAATATGCTGATTTACTGACCTGAAAATACACAATAGAAGGACACCCTTTTATGTAGTTTGTTTGCTTATGCACATAGCATTTACGTTACTTTGTAATTTGAAGTTACCCCGTAAAAATTCAAACAGCCTACTAAAATACCTGACAATGCTTCCATTTACGTTTCTGAACAAATTCTACATAATTCATTTTGGCACAAAACATAAAAATGAGAAAATAATGGTATATTAAAGGGTGTTCCATTTGAAAGTAAACCTGAAGAATTTATAAACCCATACTGATCAAATGTAAAAATAGAAAAAAAAAAAAAAGCATTCCCTCATGGGTAGCTTAACTCTGTATTTTGCTGAAGGTTTAATCTGTGGCCTAAACTTAAAACAGGGCTGGTAACAGTTAGAGGTACCTTGAGCAGTCTCTCTCCATAAGCTGGATGACTGAGTACTTTGACTGGATGATTTGTGGTCCATGACTACATCTGCCCCCTCCATGATAAGTGAGCAAAAAGTTTACAATGTTATTCCCATGCAAATTTCTGTGGAAAAAAGTACTCCCCATTTTGTGCTACTGCACATTCCACTATAAGTTTAAGGCTCAGGACAATAATTGCAAATCTAATTCTAAATTCATTATCTAAAAAATATGATCTACCTAATATTTTTGAATTTGATAATGCTAGAATGATGAGATCCACTTTCTCTTCCTATTAAAAGGAGGACCAAAATTAAGCAAAATTTGTAGTTGAATAGTGTCTGTGGTAGCTGGGGCTTCTAGCAACTTTTGGCAACACCAACCAACAAATTTGTTGGTGACTATTCCAGTTGGGTTGAAGCAACCCTAACCCAAAATATCCAAATATACTATCATAAAGGTAATAACAACATTTCAGTTCACTGGCAAATTTTGGAGGGTTTCCGCTATTAAACAACTACCATCTTGTCATGCTCAGGACCAACTTAAAAGAAGCCAACTCTGATGAGACTTTACACCATCAGTTGATAGCCAGAAAGCTACAATGGAAGCTGAATTCAGGGTGCACAAAAAAATCCAAACTTTCTAACAGTAGGACTTGACTGAGTAGTTTAATATCTATAAGAGCACTGTGGATTTGAGTAAGGAAAGGCAATCTCTCCTTCCTGTCTTAACCTCCACAAACTGTCGTACTCTAGACGTCAATTCACCAAAGTTCACCCTGAGCAAGGTAACAAACTCTCCTTTTATGGCTTTTTAAGATAGAAAATATCTCTTAACAATAAAAAAAAAGTTACGCCTACACCACAGATTATCAACTGCAATGTGAGGATACATGAGTTTGAGGCCTTGCTTTGATATAACTTGGTGAAAGCAATGTCTCCGATATGGCTTAGAGCTTTTCCATTGCTCTTCTCTCCCTGGGTAAGTTGAAGAGGTTTCACCTTAAAAATGATCACTCATTATTCACAATGTGACCCTGATCAGACATAATGCCACAAGGATGCCAAACACTCAACTCAGTCTAGCATCTGGTCCCAGTTTCATGCACCACCAAAACACTTCAATTCACACTTCTTTGTAAGTCATTATAATTTCTTCATATGTAACACTTCTTTATTAGATTATCCATATTCTTAATCCAATTTCCATTCCTTTTAGTGCTATGGTTTTCTTGGCAACACTTATCACTGCTTATCGTATTTTTTCCCAACAGCTGCACAATATCTGGATAACAGTTCCTTAGAGGTGTGTCACAGGTTGGCAGTTGCTGCTGTCCACACTAAAGACCATTTGTGGCCTCTTGGGAATCATCACTACACCATTTTACTTCGTCCTTAAAACCTTAAGTAAAGAAATTAAATAAATTATTAACATTCAAATGTCAACAAGTTACATGTTCCTAATACCCTGCAAGGCAATGGCAATTTTTCAACAGAAGAAAATAATTTTTTTTCAAAAGAATAAAGCACTTAAGCTTAAGAAAAGTTCTACAACTATTTCAATTATGTCCCATACTTTAAGCATCAATTCACAATTTCCCACAAGATCTTATATAAAAAGTTCTTGTATCTATAAAAAGCCAAACATAAGCCTTTTTAATACCAATGTCTCTTCATTACTTCAAATGACAATCTAATGATATACAACCCACAAAAATCCTGCTTAACATTCATGGAAATCAGAATAATACATTTACTGGCACATTCTTCTTTGCAATTCAAGATTTGACAAACTGATCAAGTTGTTTACCAACAACTCTGTCTTATTTATCTTATTTATTATACTTTGTCACTGTCTCCCGTGTTAGAGAAGTAGCGCAAGGAAACAGACGAAAGAATAGCCCAACCCACCTACATACCCATGTATATACATACACGTCCACACACACACACATATACATACCTATACATCTCAACGTATACATACATATACACACACAGACATATACATATATACACATGTACATAATTCATGCTGTCTGCCCTTATTCATTCCTGTCGCCACCCCGCCACACATCAAATAACAAACCCCCCCCATGTGAGCGAGGTAGCGCTAGGAAAAGACAACAAAGGCCACATTCATTCACACTCAGTCTCTAGCTGTCATGTATAATGCACCGAAACCACAGCTCCTTTTCCACATCCAGGCCCCACAGACTTTCCATGGTTTACCCCAGATGCTTCACATGCCCTGATTCAATCCACTGACAGCACGTCAACCCCGGTATACCACATCGATCCAATTCACTCTATTCCTTTCACCCTACTGCATGTTCAGGCCCCGATCACTCAAAATCTTTTTCACTCCATCTATCTACCTCCTATTCGTTCTCCCACTTCTCGTTCCCTCCACCTCTGACACAAATACCCTCTTTGTCAATCTTTCCTCACTCATTCTCTCCATGTGACCAAACCATTTCAAAACACCCTCTTCCACTCTCTCAACCACACTCTTTTTATGCTCTCTTAAACACACTCTTTTTATTACCACACATCTCTCTTACTCTTTCATTACTTATTCGATCAAACCACCTCACACCACATATTGTCCTCAAACATCTCATTTCCAACACATCCACCCTCCTCCACACAACTCTATCTATAGCCCACACCTCGCAACCATATATCATTGTTGGAACCACTATTCCTTCAAACATACCCATTTTTGCTTTCCAAGATAAGAGTAAATGTGAATAAGAGCAAGGTTATTAGGTACAGTAGGGTTGAGGGTCAAGTCAATTGGGAGGTAAGTTTGAATGGAGAAAAACTGGAGGAAGTAAAGTGTTTTAGATATCTTGGAGTGGATCTGGCAGCGGATGGAACCATGGAAGCGGAAGTGAATCATAGGGTGGAGTAAGGGGGCGAAAATCCTGGGAGCCTTGAAGAATGTGTGGAAGTCGAGAACATTATCTCGGAAAGCAAAAATGGGTATGTTTGAAGGAATAGTGGTTCCAACAATGTTGTATGGTTGCAAGGCGTGGGCTATGGATAGAGTTGTGTGCAGGAGGGTGGATGTGCTGGAAATGAGATGTTTGAGGACAATGTGTGGTGTGAGGTGGTTTGAGCGAGTAAGTAATGTAAGGGTAAGAGAGATGTGTGGAAATAAAAAGAGTGTGGTTGAGAGAGCAGAAGAGGGTGTTTTGAAATGGTTTGGGCACATGGAGAGAATGAGTGAGGAAAGACTGACCAAGAGGATATATGTGTCAGAGGTGGAGGGAACGAGGAGAAGTGGGAGACCAAATTGGAGGTGGAAAGATGGAGTGAAAAAGATTTTGAGTGATCGGGGCCTGAACATGCAGGAGGGTGAAAGGCGGGCAAGGAATAGAGTGAATTGGATCGATGTGGTATACCGGGGTTGACGTGCTGTCAGTGGAGTGAATCAGGGCATGTGAAGCGTCTGGGGTAAACCATGGAAAGCTGTGTAGGTATGTGTATTTGCGTGTGTGGACGTGTGTATGTACATGTGTATGGGGGGGGGGGGGGGGGCCATTTCTTTCGTCTGTTTCCTTGCGCTACCTCGCAAACGCGGGAGACAGCGACAAAGTATAAAAAAAAAAAGAAAAAAAAAAAAGAAGATAATGTTCTCGACTTCCACACATTCTTCAATGCTCCCAGAACTTTTGCCCCCTCCCCCACCCTATGATTCACTTCCGCTTCCATGGTACCATCCATTGCCAAATCCACTCCCAGATATCTAAAACATTTCACTTCCTCCAGTTTTTCTCCATTCAAACTTACCTCCCAAGTGACTTGTCCCTCAACCCTACTGTACCTAATAACCTTGCTCTTATTCACATTTACTCTCAGCTTTCTTCTTTCACACACTTTACCAAACTACCAAACTCAGTCACCAGCTTCTGCAGTTTCTCACACGAATCAGCCACCAGTGCTATATCATCAACAAACAACAACTGACTCACTTCCCAAGCTCTCTCATCCACAACAGACTGCATACTTGCCCCTCTTTCCAAAACTCTTGCATTCACCTCCCTAACAACCCCATCCATAAACAAATTAAACAACCATAGAGACATCACACACCCCTGCTGCAAACTCTTGTCTTACTAACTATATTAATTCAGCTAAGACTGATTCAATAACTGTAGGCCAAAAAGCCACTCAGCAAATTTTCCACACCAAACTTCAGTACTTTTCTGCATCAAATACTAACACAAGATGCCTCATGCAACAGCTGTTTCATGTAAGCTATGATATCACATCTACAGAGGTTAATATGAGAAATAACTCGAAACCGGCAAGGCAGCAGGTTTGGATGGTATTGCAGTGGAATTTATTAAGAAAGGGGGTGACTGTATTGTTGACTGGTTGGTAAGGTTATTTAATGTATGTATGACTCATGGTGAGGTGCCTGAGGATTGGCGGAATGCGTGCATAGTGCCATTGTACAAAGGCAAAGGGGATAAGAGTGAGTGCTCAAATTACAGAGGTATAAGTTTGTTGAGTATTCCTGGTAAATTATATGGGAGGGTATTGATTGAGAGGGTGAAGGCATGTACAGAGCATCAGATTGGGGAAGAGCAGTGCGGTTTCGGAAGTGGTAGAGGATGTGTGGATCAGGTGTTTGCTTTGAAGAATGTATGTGAGAAATACTTAGAAAAGCAAAGGGATTTGTATGTAGCATTTATGGATCTGGAGAAGGCATATGATAGAGTTGATAGAGATGCTCTGTGGAAGGTATTAAGAATATATGGTGTGGGAGGCAAGTTGTTAGAAGCAGTGAAAAGTTTTTATCGAGGATGTAAGGCATGTGTACGTGTAGGAAGAGAGGAAAGTGATTGGTTCTCAGTGAATGTAGGTTTGCGGCAGGGGTGTGTGATGTCTCCATGGTTGTTTAATTTGTTTATGGATGGGGTTGTAAAGGAGGTAAATGCAAGAGTCCTGGAAAGAGGGGCAAGTATGAAGTCTGATGAGAGAGCTTGGGAAGTGAGTCAATTGTTGTTCGCTGATGATACAGCGCTGGTGGCTGATTCATGTGAGAAACTGCAGAAGCTGGTGACTGAGTTTGGTAAAGTGTGTGGAAGAAGAAAGTTGAGAGTAAATGTGAATAAGAGCAAGGTTATTAGGTACAGTAGGGGTGAGGGTCAAGTCAATTGGGAGGTGAGTTTGAATGGAGAAAAACTGGAGGAAGTGAAGTGTTTTAGATATCTGGGAGTGGATCTGTCAGCGGATGGAACCATGGAAGCGGAAGTGGATCATAGGGTGGGGGAGGGGGCGAAAATTTTGGGAGCCTTGAAAAATGTGTGGAAGTCGAGAACATTATCTCGGAAAGCAAAAATGGGTATGTTTGAGGGAATAGTGGTACCAACAATGCTGTATGGTTGCGAGGCGTGGGCTATGGATAGAGATGTGCGCAGGAGGATGGATGTGCTGGAAATGAGATGTTTGAGGACAATGTGTGGTGTGAGGTGGTTTGAGCGAGTAAGTAACGTAAGGGTAAGAGAGATGTGTGGAAATAAAAAGAGCGTGGTTGAGAGAGCAGAAGAGGGTGTTTTGAAATGGTTTGGGCACATGGAGAGAATGAGTGAGGAGAGATTGACCAAGAGGATATATGTGTCGGAGGTGGAGGGAACGAGGAGAAGAGGGAGACCAAATTGGAGGTGGAAAGATGGAGTGAAAAAGATTTTGTGTGATCGGGGCCTGAACATGCAGGAGGGTGAAAGGAGGGCAAGAAATAGAGTGAATTGGAGTCATGTGGTATACAGGGGTTGACGTGCTGTCAGTGGATTGAAGCAAGGCATGTGAAGCGTCTGGGGTAAACCATGGAAAGCTGTGTAGGTATGTATATTTGCGTGTGTGGACGTGTGTATGTACATGTGTATGGGGGGGGGGGGGCATTTCTTTCGTCTGTTTCCTTGCGCTACCTCGCAAACGCGGGAGACAGCGACAAAGTATAAAAAAAAAAAAAAAAAAAAAAAAAAAACTCGAAACCACTAAAGGTCACACGTTACAAATGAACAATGAAAATGCTGACTCCCTTTGCTTCCTCCTAATTCACCCTGCTCCCAACAAGTTCTCATAAGTCAATCTGGATCTAACTACTTAAGCCTCTTAACTGTCCCATACACTTCTTGAGAGGCCACATTAGGCAATGACTACGTGAATGCCATTAATCCAAAGAATTAATTATGAAGACGTGTACCTTCAACGCAGCAACCATAAATTCATAATTTTTGAAGGAGCAACAACTTATTCAGCAAAATTGGCATGATGAGAATTAACTTACTTTTCCATAATGCTTAGCTATCCATAACCAAACTTTCAGCTAGCATGTACTCACTAATCAAAATCTTGGATGCAAACATCCAAATACTGAGTAAGAGAGATTAAATCTGATGGTCTTAAAATATATGCAGCTCTATTCAATGAGCTATACATTGGGAAACCCAGAGCAAGAATAGGAGGTGGGGCATATTTTTTTTTGAGTATACAATTAGATCTTGTCATGAGGTAGGGTTAGCATGCAATGGATTAATGGAATAAAATGAGTGAAGATATGGTTAATACAGCCAGCAAACAGAAATGTAAAAAGTTGTATGATTGGGAGTTCAAAAGATGGGGTCCCCATGAGTGTAAAACTCCCTAATGTACATTACAAATAAGTAATTACAAGTGCTGCTAATTTTCCACATTGTTCATACTCTCTGCAGCCAAGTTTTTACCCATGTATCTACTCTTGTCTTATGTTTCAACTCACTCTTCCCTTTCTTTTATAACTGGTAAACTAAACTGAAAGCTCTAGATGAAGTCCTGAATATTCATTTCTGGGGCATTTTCACTTCTTTCTACAGAATTCTTATACATATATTGGTAGTTTCTTCTACAATGTGAAGTTTTTGGCATTAATGTTTTATTTAATTTCTTAACTTTATTGCCATGCATAATCATATGCAGTGAAGTTACCTTTATCAGGGATTCAATTAACCAAAACCCATCAATGGCACAGCTGAATACAGATAGAAAAAAAAAAGTAGCACCATTCACTTCTTCCTAGTCTGAACAAAATTCTCAAGAAATTGATCTGTACACAGGGACGCTCAATTCATGTTCAACTGACCACTATATTATTCAACTGTCCATTTCAGCACAATGATAACTGTGATTACATTTTAATGACTATACCTGCCACCCACCCACACATACACACACGCCACAGGTTTTTCACAAAAAAGGACATATAAACAAGGGCTTCATTTTATACTATAAAATGAAAGAATACATTTAGAAATAAATGCTGCATAAAATATATGTAAGAAAAAAGTAGAGCAACATACATAGCTATGGTACTGTATGATGCAGAATTTAATGCATAGTTCCCCAGAGTAGTGGTGGAGAAATGTTGGAGGGTACACATCATTCAAATTATGTTTTCCATTATAAAATGAAAAGAATACTTGTGAAAGGAACTGATACACTCAGTAAAGTGAGGCAACATATTCCCTCTGTTAACAGTACAGTATAATGCTGAAAATAAATTGAGCATAGTACACATGTGACAGTTTACTTTAGTGGTCACAGCACTGTTTACATGGAACTACATGGATGATCTCAGCATCAAAGGTATGTAACTTTAGCATCTGTTTCAATAAATCATTTTTTTCTTTCTGGTTTTCACCCATCAACATGGCTTCACAGAATAATGGTGTGCATCCTAGTGTAAAATAAAGTGACTATTCCTGTCTTCAGAGCAGAAAATTTACAAAGGCACCTGGACAAGAGAGAACATTGTGGCAAAATAATGAGCTAGTACAACATCATTTTATCAACAAATTATGACATTAAGCCCATAAAGTTGCAAGTTTCAAGTTCTCTGTTGATAACCTAAGAAAACTGGAATAATATAAGACTGTACACAAACCTAAGCTAACTCAGTTAGACAAAGTGCTTTACAAATGGTTTAAGCAGTGTCAATCAGAAGGAATGTGTATCACTGGCCCTCTGATTTCTGCTTATACCTGTAAAGCCAAGGAGTTTTATGAGAAGATAAAAAGTGAAGAGAAGCTCAATTTTTCCCAAGGCTGATAAACTAGATTCAAGCAAAGGCATGGGCATTCACTGCTTTGATGTAGCTGGTACGCAACAGTCAGCAGATTAGGAAGCAACAAGACAGCAAGACAGTATGCCATCACATTTGCAAAACTTGCTGGTCAGAACAGCATTGCCCTAGGACAGTTTCAAAACACTGATGAAACTGGGCCATTATGATATGGAATGCCCACATCAATATTGTTAAGTTATGATGAAAAGTAAGTTGCAGGACTTCAGAAAAACAGGGACTGACTAACAGTGCTGTTGTGTGCTAATGCAGAAGGAAATCTGAAGCTAAAGCCCAGTCACTGGTTAGTAAAAGAGGCTACTAGCCTTTAGAGACATAACCCACTTATCTGTACATTAGAAAGAGCAAGGTAATGGATGGATGAATAGTTTCATCACCATTTTGAGCCTTAGGTCAAGTTATACTTCAGAAAGACTAGTATGCCAGAAGACACAAAAGTAATTCTTCTGGATAACTGTAGCACACAACCCTCTGAAACTGAATTACTTCTGGGAACATATTTACAACATATTTACCCTCAATATTACTTCCGTTATAAAATCAACAGACCATGGTGTCCTTCAAAACATGAAATATGTCTATACATGACTTTTTTGAGGCACTTGGGGAAATATCTCTAGACACTTTCTAAATCCACAATTTTGCCTGCCTTGTAGAGTGACGTTAGAATGCAATAATTTTCATAAAAGAATTTGTGCCTTGCGTAATATTATCATTGGTTTTTCTTCCCTTGTCTTGAAGATCTGCAGGATCCAACTTGCCATCTTTATGCATAAGATAATCATTGATTTGTTGTTCATTGAAGGTTAGGGCACTTAGATGTTATCACTTCAAGGTCTTTCATATCATTCAACTGGTTTATAATAATGTCTATGTCTGTCTGCAATTCCGCATTTTGATTTCTTCATTTCCCCCATACAGGAGGAGTTGAAATCTAACTCCACTGAAAATCACATGTTCTCGGTTGCCCAGTTAAAGACTTTCTTTATGTCTCTTTGCAGCTTTATGCATTTTCCAATGATGCAATCTTAATATTCATTCATCTTCAAAGGATGAATAAAACTGTAAGTTAGTTAAAAATATAAATTCTCCTCATGACTAAGATTAATTATTCTAATAAGCTTCATTACTGTTTGAGCTGTGGTTTTGGTGCATTATCACATGACAGCTAGAGACTGAGTGTGAACGAATGTGGCCTTTGTTGCCTTTTTCTAGCGCTACCTCGCGCACATGAGGGGGGGAGGGGGTTGTTATTTCATGTGTGGCGGGACGGCGATGGGAATAAATAAAGGCAGACAGTATGAATTATGTACATGTGTATATATGTATATGTCTGTGTGTGTGTATATATATATATATATATATATATATATATATATATATATATATATATATATATATATACGTTGAGATGTATATGTATGTATATTTGCGTGTGTGGATGTGTATGTAAATACATGTGTATGTGGGTGGGTTGGGCCATTTTTTCGTCTGTTTCCTTTTGCAACCTCGCTAACGTGGGAGACAGCGACAAAGCAAATAATTCATTACTGTTACTAGAATTACTTTGGGGAATCAACAGCACTGCCTGAGCCAAGAAATAAAAACAGATATCTCAAGCTTGTCAACAAATTCTGACAAAGCCAAATACTGTACCAATGCTTTTGTTTCAAACTAGATTTCAATTTGATAAGGACCCAAATAAGGAAATGTACCAAGACCTCTCAGAGATCAGGCCCCGATCACACAAAATCCTTTTCACTCCATCTTTCCACCTCCAATTTGGTCTCCCTCTTCTCCTCGTTCCCTCCACCTCCGACACATATATCCTCTTGGTCAATCTTTCCTCACTCATTCTCTCCATGTGCCCAAACCACTTCAAAACACCCTCTTCTGCTCTCTCAACCACGCTCTTTTTATTTCCACACATCTCTCTTACCCTTACGTTACTTACTCGATCAAACCACCTCACACCACACATTGTCCTCAAACATCTCATTTCCAGCACATCCATCCTCCTACGCACAACTCTATCCATAGCCCACGCCTCGCAACCATACAACATTGTTGGAACTACTATTCCTTCAAACATACCCATTTTTGCTTTCCGGGATAATGTTCTCGACTTCCACACATTTTTCAAGGCTCCCAAAATTTTCGCCCCCTCCCCCACCCTATGATCCACTTCCGCTTCCATGGTTCCATCCGCTGACAGATCCACTCCCAGATATCTAAAACACTTCACTTCCTCCAGCCTCTCACCATTCAAACTCACCTCCCAATTGACTTGACCCTCAACCCTACTGTACCTAATGACCTTGCTCTTATTGATATCCATAAGAGGTAGATATGAAAGAGGAACCACAGAGAACAAATGTTTTGAAATGGTCAGACACTTAAAAAGCAAGACCAGAAATTAATACAACTAGGGTTAAAGAAACTGAGGAATCAGTTCAAGGATCATGAAGGATATCATGTGATGATATCAAAACTTGGGGATCTTAGAAATTACATGGATGGCATTTAGAATTGATATTGTTTATAGTCAGTTTCTGTTTGCTTATGGGAAACAATGAGAGGAATTACCCTCAGCCAGTGGCCTTTCAAGGGACAGGTAATATGGGCTAAGCAGCAGCACTGAAGGCCAACAATTATGCTGGGGAATAAAACTGACGAGCAATTGTGGATGATGGCTCTGAATGTTATTGGTACGACTACTGTAAGTAAAAAGTAGGGAACTTGGAGAAAATTCAAATTTTTTTTTAGTTTGGATGTGCTTGAGATTGTGGAAACCCATATCTTAGGGCAGGGTGTATTGGGTGAAAATAGAAAAATGAAAGCAAGTTGTGGGAAGGCAAGGAAGGAATGGTAAAGACAGGAATAAATGAAAATTGTCAGGGAAGATGGAAGGAAGGATGTGCAACTGTGCTATCACAAAGAGTATGGGAAGGTGTTACAGGGTATGGATGGAATGGATGAAGAATATTGTGACTGAAAGGAGAGATTGGAACTGTCAAGCATGCATGGGTTTGTGTAAATGTACCTGAGAATTTAATGACTGTGAGGTAAGGGTGAAATGAAGCATTTCTGGAGAAATTTGAATGACTGTATAAATGGGTCTGAGAAGGACAGGAATGTGATAGTAATGGGTGATATGAATGTAAACGTGGGATGTGATGAAACTGGTGAGATCGGTGGCAAATGGGGAGTACCTGGAGGAAATGAGAATGGAAGTTAATCTTGTGGATGCCTTTGCTAAGCCTGGTTTATTCCCTGTAAGCAAGTTTTTTCAGCACAAGTAAGAGAGGAACAAAAGGTTTTGCTGAACCATGTGATAATGGATGAAAAGTTGAAAAAGGTTGGGCTGGACACTTGAATTTTGAAAGGATTCTTTGAAGATTCTGACTATTTTGCAGTCACTGTGGGGGTGAGGCTCAGGAAGAAGTGGGGAAATGGTGTAAGGAAGAATGGAGAAGTAAGTGTCAGCATGAGAGATGATGAATCAGAAAGAATGCAAGAGTATGAAGGAACAGTGACAGAAAGTTTTGATGAAAGCACAGTTAATGTAGGAATACAGTCATGTGTGAATGTGGTCTTTAAAATGTTTAGAGACATACTGTTATTGGTTGTAATATTAGCAATTGGATAAAGGTTATGATATATAAGAATAAAAGTGGAAATGCATGATCGACAGATGAGATTAGGAGCTGTGTAAGAGAAGACAAAGGCATATTGGTAGACTGCTCTAAAGGAACATCCCAGTGGAAGTCAACATAGGAGGAGGGAAGAGTGTAAGATGTGTAAGCAGATGTTAAGAGGCTGATTAAGATAAGCAAAGAAAGAGTAAATGAAGATTTCAGAAAAACGTTGAGCAAAAATCTATCTACCTATCTATCTATCTACTGGCATTCTGACAACAAACATACAATCTCTACCTGTCGTATATAACACTTGACAATGCTTAACTCATGCAGTTCATCCTTTGTAACTAGATTTCCTTGCTGAGAGTACTATGCATTATCCCTGCCAAATGCCTATTCCATTCTGGAACTCTCTTAAAGGGGTGGCCACAACAATAGTCTCTCTATAACCAGTGAACTCCAGTTCTGCTTCTTAGCCTTTACTATCTCATCCTTAAGAGGCCAATGGCAGAGGGCAACTTTAGAGCAGTGTTTGGTGTTGCAAAGCTCCAGCATACTTTTCCTACAGACTACTTTTACCTGATGCTCCTGGCTATGTTCCTCACAACTACTTCTACCTAATGCTCCTGCCTATGTTCCTCACTACTACTGCTACCTAATGCTCCTGCCTAATTGTTCTACATGCTACTTATATCAACTGCTCCTACCATTCTGCCCAAAGGCAGGGATAATGATGCATAGTGTTCAACACAAGAAAATATAGCATTACAAAGAATGAACTGCATGAATTAAGTATTGGCAAATGTTATACAGGACAGGTAGAGATTGTATGTTTGTGGTCAGAATGCCAGTAGTCCACATGTGGGTAGGGCAGAAAGAAAAGACAGCTACCTGGGTCAGAGACTGAAAATCAACAACCACAGAAGTGCTGGCTCACTATGCAGCCACTGCCAACCCTCCTGACACCCAGGAGGGTAGTACTGGTAATATACCTTCCTGGTGGTTGGCTGCCTACCAAGGAAAATAAGAAACTTTAATGAAAGGAAGTAAAAAAAGGGAAAAAAGTGGGTGTACAAGTAGAACTATAAATGTGAGAAGGAAGGAAGGGGAGTTGCTGTATCAAAAGATGCAAGAGAAAGGACAATGAAAAGAGTATTTTAAAGAATGTGAGGGAGGGTGAGACACCAGTTGTCACATGCATGGGTATGGTGGATGGAAAGCAAAGCTAGGGAATAGGGGTAGAGATATGGAGTGTGGTGGTGAGGTATGATAATTAGTTACAAGCCTGTTTATAGTTGATACTGTGGATAAAAAGGACTGCAGAAGGTAGAAGTGCGTTTTATGGTGTAAGCATAGGTAACTGAAGGTAAATGCAAGTAAAAATAAAGTAATGGTGCCTGAAAGGTAACAGTGAAAGCATAGATTTTGTAATGCCCTATAGAGTGAGTGAAGAAAGCGTGCTAAATTGTGTTACAGATATAGAGAAAGAAAGATTGGAAGGATGAGGTGACAGAATCTAATTATTTGGGAACAATCTTGAGTAAGTTAAGTGAAATGGAAAGATAAGGGAGAGAGCAGTACAAGGTAGATGAGTCACTGGGTCCCTTAACAGAATAACGAAGGGTAGAGGTGTAAGAACAGAAGTGAGATGGGATTAAGGGACAGCATAGTCACAGAGGTCAAGAATCCATGCAGTGGAAATGAAATATTTGAGAGGAGCATGTAGTATGACTAGATGGAATGAGGAAAGTGATGAAAGGGTTGTATGAGAGTTCTGGCATGACAGAGAATGCAAAAAGAATAAATTGTGGAATGGCAGAATGGGTGAAGCATAAAATTCCTGACCACTGTGGTCCCTATCTCAATATCATGGATCTTTTTTCTCCTCTAATCCACTGCAGTATTACAATGCAATCTCGCCCCCAATTGGTCCATCTGGCCACAATCTCACTAATGTATCTATTTTAATGGCACCTTGCCCTCCTACAGTCCCTTCTAAACGTGAATACTGGCAACTTAACAAAGCTGACTGGATAAGTTACCAAAATTATTTTCTGACTTTCCAAGGGTAAATTACTGCCTCTTATGTGGTGATGCTTCCATCTCCACCAAACACATGGCACAAGTTATTGTTGCAGGAATGGAAGCATTTATCCCCTCTTCCTTCAAGAAAACCACTTCGTCCAATTCATGGTTCAACTGTTCCTGAGACCATTCAGGAAAGGGATCAGGCATATCAGGCTTGAAAAACTCTCTTTCCTCTGACTCCCATTCAGCAGTTGTCACAGCTGTAATCACCATCTGTGAGGCAGAATGTTCCTTTTTTTGAAGGAAGTGCGATGACCCCTCCTCTTCAATCAATGACAGGTCTTCCTGGTCCTTAGCTAAGGGTATTGCTCTCAACTTCTGTCACTCTACCTTTCCTACACTTGTCTTTCCAGATGGTACTATGACTGTCTCTCCCAATGACAAAGTAACTTTCTTTGGTTCTTGGTCTAATCTAACTCTACCTTAGATGACTCTATCTTTCCTTCACCCCATGATGCTCCTCTTACTAATCCTTTGTTCCTCCCTGTTGTCTCTTTTCAAACTGTTTGAAAAGCACTTCTCTCTCTGGCCATGTACCTGGCTTATATAGGACCAGGTAGCATCCATTTCTATTCACTGACAGAGAACACCGAATCTGCACCTGTACTTACTCATCTGCTCTGTTTCTGTTTAAAAACCAAACTTCTCCTTCTTCTTGGGAGCATGTATTGGTACATTCCCATCCCTAAGACTGGCAACCATTCCAACTCCTCTAACTATTGTCCTGCAGCTTTGATATCTATATTTCCAAAGTCTAGGGATCCCTCCTCAACTCCCATATCCTCGGATATCTTGCATCTTACAGTCTTCTCTCCGATCAACACTATGGCTTCCGTAAGGCTGGATCCAGCAATATTCGCTTCAATCTTACTAATGTCTGGTCATCATCCCTGAAAGATTTTGGGAAACCCTAAGTCTGGTCATCATCCCTGAGATTTGGGGAAACCCTATGTAGCAGCAGCTGCCCTTGATATATACTAAGCTTTTGACAAGGTGTGGCACTGGAGTCTCACATCTAAGCCCTCCTCCATCACTTTCCTCCCTCACATCTATATTCCTTTCTGGCTAATCTATCTCCATGGCTGTTGATGGATTAGCCTCTCCTACTTTCTCCAACAACAGTGGTATCCCTCAAGTTTCTGTCCTGTTTCCTACACTTTTCAAATTCCTTAATAAAATATTATCATTATTATTTATCCCTGGGGATAGGGGAGAAAGAATACTTCCCACGTATTCCCCGCGTGTCGTAGGAGGCGACTAAAGGGGAAGGGAGCGGGTGGCTGGAAATCCTCCCCTCTATTTTTCTTTTTTTTATTTTCCAAAAGAAGGAACAGAGAAGGGGGCCAGGTGAGGATATTCCCTCAAAGGCCCAGTCCTCTGTTCTTAATGCTACCTCGCTAACTCGGGAAATGGCGAATAGTATGAAAGAAAGAAAATTATCATTATTATTATTATTATTATTATTATTATTATTATTATTATTATTTTATTTATTTATTTATTTATTTTGCTTTGTCGCTGTCTCCCGCGTTTGCGAGTTATCATTATTATCATTATCATTATTATCATTATTATTATTATACTTTGTCGCTGTCTCTCGCATCAGTGAGGTAGCACAAAGAAACAGACGAAAGAATGGCCCAACCCAACCACATACACATGTATACACATACATGTCCACACACACACACATATACATACCTATATATTTCAACGTATACATATATATACGTACACAGACATATACATATATACACATGTACATAATTCACACTTGTTGCCCTTATTCATTCCCGTCGCCACCCCGCCACACATGAAATGACAACCCCATCTCCCCACATGTGCGTGAGGTACCACTAGGAAAAGACAACATAGGCCACATTCATTCACATTCAGTCTCTAGCTGTCATGTATAATGCAACAAAACCACAGCTCCCTTTCCACATCCAGGCCCCACAAAACTTTCCATGGTTTACCCCAGACACTTCACGTGCCCTGGTTCAATCCACTGACAGCATGTCGACCCAGTATAACACATCGTTCCAATTCACTCTAATCCTTGCACACCTTTCACCCTCCTGCACGTTCAGGCCACAATTACTCAAAATCTTTTTGACTCCATCTTTCCACCTCCAATTTGGTCTCCCACTTCTCCTCGTTCCTTCCACCTCTGACACATATGTCCTCTTTGTCAATCTTTCCTCACTCATTCTCTCCATGTGACCAAACCATTTGAAAACACCCTCTTCTGCTCTCTCAACCACTCTTTTTATTACCACACGTCTCTCTTACCCTTTCATTACCTACCCAATCAAACCACCTCACACCACATATTGTCCTCAAACATCTCATTTCCACCACATCCACCCTCCTCCACACAACTCTATCAATAGCCCATGCCTCGCAACCATATAACATTGTTGGAACCACTATTCCTTCAAACAAACCCATTTTTGCTTTCCGAGATAATGTTCTCGCCTTCCACACATTTTTCGCCCCCTTCCCCCACCTGTGGCTCACTTCTGCTTCCATGGTTCCATCTGCTGCCAAATCCACTCCCAGATATCTAAAACACTTTACTTCCTCCCGTTTTTCTCCATTCAAACTTACAACCCAATTCACTTGTCCCCCAACCCTACTGTACCTAATAACCTTGCTCCTATTCACATTTACTCTCAGCTTTCTTCTTTCACACACTTTACCAAACTCAGTCATCAGCTTCTGCAGTTTCTCACACGAATCAGTCACTAGCCCTGTATCATCAGTGAACAACAACTGACTCACTTCCCAAGCTCTCTCATGCACAACAAAGAGCATACTTGCCCTTCTCTCCAAAATTCTTGCATTCACCTCCCTAACAGCCGCATCCATAAACAAATTAAACAACCATGGAGACATCGTGCAACCCTGCTGCAAACCGACATTCACTGAGAACCAATCACTTTCCTCTCTTCCTACATGTACACATGCCTTACATCCTCGATAAAAACTTTTTACTGCTTCCAGCAACTTGCCTCCCACACCATATATTCCTAATACCTTCCACAGAGCATCTCTATCAACTCTCATATGCCTTCTCCAGATCCATAAATGCTACATACAAATCCATTTGCTTTTCTAAGATTTCTCACATACAATCTTCAAAGCAAACACCTGATCCACACATCCTCTACCACTTCTGGAAGCACACTGCTCTTCCCCAATCTGATGCTCTGTGCATGCTTTCACCCTCTCAATCAATACCCTCCCATGTAATTTCCCAGGAATACTCAACAAACTTACACCTCTGTAATTTGAGCACTCACCTTTATCCCCTTTGCCTTTGTACAATGGCACTATGCATGCATTCTGCCAATCCTCAGGCACCTCACCATGAGTCATACATACATTAAATATCCTTACCAACCAGTCAACAACACAATCACCCCTTTTTTAATAAATTCCAATGCAATACCATCCAAACCCACTGCCTTGCCAGCTTTCATCTTCCGCAAAGCTTTTACTACTTCTCTGTTTACCGAATCATCCTCCCTAACCTTCTCACTTCGCACACCACCTCGACCAAATACCCTATATCTGCCACTCTATCATCAAACACATTCAACAAACCATCAAAATACTCACTCAATCTCCTCACATCACCACTACTTGTTATTACCTCCCCATTAGCCCCCTTCATCAATGTTCCCATTTGCTCTCTTGTCATACCCACTTTATTTACCTCCTTCCAAAACATCTTTTTATTCTCCCTAAAATTTAATGATACTCTCTCACCCCAACTCTCATTTGCCTTCTTTTTCACCTCTTGCACCTTTCTCTTGACCTCCTGCCTCTTTCTCTTATACATCTCCCAGTCATTTGCACTACTTCCCTACAAACCTCGTCCAAATGCCTCTCTCTCTTCTTACTTCTTCATCCCACCACTCCACCATTTCTAATCTGTCCACCTCCCACGCTTCTCACGCCACAAGCATCTTTTGCCCAATCCATCACTGCTTCCCTAAATACATCCCATTCCTCCCCTACTCCCCTTACGTCCTTTGCTCTCACCTTTTTCCATTCTGCACTCAGTCTCTCCTGCTACTTTCTCAAACAAGTCCCCTGCCAAAGCTCACTTACTCTCACCACTCTCTTCACCCCAACATTCTCTCTTCATTTTTGAAAACCTCTAAAAATCTTTATCTTTGCCTCCACAAGATAATGATCAGACATCCTTTCAGTTGCACCTCTCAGCACATAAAAATCCAAAAGTCTCTCTTTCATGCGCCTATCAATTAATGCATAATCCAATAACGTTCTTTGGCCATCTCTCTTACTTACATACGTATACTTATGTATATCTCTCTTTTTAAACCAAGTACTGCCAATCACCAGTCCTTTTTCAGCACACAAATCTACAAGCTCTTCACCATTTCCATTTACAACACTGAACACCCCATGTACACCAATTCTACCCTCAACTGCTACATTACTTCCCTTTGCATTCAAATCACCCATCACTATAACCCAATCTCGTGCATTAAAACTATTAACACACTCACTCAGCTGCTCCCAAAACACCTGCCTCTCATAATCTTTCTTCTCATGCCCTGGTGCATAAGCACCAATAATCACCCATCTCTCTCCATCCACTTTCAGTTTTACCCATATCAATCTAGAGTATACTTTCATACACTCTATCACATACTCCCACAACTCCTGTTTCAGGAGGAGTGCTACTCCTTCCCTTGCTCTTGTCCTCTCACCAACCCCTGACTTTACTCCAACAACATTCCCAAACCACTCTTCCCCTTTACCCTTGAGCTTCGTTTCACTCACTGCCACAACGTCCAGGTTCCTTTCCTCAAACATATTACCTATCTCTCCTTTTTCCTCATCTTGGTTACATCCACACACATCTAGACACCCCAATCTGAGCCTTCGCAGAGGATGAGCACCCTCCGCATGACTCCTTTCTCTGTTTCCCCAATTAGAATGTTAAAATACAAGGAGGGGAGGGTTTCTAGACCCCTGCCCCCATCCCCTTTAGTCGCCTTCTACGACATGTGAAGAATGCCTGGGAAGGATTCTTTATCTCCTATCCCCAGAAAGAATACTTAATAAATAATTGATAAAATATAGGCCCATATTCAAGAACCATGCGACAGGTGGTCGACTTCGCGAAGGCAACAAAACCGCATCGTTGTATTCAAGAACGTGGTAAGGCGATGCAGGTCGACGCTGATTGGCTGGCTGGTATGACTATGCGATTAATTATTGGAACATTGCAAAGGTGGCCTTCGCAAGGGGACCCCCTTACAATGAGACTTTAGAACAGAAAATAATCATTAACAGTTACATATCTTACCTTTTCAAAGATTATTTATGCATCAAAAACATTTGAAAATATTGTCTCAAGCTAAAGAGATAGGAACTTGATTAAAGTTACAGGAAAAAATTTTTTGAGACTGGTGCAAGTCTTACCGTTACTTAAGAATGTTTTTGGCAAAACGTCGAAGACTATATAACATAGCACCAGTCTCAAAAAAATATTTTCCCTGGAATTTTCATTCTATTTCCCATCTCTTTAGCATAATATTTTTGAATGCATTTAATGCATAAATAATCATTTAAGAGATAAAATATATAACTGTTAATGATTATTTTCTGTCATAAAGTCTCATCACAAGGGGTTCCCTTGTGAAGGCCGCCTTTGCAACATTCCAATAATTCATTGCAGTTATACCAGCCAGCCAATCAGCACTGACCTGTGTCGCATTACTACATTCTTGAATATGACGATGCAAAGCTTCGTCACCTTCGCAAAATCAACCGCCCGTCGTATGGTTCTTGAATATGGGCCATAAACTCAAGATTCTGATGGGATATCTCAGTCCTGTATATGAATTTTGGTTAAGTGTAATGCCTCCAAGGCCAAACTTCTGCCCATTTCTCTACTGAAAATTTCACACACTTTTCTCCTCTCCTTTGACAGATCTATAAATCCACTTCTTGATTCAATGACCCTACTAGATATTACTGTAACATCAACAAAATCTTGAAAACCCCAGATTATGAAACTAGCTAAGTCTGCCTCTATGACAACAGGAGTCTGGTTTAGATGTCAAAATATCTTTTCTTCCTAAAAGCTGTTCAATTTATAGAAAGGACTAATCCATCTGTGTATGCAGTGCTGCACTCACATCTGGGGTGGTTCTAGCTCTGCATCCTTACTTGGTAGACAACTCAAATAGAGAGCAGTCCAACTTATCAACTCTCCCTGGATAACTTTAAAACTTAAATCATTTGCCCTAAAGTGCAGCAATGGTTCACTTTCCAGCTGTTATAGGTATTCTTGGTTTTTGTTCCCAAGAGCTGCCTGCTAGTGTGCCCCCACCAGTAGCTCAACAATGCAATACTCAACAAGCTGCTGTCAAATGATTACTGTGTAACCTTTGGCAACTAAAAGGTGGACCGCTTTGATAACCTTCTCATGTCTTTCCCAGTAACTTTGATCTGACACATTCCAAAAGACGTTTTTCACTATCTACAAATTTTGAAATACTTTTTCTTGTCTCTCCCTTTTCCCTTTCATTAACCTCTTTATATTCCAATTAAGGCCTGGCCTTGATGCTGACTTCTATGCATGAATGAAGCCTACAACATAAAAAAAAGAATAAAGGGAGAAAGAGGAGAATGTTCAAGATATGGAGCCCCAATGGTGAAAACTCCCTCCCCGTACAGAACAAATCTGCAATAATAAATAGATTAATAAAAATACCATGGGCCATTCCTCCCTGTCCTTCACAGAGTTATGCCAACATTTTCATCAAGAGAGTAAAGCATGAGTACAAGTAGGTGAGGAGGGCTAGTGGTACGCGTGAAGGTGGGTCTGTGGCAAGGGTGTGTGATGTTTATGGATGGGGTGGTGAAGAAGGTGAATGCGGAGTTTCTCAGAGAGAGGAGCAGGAATGCAGTATGCTGGGAGTAGGGTGATCTAGGTCAGTTGTTGCTTACTGGTGATACAGCACTGCAAGCAGATTTGAGTGAGAAACTGCAGAGGTTGGCATCTAAGTTTGGGAAAGTGTATGAAAGGAGAAAGTTGAGAGTAAATGTGAATAATAGGAAGGTTAACAAGTTAAGCAGTGATAAGAGACAGGTTATTTGTACTGTTTCAACTACCAGGGAATACACATGACAGCTGAAGCGAGCTAAAGAGTGGGTAAAGGGACAAAGGTCTTAGGCATAATGAAGAATGAGTGGAAAGTGAAGACTCTATTGCTGTGGCTACTCCTTTGATGCGAGTTCCTGAAGGGAACTGGCATCAGTGATATAGATAGATACAGACTGGAGAGAATCACGGTCTGGCAAAGATGGGTATGTCTGATGAAACAGGAATCCTACTGGAGCTATATGGAAGCAAGGTGTGGGCCTAAGACAAAAATGTGAAAGATAGGGTAAATGTGCTGAAAATGAAATGCTTGAGGACAATAAGCAGTTTAAGGAGGGTTGATCAAATAAGGATGAAAGGATAAAAGACAAGTGTGGTAATAAGAAGAATATGAGAGATGAAAAAGGCGTACTATAATGGTTTGGCTATGTGGAGATGATAAATAAGGAAAGGATGACTTTAAGGGTATCTACATATGTCAGAAATGGAAAGAACAAGGAAAAGGGGAAAACCTCTGAAATGGAAAGAACAAGGAAAAGGGGAAAACCAAGAGGAAGAAACAAGGAAAAGCAGGAACCAAGGAGGAGGTGGAAGGATGGAAAGAAAGATGCTCTGAAGGCCCAGAACCTTAACATACAAGAAAGTGTGAAGCATGCAAGGGACAGAGAATTTGAACAATTTCATTTACAGGAGATAACATGCTGTCTTTGATTGAACTACAGCATTTAAAGCAGTCAGGGGAAACCATGGAAAGGTATGTGAGGCCTGACTGTGAATAGGATCTTTAGGATGAATGCACTATACATGACAACTATAGAGTGGATGCGAGTGAGTGAGAGCACTTCATCTGTTCATGGCACTACCTCGCTAATGAAGAAAATAGTGACCATGTATGAAAGAAAAAGATTTAGGTAGTCATCAAATGGAAAACTTAATCAAAAACTCACTTAACAAAGGAACCAAAATGCAAATAAATTGAACATGCTGCAGCAAACATACTTGTCAAGAGCCTGATCAAGCCTAAAACCTACATTTTCACATCGAAACTGTTGCTTTTCCTTAAATGCTTGCCACATTACCAACAATAACACTTAAAAGCTTTCTTCTAGATATCATGGGCCTCTTGCACACAAGAAAGTAGGTAAAAGTATTACACATAAATCAAACTTGGAGCTGGAAACAAATGTATGAAGCCTCATCAAGTCTATAACCTGTACTTTCATATCCTAACTGCATGTTGGATGTTCTTAGACAGGACTTTTGACATTTTTGAAAGACTTCAAAAAAATTCTTGGGAAAAAAGTTATTACACAATGCTAAACAAAGCACTGCAACTGAAGTATGACTGTACTCCCTTTCATCAAGTGATGATACAACTCCATCAATGATGACTTTCCAACTATAATGTAACCATATGCTGATGAAGTTTGGTAGCACTGTCAAAATGTTCTATTTCCTCAATATTTGACCATTAATGAATCTGTAATAAATGATCAACAGACCAAATTTCCTTGTAGGCCACAGTCATCAAACAGAAAACAACATAAAATTCACAGCAAACAGTAACTAAGCAGATCTAATGTTGACATTAGCCTGCTGGAAAGAAAATATATCACAAACATCAGAATCATATCAAAATCATTAGCAGTACAAACCCTGAGAGAACATCAATATTCAAGAGGATAAAGAACCTGCTTACAAAGAGGGCAAACTTATTCTTAAGTAAGTTTAATCTTGACTAGAGTGCAGCCCATCCTCGGGTCTTAACAAGATACAATAAGAGACAGACAGGGTAGATAGTTGAGAAGGGTAATGTAACAGCATGACATAATGGATAAAGTAGGGCATAAAGTCTTAACAGGTGATGACAGCAATTTCATTGGGTAGTTTTGTCATTTCACTCTTCAGGACATCATGGCTTTCCAATGGGTGTGATCTTGGAATTTTCTGCGAGTATTTGCCTGTCTCTACAAAGTCAACCATGTACTTTCATGTCTTTCTATGAGAACTACATGGGTGAAAGGCAAGTGAAGGCTTTGCTCACAACAATTGGTATGTTCACTCTTCTGCCCATGATTGCTACCTAATTGATCAAATTACAATATTTCTCCAACTGATGTTATTAATGACTAATATAATTATGCTTTAAGAATCAGAATATAAAGTACCTTGGATTGCAACTTCAAACTAATGAGGAGCCAAAAGTCAAGAAATAAACCAAGGCAAAAAAATTGAGAATATTACAATAGTTTTCCTATTCCCGGTCAGATGATATATGATTTTTCTTATATTTTACAAAATTAATTTTTGTTCATTTTGGAAATACACTTCCTTTGTCATGAAAGCTTCATCTACCTGTTTCACCAACAACTAAGGAATTCCTCTGAAAGAACACAGTTGGCATTTTATGGCTACAATAACTGCCAGCATATCAACTAACGGAACAAATGCTCATGATACCTACTACACATACCAGGGATATGCTAATAGTCTAGAATTCCTATTCCTCTTGACTTCTCCGAACACACCGTGCTACTTTCTTCTTAAAGATATTGTAATCTTCACGCCAGTCTTTCTGCAATTTGAAAATCAACTCAACATAAAATAAATATAGTTAATGATGGAAACATGGATATTATACTAAACATCAGAGCAATGAAAAACTGAGACACAAGTGAATATACAGTATATCAAAACAACTATCTGAATTACTGTAAATCTAATAACAAATAATGTTCAGCATGTTTACAAGGGAATCATGATTTAAAAATCAGTGAAAATGGTGTGAGCTTAAAACCATTCACAACTGTATACTTATGGCCCAATCCCTCTCTCTCTGCAAAGCATAATGTCTGGGAAATCCATCCTGTCTATCTTACAGCCACACTGCTCCTCCCCAATCAGATAAATATAATCATCAGCATTATTGTTATACAACCTAAGGACCACTTCAATTGGGCTCCTGCTGTTTTGAGGGTGCATTCCATGCAGCAGCAAGAAAATGATAGACTCCTTTGGAGCAATGAAGTCCTTAAGAACACTGTACTCCTTTCCATTCACTGACAATGACACAACCTAATATCTCAAAATACGGTAGAAAGAATACTTCCTATGTATCTCCTTTTTTTATTATACTAAACCGCCATCTCTTGTGTTGGTGAGGTAGTGCAAGGAAACAGATGAGAAATGGCCCAACCCACCCACATTTATTCTAAAAGTCAACTATGAGGAGCAGGAGCAGGGAACTAGAAATCTCCCCTCCTTTGCTTTCCAACAGAAGGTACCGAGGAAGGAGTCAAACAAGGATTTTTTCATCTAAGGCACAATTATATATTTCTGACACTACTCCAATAATGCAGGAAATAGCAAATGCATCAAAAGTAAGAGAAGGATATATATTTTTTCACACTGTTCGCCATTTCCCGCATTAGCGAGGAAGCGTTAAGAACAGAGGACTGAAGGAAAAGGATATATATACAGACATATACATATACACATATGATTACATTAGTTCATGATGAGACTTATGAAAGTAAAATTGCACTTCAGTAGGAGTTCATACAATTTTATTCAATATGCATTTTTTCCTATACATGTGGCACAGCATGTTTCGTGGAGACAATCCACCTCACCAGGTGCCAGTGCTTAACGAAGTTATTTAAATCCCAACATCACACAGGAGTATTGCTGTCTTGCACCAACCAGTACAGACCAACCACTGTCCACTTTGTCCGGCAGTAACCGTTGAGAGGAAGAGTGATTTTTTTTTTTGTGTGTGTGTGTGTGTGTGTGTGTGTTACATGGCAGGGTTGACTAGGTATGTCTTGAACAACTTTTTTCTGTTTTCATGTTTTGCCAATTCTCTCATAATGATTTGTTTAATGCTAGGATGGGCTTTCAAGTTGCCTGGGGATAAATCAAAGTTAGCAAATGAGACAGATTCACTGACACTGTGTGTGGCATTATCACCAGAAGGGTAGTAAAGAATAACGGGATTTTCAAAATCTATGAGGAGAGGAGATCATTTTCATGACAGTGTTCAGTGATTGCATTTTTGTGTCATCCCTGTGTACAGCATGATGGTGCCAATAGCACCTCTCCATTTTTCCGGTCGGGCATATATCTTGGAGAGCAAAAATGGGTATGTTTGAAGGCATAGTGGTTCCAACAATGTTATACGGTTCTGAGGCATGGGCTATAGATAGGATTGTACAGAGGAGGGTGGATGTGTTGAAAATGAAATGTTTGAGGACAATATGTGGTGTGAGGTGGTTTGATCGAGTAAGTAATGAAAGGGTAAGAGAGATGTGTGGTTGAGAGAGCAGAAGAGCGGGTGTTGAAATGGTTTGGACACATGGAGAGAATGAGTACGGAAAGAATGACAAATAGGATATATGTGTCAGAGGTGGGGGGAAGAAGGAGAAGCGGGAGACCAAACTGGAGGTGGCAAGATGGAGTGAAAAACATTTTGAGCAATTGGGGCCTGAAAATACAGGAGGGTGAAAGGCGCGCAAGGAATAGAATGAACTGGAACGATGTGGTATACCAGGGTCAACGTGCTGTCAATGGATTAAACCAGGGCATGTGAAGCATCTGGGCTAAAAGGTCTGTGGAAAGGTCTGTAGGGCCAGGATATGGAAAGAAAGCTGTGGTTTCGGTGCATTACACATGACAACTAGAGACTGTGTGTGAACGAATGTGGTCTTTTTTGTCTTTTCCTAGTGTTACCTTGCTGGATGGGGATGTGTGTGTGTGTGTGTGTGCTGTTTCCTGTGAGGTGGGGTGGCGACAGGAGTGGATGAAGCAGCAAGCATGAATATGTGCAAGTGTATATGTCTGTGTATGTATATGTAGGCATACACTGAAATGTTTATGTGTGTATATGTCCCTGTATGGGTGTTTATGTATATACATGTGTATGTGGGTGGGTTGGGCCACTCCTCGTCTGTTTCCTTGCGCTTTCTCCCAGACGCAAGAGACAGCGATTAAATATAATAAATACATAAATATATGCAAGGGTATTAGGTTCAGTAGGGTTGAGGGACAAGTCAATTCGGGGGTATGTTTGAAAGGTGAAAAACTAGAGGAAGTGAAGTGTTTTAAATATCTGGGAGTGGATTTGGCAGCGGATGGAACCATGGAAGCGGAAGTGAGTCACAGGATGGGGAAGGGGGCAAAGGTTCTGGGAGCATTGAAGAATGTGTGGAAGGCAAGAACGTTATTTCAGAGAGCAAAAATGGGTATGTTTGAAGGAATAGTGCTTCCAACAATGTTATATGGTTGCAAAGCTTGGGCTATAGATAGGGTTGTGTGGAGGAGGGTGAATGTGCTGGAAATGAGACGTTTGAGGACAATATGTGGTGTGAGGTGGTTTGATCAAGTAAGAAATGAAAGGGTAAGAGAGATGTGTCATAATAAAAAGAGTGTGGTTGAGAGAGCAGAAGAGGGTGTATTGAAATGGTTTGATCACATGGAGAGAATGAGAGAGGAAAGATTGACAAAGAGGATATATGTGTTAGAAGTGGAGGGAACAAGGAGAAGTGGGGGACCAAATTGGAGGTGGAAGGATGGAGTGAAAAAGATTCTGAGCAATCAGGGCCTGAACATACAGGAGGGTGAAAGGCATGCAAAGAATAGAGTGAATTGCAACGATGTGGTATACCGGGGTGGACATGATGTCAAAGGATTAAACCAGGGCATGTGAAGTGTCTGGGGTACACCATGGAAAGTTTTGTGGGGCCTGGATGTGGAGAGGGAGCTGTGGTTTCGGTGCATTACACATGACAGCAAGAGACTGAGTGTGAATGAATGTGGCCTTTGTTGTCTTTTCAAAGCAATACCTTAAATGCGTGTAGGGGTAGGGTGGGTGCCATTTCATGTGTGGTGGGGTGGTGATGGGAACAGATGACGGCAGCAGGTATGAATGTGTACATGTGTATATATGTATGTCTGTGTATGTATATGTATGTATACAATGAAATGTATAGGTATGTATATAGGCACGTGTGGGTGTTTACGTATGTAAATGAGTATGTGGGTGGGTTGGGCCATTCTTTCGCCTGTTTCCTTGCGCTACCTTGCAAACGCGGGAGACAGTGACAAAGTGTGCGCGTGTGTGTGTATATGAGTGGATGGGCCATTCTTCATCTGTTTCCTGGTGCTACCTTGCTGATGTGGGAAATGGCGAGCAAGTATAATAATAATAATAATAATAATAATAATAATAATAATAATAATAATAATAATATCAATAATAATAATGATAAAGTGTGTGAAAGAAGAAAGTTAAGAGTAAATGTGAATAAGAGCAAGGTTATTAGGTACAGTAGGGTTGAGGGTCAAGTCAATTGGGAGGTAAGTTTGAATGGAGAAAAACTGGAGGAAGTAAAGTGTTTTAGATATCTGGGAGTGGATCTGGCAGTGGATGGAACCATGGAAGCGGAAGTGAATCATAGGGTGGGGGAGCGGGCGAAAATCATGGGAGCCTTGAAGAATGTGTGGAAGTCGAGAACATTATCTCGGAAAGCAAAAATGGGTATGTTTGAAGGAATAGTGGTTCCAACAATGTTGTATGGTTGCGAGGCGTGGGCTATGGATAGAGTTGTGCGCAGGAGGGTGGATGTGCTGGAAATGAGATGTTTGAGGACAATGTGTGGTGTGAGGTGGTTTGATCGAGTAAGTAATGTAAGGGTAAGAGAGATGTGTGGAAATAAAAAGAGCGTGGTTGAGAGAGCACAAGAGGGTGTTTTGAAATGGTTTGGGCACATGGAGAGAATGAGTGAGGAAAGATTGACCAAGAGGATATATGTGTCGGAGGTGGAGGGAATGAGGAGAAGTGGGAGACCAAATTGGAGGTGGAAAGATGGAGTGAAAAAGATTTTGTGTGATTGGGGCCTGAACATGCAGGAGGGTGAAAGGAGGGCAAGGAATAGAGTGAATTGGATCAATGTGGTATACCGGGGTTGACGTGCTGTCAGTGGAGTGAATCAGGGCATGTGAAGCGTCTGGGGTAAACCATGGAAAGTTGTGTGGTGCCTGGATGTGGAAAGGGAGCTGTGGTTCCGGGCATTATTGCATGACAGCTATAGACTGAGTGTGAACGAATGGGGCCTTTATTGTCTTTTCCTAGTGCTACCTCGCACACATGAAGGGGGAGGGGATGGTATTCCATGTGTGGCGAGGTGGCGATGGGAATGAATAAAGGCAGACAGTGTGAATTGTGTGCATGGGTATATATGTATGTGTCTGTGTGTGTATATATATGTGTACATTGAGATGTATAGGTATGTATATTTGCGTGTGTGGACGTGTATGTATATACATTGTGTATGGGGGTGGGTTGGGCCATTTCTTTCGTCTGTTTCCTTGCGCTACCTCACAAACGCGGGAGACAGCGACAAAGCAAAATAAATAAAATAAATAAAATAATAATAATTTATTTATTTATTTTATTTTGCTTTGTCGCTGTCTCCCGCGTTAACGAGGTAGCGCAAGAAAATAAACGAAAGAACAGTCCAACCCACCCATATACACATGTATATACATACACGTCCACACACGCAAATATACATACCTATATACATACCTATACATCTCAACATATACATATATATACACACACAGACATATACATATATACACATGTACATAATTCATACTGTCTGCCTTTATTCATTCCCATCCCCACCCTGCCACACATGAAATAACAACCCCTTCCCCCAACTGTGCGTGAGGTAGCGCTAGGAAAAGACAACAAAGGCCACTTTCGTTCACACTCAGTCTCTAGCTGTCATGTAATAATGCACCGAAACCACACCTCCCTTTTCACATCCAGGCCCCACAGAACCTTCCATGGTTTACCCCAGATGCTTCACATGCCCTGGTTCAATCCATTGACAGAATGTCGGCCCCGGTATACCACATCGTTCTAATTCACTCTATTCCTTGCACGCCTTTCACCCTCCTGTATGTTCAGGCCCCGATCACTCAAAATCTTTTTCACTCCATCTTTCCACTTCCAATGTGGTCTCCCACTCCTCCTTGTTCCCTCCACCTCTGACACATATATCCTCTTGGTCAATCTTTCCTCACTCATTCTCTCCATGTGCCCAAACCATTTCAAAACACCCTCTTCTGCTCTCTCAACCACACTCTTTTTATTACCACACATCTCTCTTACCCTTACATTACTTACTCGATCAAACCACCTCACACCACATATTGTCCTCAAACATCTCATTTCCAGCACATCCACCCTCTTGTGCACAACTCTATCTATAGCCCACGCCTCGCAACCACATAACATTGTTGGAACAACTATTACTTCAAACACCCATTTTTGCTATTCGAGATAATGTTCTCGACTTCCACACATTCTTCAACACTCCCAGAACTTTCGCCCCCTCCCCCACCCTATGATCCACTTCCGCTTCCATGGTTCCATCCGCTGCCAGATCCACTCCCAGACATCTAAAACACTTCACTTCCTCCAGCTTTTCTCCATTTAAACTTACCTCCCAATTGACTTGTCCCTCAACCCTACTGTACCTAATAACCTTGCTCTTATTCACATTTACTCTCAACTTTCTTCTTTCACACACTTTACCAAACTTAGTCACCAGCTTCTGCAGTTTCTCACACGAATCAGCCACCAACGCTGTATCATCAGCAAACAACTGACTCACTTCCCAAGCTCTCTCATCCGCAACAGACTGCATACTTGCCCCCTTTTCCAAAACTCTTGCATTCACCTCCATAACAACCCCATCCATAAACAAATTAAACAAGCATGGAGACAACACATACCCCTGCCGCAAACCTACATTCACTGAAAACCAATCACTTTCCTCTCTTCCTACACGTACACATGCCTTACATCCTAAATAAAAACTTTTCACTGCTTCTAACAACTTGCCTCCCACACCATATATTCTTAATGCCTTCCACAGAGCATCTCTATCAACACTTATCATATGCCTTCTCCAGATCCATAAATGCTACATACAAATCCATTTGCTTTTCTAAGTACTTTTCACATACATTCTTCAGAGCAAACACCTGATCCACACATCCTCTACCACTTCTGAAACCACACTGCTCTTCCCCAATCTGATGCTCTGTATATGCCTTCACCCTCTCAATCAATATCCTCCCATATAATTTACCAGGAATACTCAACAAACTTATACCTCTGTAATTTGAGCACTCACTTTTATCCCCTTTGCCTTTGTACAATGGCACTATGCACACATTCCGCCAATCCTCAGGCACCTCACCATGATTCATACATACATTAAATAACCTTACCAACCAGTCAACAATACAGTCACCCCCTTTTTTAATAAATTCCACTGCAATACCATCCTAACCCGCTGCCTTGCCGGCTTTCATCTTCCGCAAAGCTTTTACTACCTCTTCCCTGTTTACTAAATCATTTTCCCGAACCCTCTCACTTTGCCCACCACCTCGACCCAAACACCCTATTTCTGCCACTCTATCATCAAACACATTCAACAAACCTTCAAAATACTCACTCCACCTCCTTCTCACATCACCACTACTTGTTATCACCTACCCAATAGCCCCCTTCACTGAAGTTCCCATTGATTCCCTTGTCTTACGCACTTTATTTACCTTCTTCCAGAACATCTTTTTATTCTCCCTAAAATTTAATGATACTCTCTCACCCAAACTCTCATTTGCCCTCTTTATCATCTCTTGCACCTTTCTCTTGACCTCCTGCCTCTTTCTTTTATACATCTCCCACTCATTTGCATTATTTCCCTGCAAAAATCGTCCAAATGCCTCTCTCTTCTCTTTCACTAATAATCTTACTTCTTCATCCCACCACTCACTACCCTTTCTAATCTGCACACCTCCCATGCTTCTCATGCCACAAGCATCTTTTGCGCAAGCCACCACTGCTTTCCTAAATACATCCCATTCCTCCCCGACTCCCCTTACACCCTTTGTTCTCACCCTTTTCCATTCTGCATTCAGTCTCTCCTCATACTTCCTCACACAAGTCTCCTTCCCAAGCTCACTTACTCTCACTACTCTTTTCACCCCAACATTCTCTCTTCTTTTCTAAAAACCTCTACAAATCTTCACCTTCACCTCCACAAAATAATGATCAGACATCCCTCCACTTGCACTTCTCAGCACATTAACATCCAAAAGTCTCTCTTTCGCGTGCCTATCAATTAACACATAATCCAATAATGCTCTCTGGCCATCTCTCCTACTTACATACGTATACTTATGTATATCTCTCTTTTTAAACCAGGTATTCCCAATCACCAGTCCTTTTTCAGCACATAAATCTACAAGCTCTTCACCATTTCCATTTACAACACTGAACACCCCATGTACACCAATTATTCCCTCAACTGCCACATTACTCACCTTTCCATTCAAATCACCCATTACTATAACCCGGTCTCGTGCATCAAAACTACCTACACACTCATTCAGCTGCTCCTAAAACACTTGCCTCTCATGATCTTTCTTCTCATGCCCAGGTGCATATGCACCAATAATCACCCATCTCTCTCCATCAACTTTCAGTTTTACCCATATCAATCTAAAGTTTACTTTCTTAAACTCTATCACATACTCCCACCATTCCTGTTTCAGGAGTAGTGCTACTCCTTCCCTTGCTCTTGTCCTCTCACTAACCCCTGACTTTACTCCCAAGACATTCCCAAACCACTCTTCCCCTCACTCAGAGCCAAAACATCCAGGTTCCTTTCCTCAAACATGCTACCTATTGCTACTTTTTTCTCATCTTGGTTACATCCACACACATTTAGACACCCCAATCTGAGCCTTCGAGGAGGATGAGCACTCCCAGCGTGACTCCTTCTTCTGTTTCCCCCTTTAGAAAGTTAAAATACAAGGAGGGGAGGGTTTCCAGCCCCCTGCTCCCGTCCTCTTTAGTCGCCTTGTATGACACATGAGGAATGCATGGGAAGTATTCTTTCTCCCCTAATAAAAATAAGAAAAAAAAGTATGTAAGTATATGAGTGGAAGGGCCATTCTTCATCTGTTTCCTGGTGCAATCTCACTGATGTGGGAAACGGCAATGAAGTAAAATAATAATAACAACAATAATTTATATGTGTAAGGACAATGTGTGGTGTGAGGTGGTTTGATTAAGTAATGAAAGGGTAAGAGAGATGTGTGGAAATAAAAAGGGTGTGGTTGAGAGAGCAGAAGAGGGTGTATTGAAGTGGTTTGGACATATGGAGAGAATGAGTGAGAAAAGATTGACAAAGAGGATATATGTGTCAGAGGTGAAGGGAACAAGGAGAAGCAGGAGATCAAATTGGAGGTGGAAGGAGGGAGTGAAAAAGACTTTGAGAGAATGGGGCCTGAACATGCAGGAGAGTGACAAGCATGCATGGAATACAGTGAATTGGAATGATGTGTTATACTGGAGTTGACATGCTGTCAATAGACTGACCTAGGGCATGTGAAACATCTGGGGTAAACTATGGAAATGTCTGTGAGGCTTGGATTTGGATAGAGACATTGTGGTTTTGGTGCATTACATATGAGGGTTAGAGACTGTATGAATGAATGTGGCCTTTTTTGTCTGTTTTCCTGGTGCTGTCTTTGATGCAGGGGGTGGCAATGCCATTTCCTGTGGGCAGGGGTGGCACCAGAAATGGATGAAAGCAAGCGAGTATAAATACATATGTACATATGCAAGAGTTTTGCAAAGAGGGATGAGTATGCACTCTGTAAGGGATGAAAGGTATTGGGAAGTGAGTCAGTTGATGTTCACTGATGATAAAGCACAGATTCGAGTAAGAAACTACAGAAGTTGGTGACTGAGTTTGGAAGAGTGGGTGAAAGGAGAAAGTTGAGAGTAAATGTGAAAAAAGCAAGGTTATCAGGTTCAGCAGGGTTGACAGACAAGATAGGTAGGATTAAGTTTGAATGGAGGAAAATTGAAGGAAGAAGTGTTTTAGATATCTGGGAATGGACTTGGCAGCGAATGGTATCATGGAAGCTGGGAATGCACTTGGCAGTGAATGAAACCATGAAAGCGGAAGGGAGTCATAGGCTAGGGGACTGGGTGAAAGTTCTGGTAGCAATGAAGAAAGCGTGGAATGAGAAGAGCATTATTTTGAAGTGCAAAATTGGGTATGTTTGAAGGAATAGTAGTTCCAACAATATTACATTGTTGTGAGGCATGGGCTATAGATAGGGTTGTGCAGAGGAGGGTGGATGTGTAGGATAAGATATGTTTGGACAAAATATGTGGTGTGATTTGGTTTGATCAAGTAAGTAATGAAAGGGTAAGAAAGATGAGTGGAAATAAAAAGAGCATAGCTGAAATAGCACTTTAAGAACTTTCGCACTCTTCCTCACCCTATGACTCACTACCATAGCTCCATTTGCTACTATGTCCACCCTCATGTACCTAAAACACTTTTCCTCTAACTTTTCTCTATTCAGTCTCACATTCCAAACAACATGTCCATCAATTATGTTAAATTTACCTAATAAACTTGCTTTCATTCACATTCTATCTCAACTTTCTCCTTTCACACACTCCCAACCCCAGTCTCTAACTTCTGCAGTATCTCACACAAATCCACCACTAGTTCTGTACCATCAGCAAACAACAACTGACTCACTTTCCAGGAGAAAGAAAAGACCAAATTAGAGATGGAAGGATGGCATGAAAAGGATTTTGAGTAACTGGGGACTGAACATGCAAAAGGGTGAAAGGTGTGACGAGATAAAGTGAATTGGAATGATGAGGTACACTGAAGTTGATGTGTTGTCCACAGACTGAACAATAGCAGGTAAAGCATCCAGGGTAAACCATAGAAAGGTCTGTTGGGCCTGGTTGTGGACAGGGAGCTGTAGTTTTGGTGCATTAGACATGAAAGCTAGAGAATGAATGTGAGCGGATGTGGCCTTTCTTTGTCTGTTCCTGGAATTACCGTGCTAACACGGAAAAAAAAAAATCAGGATGGTACATGAAGCAGTAAAACACTCACTTCTTGTAAATGGTAAAGTACTAATAATGGAAGATTTACATGATAAAGAATGGGGTATTTAGATTCTCGTGGTGATAAGGGGTCACGGAGACAAGTCTTTAGCATATACAAGATAATTTCCTATACCAACATGTCATTAAACATATAAAATGAGAGGGGATGATATAACATCATTGATAGATCTTATCTTCTTCACACATACTAGCATGAATATTAAGAATATCATATATGATTCACCACCTGGTAGAAGTGTCCATGTAATGCTCAAGTTTGACTGTGTGGTACATGAGGACGTTAAAATAGACGAGGTGAAATAAGACATAAAGAAGAGATAGAATCATGGAAACTACAAAAATCTGAACAGTTTCTTGAGAAACACAGATTGGAAAATGGGGTTCAACAATTAGCAACAAGGGCTTTGATGCGACAGGTTTTGTGAAACTGAATATGAAGGATCGGGAACAGGTACTGCTAGCCTCAAATACAGAGGAAAAGGTAAGAAAAAGGAAAGTATTGAGCTTAATAAAATATGTCAAAAAGCAAAGGAACTTCAAGATGAGCAGTTATGGTCTGGATGTGATAGGGAGTAGGGAAACCCATATCTTTATGTAGGGTTTTTGGAGTAAAAATGGAAATGATGAATGCAAGTTGTAGGAGGGCATGGAAGAAATGGTATGGATGGGAATTAATGAATATCATCAGGGAAGAGGGAAAGAGGACTGTGCAACTATGCTGTCACTGAGACTATGGGAGAGTGTTACTGAGCATGCATAGAGTGAATCAAGAATAGCACGGGTGAGAGGAAAGACTAGAAATATGAAGTATGCATGGGTATATGTGCCTATGAAAATGAAGACTGTGTGAGGTAAGGATGAAGAGAAGGATTTCTGGAGAAATTTGAATGACTGAATATATGGATTTGAGAAGAAAAAGGTGTCTGAAATGGGTGATATGAATGCAAAGGTGGGATGTGATGAAACTTGATATAGTTGGTAACTGGAGAATGCCTGGAGTAAATGAGAGAGGTAGTTATCTTTTGTTTGTCTTTGCTGAGAGAGGTTTATTCCTTGCCAATAAAATTTTTCAGCACAACATGATTCACAGATAGACATGGATGAAAAATGGTGAAAGGTTGAGAAGGGTTGTGATGGACTGAGAGGATTTTTTGGATATTTTGTTCATTTTGCAGTAATTATGGAGGTGAAGATCAGGGAGAAGTGGAGTATGTGAAAGTAAGAATGGAAAGGTAAAACTGTTGGCAATCAAGAAGATGAATCAGATAGAACGTAAGGAGTAAGAGAGAAGGGCGACAGAAATCTTAGATGAAGAGTGACAGAAATCTTAGATGAATGTGCAGTAAATGTAAGGATGCAGTCATATTTGAGTGAGGTTTTTAAAATGTTTAGAGAAACTGTTAAAGGTTGTAGAATTATCAAGTGGATACCAGATTGTGAGAAATAAGAATGAAAGGGGAAATGCATGGTGGATGGATGGGATGAGAAATGTTGTGGAAGAGAAGAAAAAGGCACTTGGTAAACTGCTCAAAAGGATTGTACTAGCAGAAGTTCAGCAAAGAAGGGGGAAGAATACAAGATATGTTAGCAAAATATTAAGAAGCTGATGGCAAAAAGCCCTGCCGTTTGGCAAAATAGTAGGAGCGATAGATAGAAAAAGTAGGTATGAACACCTAAGCAGGAGCATTAAAAAGTAGTAGGATATAACAATAGGTAGGAGCCTCTAAAAACAGTGCTGGGGTTAACCTCTACCAGTGGTCTGTTAGGATGGAAGCACTAAAGGCTAAGAAGCAGCAATGGAGTTCATCAGCTTTGAAGACTCTTTCGCAGTAGCCACCCCTCTAAGGGAGTTTCCAGAGGGAACAGGTCAAGAGATAGATAGACAGGCAGATGTGAAATGGCAAAGACATAGACAGCACTCCAGCCAACCAGCATTTGTAAGATACAAGAGAGCAAGGACTGCTTCAGCAGGAAATGAGAAAAGGAACAAAAACTTTGAAAAGAATATTGTGTACAAGACAGGAGAAAATCCAAAACATTTCCATATATTCATCAGGAGTCAGGTTTCAGTTAAAGAGGAGCTCATCAGGATAAGGGATTCAGAGGGAAGAATCATAGTTTATGATGCAAAGTTATGTGAGAAATGGAGTAACAAGCTCAAAATCACTATTGCTTCAGTGAGATGGCATGGGGAAGAGGCTTTTGAAAAGCAGTAAGATAATCTGTAAGACATTAACAGAATACTTAAAGGTCCTGACATATACAAAGCTCATGGTCCTGATGAAATTTCACCATGCATGCTGAAGATGATTGCATATACATGAGACAAACCTAATGAAATACTGTTCAGAAAGTCTCTGAAGAGAGGCAAAGTGCCAAGGGAATAGAAAAAAGCAAACATATCAACTTATAAGAAGGGAGATCTGGGCTAGCTGCTGAACTACAAACCAGTTTCACTGGTAAGTCTGGTCTTTAATGTCCTATTAAAGACAATTACAAATCAAATGGATGATTTCTACACGAAAAATGACCAAAGTGAGAGACAACATAATTTTCAGGAAAGGAGAGTCATGATTAACAAACCTCTTAAGCTTCTAAAAGAGTAAGTTCTATTTAAGACAAAATGGAAAGCTGAGTGGACTGTTTGTATCTGGTCTGCAGGAAATTGTTTGACACTTCACTGCAAGGAAGGCTGATTAAGAATCTGGACTTTCAGGTAGGAAACCTCCTCCAGGGGATGGATTATCTCAGAGGAGAGGAAAAGAGGACACACATCAGGTAATCCTACTCCAAAAGGGTCAAGGTGACCAGTGAGAGCCACATGGTACTGTACTGAATCCTATACTTTACTTATATCACTTGCTGAAGGTATGGAACTCCTTCCTGAATATGCCTGCATATCATGCAAAAGTCATGGATATGAAAAGCAAGAAGGATAGTACCAACTTACAAGGGAATCTAAATAGACTCCAAGGTTGGTATGATACACAGCTGATCCAACTCAAGCAAGTGTATATTAATGAGGATGGAACAGAGTGAGAAAAGGCCTCACTATAATCAGTGCCCTATAGGAAATAAGCAAATTGTTATGAACATAAACTATCTGCTTGCAAATATCAAAACAGCTTTCAAGTATACAGATAAGGAAATATTTAGTGAGCTGTTCATACCCTGCGTAAGGCCAAAACTAGAATACGCCTCTCAAGGTTGATCACTGAATCTAAAGAAGCACAAAATGCTAACAAAGAATATATCAGAATTAAGAGAACTGAGTTACAAGGAAAGGCCATAGGCTTTCAATTTGCCCATCTTGGAAGAAAAAAGACCAAAGGATGACCTATAACAACCTTAAAATTATGAAAACAGATCTATGATGCAGACAACAAGCAGTTCTTCAAAGATATAAGGATATATAAACAACAAAACATAACATGAAGTTAAGCATCAAATGTATTAAAAAAGATGTAAAAAAGTACTTCTACAGTACAAGACTAGTGGATGAATGGAATAAAATGACTGAAGACATTCAATCCATGTTATTATTATTTTGCTTTGTCGCTGTCTCCCGTGTTTGCGAGGTAGCGCAAGGAAACAGACGAAAGAAATGGCCCAACCCACCCCCATACACATGTATATACATACACGTCCCCACACGCAAATATACATACCCATACATCTCAATGTACACATATATATACACACACAGACATATACATATATACACATGCACACAATTCACACTGTCTGCCTTTATTCATTCCCATCGCCACCTCACCACACATGGAATAACATCCCCCCTCCCCCCTCATGTGTGCAAGGTAGCGCTAGGAAAAGGCAACAAAGGCCCCATTCGTTCACACTCAGTCTCTAGCTGTCATGCAATAAAGCCCGAATCCACACCTCCCTTTCCACATCCAGGCCCCACACAACTTTCCATGGTTTACCCCAGACGCTTCACATGCCCTGATTCAATCCACTGACAGCACGTCGACCCCGGTATACCACATCGATCCAATTCACTCTATTCCTTGCCCGTCTTTCACCCTCCTGCATGTTCAGGCCCCGATCACTCAAAATCTTTTTCACTTCATCTTTCCACATCCAATTTGGTCTCCCACTTCTCCTCGTTCCCTCCACCTCCGACACATATATCCTCTTGGTCAATCTTTCCTCACTCATTCTCTCCATGTGCCCAAACCATTTCAAAACACCCTCTTCTGCTCTCTCAACCATGCTCTTCTTATTTCCACACATCTCTCTTACCCTTACATTACTTACTCGATCAAACCACCTCACACCACATATTGTCCTCAAACATCTCATTTCCAGCACATCCACCCTCCTCCACACAACTCTATCCATAGCCCACACCTCGCAACCATACAACATTGTTGAAACCACTATTCCTTCAAACATATCCATTTTTGCTTTCGGAGATAATATTCTCGACTTCCACACATTCTTCAAGGCTCCCAGGATTTTCGCCCCCTCCCCCACCCTACGATTCACTTCCGCTTCCATGGTTCCATCCACTGCCAGATCCACTCCCAGATATCTAAAACACTTAACTTCCTCCAGTTTTTCTCCATTCACACTTACCTCCCAATTGACTTGACCCTCAACCCTACTGTACCTAATAACCTTGCTCTTATTCACATTTACTCTTAACTTTCTTCTTTCACACACTTTATCAAACTCAGTCACCAGCTTCTGCAGTTTCTCACATGAATCAGCCACCAGCGCTGTATCATCAGCGAACACCATGTAACATACAAAAATATAAAAAGTTGTTTGGCAGAGAACGTTCAAGAGATGAGGCTCCACAAGAGTAAAACTCACTCACCATAAAGTACAAATAAATAATTACAGACCCCAGCCTAAATGAGTTACCCATTTATCGATCAAACCTGAGAAGAGGATGAACATTTTAGTTGCGTGCAGACAGACTGCCATGCCCAGGCTTTGAACCCATGCAAGCCCACATGCAATTACCTATTTGTAAAGTACTGGGAAAGGTGTACCCTTGAGGCTCTACCTTCTGATCTTTCCATGACATTAAATACCCTTTTAAGCTCTTGTAAACTGCTAGCATTCATTTTTCTTGTTGGTTAATATATTCTAATCATCAAGCAGTCTTTTAAAACTTTGCAAACCTAGCATTCACTGTCTTGTTGGTTAATATATTCCAAACATCTACCACCAGACAGTAAACCAGCTTTTTGTGCAGCTTTCTCTCATGGCTTCTGGTTACTCTGGTACCACATCTCATCTAAAGCTGTTCACTATCAACATTAAAAAGCCAATTTAGAAACCTGGGGACTGTTAATGGGTCCCCCCCCCTCCCTCTCTCTCCTCTTCCCCATGGTGGAGAGCTTTGAAGCCCTTAGTCTTTGATACATTACAGTCCATTTCCTAAATTCAAAGACCATCTTAGCTGCTCTCCTCTCTAACCTCTCAACCAGATCTTTATGCTTCCTTATGTGCACTGGCCAGACTTATGAGACATAACAGATTTTTGGTCTGATATGTGTGTGCGAATGCATACATGTGATTATCCCTTGTATATGGGGAGCGCGTTTCATATTCATTTAACATGCCTCTTAACCCTGTATGCAGGTGCTTTGGCTTTACGACTCTGGATGTATACACACATATTCTCCAGCCTAAACCGCATCTGTGCATGTACATGCATCAAGCACAAAGAACAGAGTACTGGAACAATGTTACCCAACCTGTTGTGCATCAAGATGTGCACAGAGGATACCCAACCTGTTGTGCATCAAGATGTGCACAGAGGACATGCAGTAATTTCAGAAAAAATGTACTGAAAAACTGTGGTGGATATTACAGTAAAAAACAGGTCTCACAAAGAAAACACAATCACCATGCTAAGCACATCAAATTAAGCTTATCACTGGAGGATTGCTGGAAGAAATCATACAAATCATTTTGATGCAACACAGTAATGAAAGGCAATTGAAAAAGTAGTGATTACCCTATTGAAAAGAGATCCTATTTATCAAAAAGGCTAAGAGAACCCAGGAAGTGATGAAAGTTAAAATGTGAATTGGTTTATGTATCATAGCTGAATACACACCAATGAGATTAAATCATTTGATTCCAACATGAATATATTTTTATTTATTTATTTATTTATTTTGCTTTGTCACTGTCTCCCGCGTTAGCGAGCTAGCGCAAGGAAACAGTCAAAAGAATGGCCCAACCTGCCCACATACACATGTATATACATACACGTCCACACACGCAAAATACATACCTATACATCTCAATGTACACATATATATCTTTTTTCTTTTAAATTATTCGCCATTTCCCGCATTAGCGAGGTAGCGTTAAGAACAGAGGACTGGGCCTTTTTTGGAATATCCTCACCTGTCCCCACTCTGTTCCTTCATTTGGAAAATTAAAAAAAAACGAGAGGGGAGGATTTCCAGCCCCCCACTCCCTCCCCGTTTAGTCGCCTTCTACAACACGAAGGGAATACGTGGGAAGTATTCTTAATCCCCAATCCCCAGGGATAACACACACACACACATATATATATATATATATATATATATATATATATATATATATATATATTTTTTTTTTTGGCTTTGTCGCTGTCTCCCGCGTTTGCGAGGTAGCGCAAGGAAACAGACGAAAGAAATGGCCCAACCCACCCCCATACACATGTATATACATACGTCCACACACGCAAATATACATACCTACACAGCTTTCCATGGTTTACCCCAGACGCTTCACATGCCCTGATTCAATCAACTGACAGCACGTCAACCCCGGTATACCACATCGATCCAATTCACTCTATTCCTTGCCCTCCTTTCACCCTCCTGCATGTTCAGGCCCCAATCACACAAAATCTTTTTCATTCCATCTTTCCACCTCCAATTTGGTCTCCCACTTCTCCTCGTTCCCTCCACCTCCGACACATATATCCTCTTGGTCAATCTTTCCTCACTCATTCTCTCCATGTGCCCAAACCATTTCAAAACACCCTCTTCTGCTCTCTCAACCACGCTCTTTTTATTTCCACACATCTCTCTTACCCTTACGTTACTTACTCGATCAAACCACCTCACACCACACATTGTCCTCAAACATCTCATTTCCAGCACATCCATCCTCCTGCGCACAACTCTATCCATAGCCCATGCCTCGCAACCATACAACATTGTTGGAACCACTATTCCTTCAAACATACCCATTTTTGCTTTCCGAGATAATGTTCTTGACTTCCACACATTCTTCAAGGCTCCCAGGATTTTCGCCCCCTCCCCCACCCTATGATCCACTTCCACTTCCATGGTTCCATCCGCTGCCAGATCCACTCCCAGATATCTAAAACACTTTACTTCCTCCAGCTTTTCTCCATTCAAACTTACCTCCCAATTGACTTGACCCTCAACCCTATGGTACCTAATTACCTTGCTCTTATTCACAGTTACTCTTAACTTTCTTCTTTCACACACTTTACCAAACTCAGTCACCAGCTTCTACAGCTCCTCACATGAATCAGCCACCAGTGCTGTATCATCAGCGAACAACAACGACTCACTTCCCAAGCTCTCTCATCCCCAACAGACATCATACTTGCCCCTCTTTCCAAAACTCTTGCATTCACCTCCCTAACAACCCCATACATAAACAAATTAAACAACCATGGAGACATCACACACCCCTGCCGCAAACCTACATTCACTGAGAACCAATCACTTTCCTCTCTTCCTATGCGTACACATGCCTTACATCCTCAATAAAAACTTTTCACTGCTTCTAACAACTTGCCTCCCACACCATATATTCTTAATACCTTCCACAGAGCATCTCTATCAACTCTATCATATGCCTTCTCCAGATCCATAAATGCTACATACAAATCCATTTGCTTTTCTAAGTATTTCTCACATACATTCTTCAAAGCAAACACCTGATCCACACATCCTCTACCACTTCTGAAACCACACTGCTCTTCCCCAATCTGATGCTCTGTACATGCCTTCACCCTCTCAATCAATACTCTCCCATATAATTTACCAGGAATACTCAACAAACTTATACCTCTGTAATTTGAGCACTCACTCTTATCCCCTTTGCCTTTGTACAATGGCACTATGCACGCATTCTGCCAATCCTCAGGCACCTCACCATGAGTCATACATACATTAAATAACCTTACCAACCAGTCAACAATACAGTCACCCCCTGTATATATATTTATTCTTTCTTTTTCATTTAAACGATTCGCCATTTCCCGCATTAGCGAGGTAGCGTTAAGAACAGAGGACTGGGCCTTTTTTGGAATATCCTCACCTGGCCCCACTCTGTTCCTTCTTTTGGAAAATTAAAAAAAAAAAAAAACGAGAGGGGAGGATTTCCAGCCCCCCGCTTCCTCCCCTTTTAGTCGCCTTCTACGACACGCAGGGAATACGTGGGAAGTATTCTTAATCCCCTATCCCCGGGGATAAAATGAGTTGGTAAACAGAGAAGAGGTAGTAAAAGCTTTGCGGAAGATGAAAGCCGGCAAGGCAGCAGGTTTGGATGGTATTGCAGTGGGATTTTTTAAAAAAGGGGGTGACTGTATTGTTGACTGGTTGGTAAGGTTATTTAATGTATGTATGACTCATGGTGAGGTGCCTGAGGATTGGCAGAATGCGTGCATAGTGCCATTGTACAAAGGCAAAGGGGATAAGAGTGAGTGCTCAAATTACAGAGGTATAAGTTTGTTGAGTATTCCTGACAAATTGTATGGGAGGGTATTGATTGAGAGGGTGAAGGCATGTACAGAGCATCAGATTGGAGAAGAGCAGTGTGGTTTCAGAAGTGGGAGAGGATGTGTGGATCAGGTGTTTGCTTTGAAGAATGTATGTGAGAAATACTTAGAAAAGCAAATGGATTTGTATGTAGCATTTATGGATCTGGAGAAGGCATATGATAGAGTTGATAGAGATGCTCTGTGGAAGGTATTAAGAATATATGGTGTGGGAGGAAAGTTGTTAGAAGCAGTGAAAAGTTTTTATCGAGGATGTAAGGCATGTGTACGTGTAGGAAGAGAGGAAAGTGATTGGTTCTCAGTGAATGTAGGTTTGCGGCAGGGGTGTGTGATGTCTCCATGGTTGTTTAATTTGTTTATGGATGGGGTTGTTAGGGAGGTGAATGCAAGAGTTTTGGAAAGAGGGGCAAGGATGAAGTCTGTTGGGGATGAGAGAGCTTGGGAAGTGAGTCAGTTGTTGTTCGCTGATGATACAGCGCTGGTGGCTGATTCATGTGAGAAACTGCAGAAGCTGGTGACTGAGTTTGGTAAAGTGTGTGAAAGAAGAAAGTTAAGAGTAAATGTGAATAAGAGCAAGGTTATCAGGTACAGTAGGGTTGAGGGTAAAGTCAATTGGGAGGTGAGTTTGAATGGAGAAAAACTGGAGGAAGTGAGGTGTTTTAGATATCTGGGAGTGGATCTGGCAGCGGATGGAAACATGGAAGCGGAAGTGGATCATAGGGTGGGGGAGGGGGCGAAAATTCTGGGAGCCTTGAAGAATGTGTGGAAGTCAAGAACATTATCTCGGAAAGCAAAAATGGGTATGTTTGAAGGAATAGTGGTTCCAACAATGTTGTATGGTTGCGAGGCGTGGACTATGGATAGAGTTGTGCGCAGGAGGATGGATGTGCTGGAAATGAGATGTTTGAGGACAATGTGTGGTGTGAGGTGGTTTGATCGAGTAAGTAACGTAAGGGTAAGAGAGATGTGTGGAAATAAAAAGAGCGTGGTTGAGAGAGCAGAAGAGGGTGTTTTGAAATGGTTTGGTCACATGGAGAGAATGAGTGAGGATAGATTGACCAAGAGGATATATGTGTCGGAGGTGGAGGGAACGAGGAGAAGAGGGAGACCAAATTGGAGGTGGAAAGATGGAGTGAAAAAGATTTTGTGTGATCGGGGCCTGAACATGCAGGAGGGTGAAAGGAGGGCAAGGAATAGAGTGAATTGGAGCGATGTGGTATACCGGGGTTGACGTGCTGTCAGTGGATTGAATCAAGGCATGTGAAGCGTCTGGGGTAAACCATGGAAAGCTGTGTAGGTATGTATATTTGCATGTGTGGACGTATGTATATACATGTGTATGGGGGTGGTTTGGGCCATTTCTCTCGTCTGTTTCCTTGCACTACCTCGCAAACGCGGGAGACAGCGACAAAAAAAAAAAAAAAAAAAAAAATATATATATATATATGTTATTGGAAAGAAATAGGATGATGGTGAGGCTACCAATAACACAATAACAGGTACTGTGATACAGAAGAAATGCTCTGCACTTGTGCTACACGTGAGACATGGATCGAGTTCAGCATTCAGGCAGATTTATAGTTCACTTGGGTGTGCATAGAGCTGGTCTGTATGGTCCTGGAAAATATCCTTCTTGCTGTAAGGATGCCACCCCACAAATGTGGGAAATTGTGTGTATATATATATATATATATATATATGTATATATATATATATATATATATATATATATGGGAGCGGGGGGCTGGAAATCCTCCCCTCTCATTTTTTTTTAAATTTTCCAAAAGAAGGAACAGAGAAGGGGGCCATATGAGGATATTCCCTCAAAGGCCCAGTCCTCTGTTCTTAACGCTACCTCGCTAATGCGGGAAATGGCGAATAGTATGAAAAAAAAAAAAAAAAAAAATATATATATATATATATATATATATATATATATATATATATATATTTCTTTTTTCTTTCAAACTATTCGCCATTTCCCGCATTAGCGAGGTAGCGTCAAGAACAGAGGACTGAGCCTTTGAGGGACTACCCTCACCTGGCCCAATTCTCTGTTCCTTCTTTTGGAAAATTAAAAAAAAAAACGAGAGGGGAGGATTTCCAGCCCCCCGCTCCCTCCCCTTTTAGTCGCCTTCTACGACACGCAGGGAATACGTGGGAAGTATTCTTGCTCCCCTATCCCCAGGGATAAAATATATATATATATATTATTATTATTTTTTTTTTTCCAAAAAAAGGAACAGAGAAGGGGGCCAGGTGAGGATATTCCCTCAAAGGCCCAGTCCTCTGTTCTTAACGCTACCTCGCTATCGCGGGAAATGGCGAATAGTATGAAAGAAAAAGAAAATATATATATATATTTATTTTTATTTATTATACTTTGTTGCTGTCTCCCGCGTTTGCGAGGTAGCGCAAGGAAACAGACGAAAGAAATGGCCCAACCCCCCCCATACACATGTATATACATACGTCCACACACGCAAATATACACCCCTACACAGCTTTCCATGGTTTACCCCAGACGTTTCACATGCCTTGATTCAATCCACTGACAGCACGTCAACCCCGGTATACCACATCGCTCCAATTCACTCTATTCCTTGCCCTCCTTTCACCCTCCTGCATGTTCAGGCCCCGATCACACAAAATCTTTTTCACTCCATCTTTCCACCTCCAACTTGGTCTCCCTCTTCTCCTCGTTCCCTCCACCTCCGACACATATATCCTCTTGGTCAATCTTTCCTCACTCATTCTCTCCATGTGCCCAAACCACTTCAAAACACCCTCTTCTGCTCTCTCAACCACGCTCTTTTTATTTCCACACATCTCTCTTACCCTTACGTTACTCACTCGATCAAACCACCTCACACCACACATTGTCCTCAAACATCTCATTTCCAGCACATCCATCCTCCTGCACACAACTCTATCCATAGCCCACGCCTCGCAACCATACAACATTGTTGGAACCACTATTCCTTCAAACATACCCATTTTTGCTTTCCGAGATAATGTTCTCGACTTCCACACATTCTTCAAGGCCCCCAGAATTTTTGCCCCCTCCCCCACCCTATGATCCACTTCCGCTTCCATGTTTCCATCCGCTGCCAGATCCACTCCCAGATATCTAAAACACTTCACTTCCTCCAGTTTTTCTCCATTCAAACTCACCTCCAAATTGACTTGACCCTCAACCCTACTGTAGCTAATAACCTTGCTCTTATTCACATTTACTCTTAACTTTCTTCTTCCACACACTTTACCAAACTCAGTCACCAGCTTCTGCAGTTTCTCACATGAATCAGCCACCAGCGCTGTATCATCAGCGAACAACAACTGACTCACTTCCCAAGCTCTCTCATCCCCAACAGACTTCATACTTGCCCCTCTTTCCAAAACTCTTGCATTTACCTCCCTAACAACCCCATCCATAAACAAATTAAACAACCATGGAGACATCACACACCCCTGCCGCAAACCTACATTCACTGAGAACCAATCACTTTCCTCTCTTCCTACACGTACACATGCCTTACATCCTCGATAAAAACTTTTCACTGCTTCTAACAACTTTCCTCCCACACCATATATTCTTAATACCTTCCACAGAGCATCTCTATCAACTCTATCATATGCCTTCTCCAGATCCATAAATGCTACATACAAATCCATTTGCTTTTCTAAGTATTTCTCACATACATTCTTCAAAGCAAACACCTGATCCACACATCCTCTACCACTTCTGAAACCACACTGCTCTTCCCCAATCTGATGCTCTGTACATGCCTTCACCCTCTCAATCAATACCCTCCCATATAATTTACCAGGAATACTCAACAAACTTATACCTCTGTAATTTGAGCACTCACTCTTATCCTCTTTGCCTTTGTACAATGGCACTATGCACGCATTCTGCCAATCCTCAGGCACCTCACCATGAGTCATACATACATTAAATAACCTTACCAACCAGTCAACAATACAGTCACCCCCTTTTTTAATAAATTCCACTGCAATACCATCCAAACCTACTGCCTTGCCGGCTTTCATCTTCCGCAAAGCTTTCACTACCTCTTCTCTGTTTACCAAATCATTTTCCCTAACCCTCTCACTTTGCACACCACCTCGACCAAAACACCCTATATCTGCCACTCTATCATCAAACACATTCAACAAACCTTCAAAATACTCACTCCATCTCCTCACATCACCACTACTTGTTATCACCTCCCCATTTGCGCCCTTCATTGAAGTTCCCATTTGCTCCCTTGTCTTACGCACTCTATTTACCTCCTTCCAGAACATCTTTTTATTCTCCCTAAAATTTAATGATACTCTCTCACCCCAACTCTCATTTGCCCTTTTTTTCACCTCTTGCACCTTTCTCTTGACCTCCTGTCTCTTTCTTTTATACATCTCCCACTCAATTGCATTTTTTCCCTGCAAAGATTGTCCAAATGCCTCTCTCTTCTCCTTCACTAATACTCTTACTTCTTCATCCCACCACTCACTACCCTTTCTAATCAACCCACCTCCCACTCTTCTCATGCCACAAGCATCTTTTGCGCAATCCATCACTGATTCCCTAAATATATCCCATTCCTCCCCCACTCCCCTTACTTCCATTGTTCTCACCTTTTTCCATTCTGTACTCAGTCTCTCCTGGTACTTCCTCACACAGGTCTCCTTCCCAAGCTCACTTACTCTCACCACCCTCTTCACCCCAACATTCACTCTTCTTTTCTGAAAACCCATACAAATCTTCACCTTAGCCTCCACAAGATAATGATCAGACATCCCTCCAGTTGCACCTCTCAGCACATTAACATCCAAAAGTCTCTCTTTCGCACGCCTGTCAATTAACACGTAATCCAATAACGCTCTCTGGCCATCTCTCCTACTTACATAAGTATACTTATGTATATCTCGCTTTTTAAACCAGGTATTCCCAATCATCAGTCCTTTTTCAGCACATAAATCTACAAGCTCTTCACCATTTCCATTTACAACACTAAACACCCCATGTATACCAATTATTCCCTCAACTGCCACATTACTCACCTTTGCATTCAAATCACCCATCACTATAACCCGGTCTCGTGCATCAAAACCACTAACACACTCATTCAGCTGCTCCCAAAACACTTGCCTCTCATGATCTTTCTTCTCATGCCCAGGTGCATATGCACCAATAATCATCCACCTCTCTCCATCAACTTTCAGTTTTACCCATATTAATCGAGAATTTACTTTCTTACATTCTATCACATACTCCCACATCTCCTGTTTCAGGAGTATTGCTACTCCTTCCCTTGCTCTTGTCCTCTCACTAACCCCTGACTTTACTCCCCAGACATTCCCAAACCACTCTTCCCCTTTACCCTTGAGCTTCGTTTCACTCAGAGCCAAAGCATCCAGGTTCCTTTCCTCAAACATACTACCTATCTCTCTCTCTCTCTCTCTCTCTCTCTATATATATATATATATATATATAGGGATAGGGGAGAAAGAATACTTCCCACGTATTCCCTGCGTGTCGTAGAAGGCGACTAAAAGGGGAGGGAGCGGGGGGCTGGAAATCCTCCCCTCTCGTTTTTTTTTTAATTTTCCAGAAGAAGGAACAGAGAATTGGGCCAGGTGAGGGTATTCCCTCAAAGGCCCAGTCCTCTGTTCTTAACGCTACCTCGCTAATGCGGGAAATGGCGAATGGTTTGAAAGAAAGATATATATATATATATATATATATATCTTTTCTTTCTTTCAAACTATTCGCCATTTCCCGCATTAGCAAGGTAGCGTTAAGAACAGAGGACTGGGCCTCTGATGGAATATCCTCACCTGGCCACCTTCTCTGTTCCTTCTCTTGGAAAGTTAAAAAAAAAAAACAAGAGGGGAGGATGATACAGTGCTGGTGGCTGATTCATGTGAGAAACTGCAGAAGCTGGTGACTGAGTTTGGTAAACTGTGTGGAAGAAGAAAGTTAAGAGTAAATGTGAATAAGAGCAAGGTTATTAGGTACAGTAGGGTTGAGGGTCAAGTCAATTGGGAGGTGAGTTTGAATGGAGAAAAACTGGAGGAAGTGAAGTGTTTTAGATATCTGGGAGTGGATCTGGCAGCGGATGGAAACATGGAAGCGGAAGTGGATCATAGGGTGGGGGAGGGGGCGAAAATCCTGGGGGCCTTGAAGAATGTGTGGAAGTCGAGAACATTATCTCGGAAAGCAAAAATGGGTATGTTTGAAGGAATAGTGGTTCCAACAATGTTGTATGGTTGCGAGGCGTGGGCTATGGATAGAGTTGTGCGCAGGAGGATGGATGTGCTGGAAATGAGATGTTTGAGGACAATGTGTGGTGTGAGGTGGTTTGATCGAGTGAGTAACGTAAGGGTAAGAGAGATGTGTGGAAATAAAAAGAGCGTGGTTGAGAGAGCAGAAGAGGGTGTTTTGAAGTGGTTTGGGCACATGGAGAGAATGAGTGAGGAAAGATTGACCAAGAGGATATATGTGTCGGAGATGGAGGGAACGAGGAGAAGAGGGAGACCAAATTGGAGGTGGAAAGATGGAGTGAAAAAGATTTTGTGTGATCGGGGCCTGAACATGCAGGAGGGTGAAAGGAGGGCAAGGAATAGAGTGAATTGGAGCGATGTGGTATACCGGGGTTGACGTGCTGTCAGTGGATTGAATCAAGGCATGTGAAGCATCTGGGGTAAACCATGGAAAGCTGTTTAGGTATGTATATTTGCGTGTGTGGACATATGTATATACATGTGTATGGGGGGGGGTTGGGCCATTTCTTTCGTCTGTTTCCTTGCGCTACCTCGCAAACGCGGGAGACAGCAACAAAGTATAATAAAAAAAATAATAAAAATATATATATATATATATATATATATATATATATATATATATATATATATATATATATATATATATCCATAAACAAATTAAACAACCATGGAGACATCACACACCCCTGCCGCAAACCTACATTCACTGAGAACCAATCACTTTCCACTCTTCCTACACGTACACATGCCTTACATCCTCGATAAAAACTTTTCACTGCTTCTAACAACTTTCCTCCCACACCATATATTCTTAATACCTTCCACAGAGCATCTCTATCAACTCTATCATATGCCTTCTCCAGATCCATAAATGCTACATACAAATCCATTTGCTTTTCTAAGTATTTCTCACATACATTCTTCAAAGCAAACACCTGATCCACACATCCTCTACCACTTCTGAAACCACACTGCTCTTCCCCAATCTGATGCTCTGTACATGCCTTCACCCTCTCAATCAATACCCTCCCATATAATTTACCAGGTTGTTAGGGAGGTAAATGCAAGAGTTTTGGAAAGAGGGGCAAGTATGAAGTCTGTTGGGGATGAGAGAGCTTGGGAAGTGAGTCAGTTGTTGTTCGCTGATGATACAGCGCTGGTGGCTGATTCATGTGAGAAACTGCAGAAGCTGGTGACTGAGTTTGGTAAAGTGTGTGGAAGAAGAAAGTTAAGAGTAAATGTGAATAAGAGCAAGGTTATTAGGTACAGTAGGGTTGAGGGTCAAGTCAACTGGGAGGTGAGTTTGAATGGAGAAAAACTGGAGGAAGTGAAGTGTTTTAGATATCTGGGAGTGGATCTGGCAGCGGATGGAACCATGGAAGCGGAAGTGGATCATAGGGTGGGGGAGGGGGCGAAAATTCTGGGGGCCTTGAAGAATGTGTGGAAGTCGAGAACATTATCTCGGAAAGCAAAAATGGGTATGTTTGAAGGAATAGTGGTTCCAACAATGTTGTATGATTGCGAGGCGTGGGCTATGGATAGACTTGTGCGCAGGAGGATGGATGTGCTGGAAATGAGATGTTTGAGGACAATGTGTGGTGTGAGGTGGTTTGATCGAGTGAGTAACGTAAGGGTAAGAGAGATGTGTGGAAATAAAAAGAGCGTGGTTGAGAGAGCAGAAGAGGGTGTTTTGAAGTGGTTTGGGCACATGGAGAGGATGAGTGAGGAAAGATTGACCAAGAGGATATATGTGTCGGAGGTGGAGGGAACGAGGAGAAGAGGGAGACCAAATTGGAGGTGGAAAGATGGAGTGAAAAAGATTTTGTGTGATCGGGGCCTGAACATGCAGGAGGGTGAAAGGAGGGCAAGGAATAGAGTGAATTGGAGCGATGTGGTATACTGGGGTTGACGTGCTGTCAGTGGATTGAATCAAGGCATGTGAAGCGTCTGGGGTAAACCATGGAAAGCTGTGTAGGTATGTATACTTGCGTGTGTGGACGTATGTATATACATGTGTATGGGGGGGGGGGGGTTGGGCCATTTCTTTCGTCTGTTTCCTTGCGCTACCTCGCAAATGCGGGAGACAGCGACAAAGTATAATAATAATAATAATAAATATATACATATATATATATTTTTTCTTTTTTTTTTGTCGCTGTCTCCCGCGTTTGCGAGGTAGCGCAAGGAAACAGACGAAAGAAATGGCCCAACCCACCCCCATACACATGTATATACATACGTCCACACACGCAAATATACATACCTACAAAGCTTTCCATGGTTTACCCCAGACGCTTCACATGCCCTGATACAATCCACTGACAGCACGTCAACCCCGGTATACCACATCGATCCAATTCACTCTATTCCTTACCCTCCTTTCACCCTCCTGCATGTTCAGGCCCCGATCACACAAAATCTTTTTCACTCCATCTTTCCACATCCAATTTGGTCTCCCACTTCTCCTCGTTCCCTCCACCTCCGACACATATATCCTCTTGGTCAATCTTTCCTCACTCATTCTCTCCATGTGCCCAAACCATTTCAAAACACCCTCTTCTGCTCACTCAACCATGCTCATTTTATTTCCACACATCTCTCTTACCCTTACATTACTTACTCGATCAAACCACCTCACACCACACATTGTCCTCAAACATCTCATTTCCAGCACATCCACCCTCCTGCGCACAACTCTATCCATAGCCCACGCCTCGCAACCATACAACATTGTTGGAACCACTATTCCTTTAAACATACCCATTTTTGCTTTTCGAGATAATGTTCTCGACTTCCACACATTCTTCAACGCTCCAAGGATTTTCGCCCCCTCCCCCACCCTATGATTCACTTCCACTTCCATGGTTCCATCCACTGCCAGATCCACTCCCAGATATCTAAAACACTTTACTTCCTCCAGTTTTTCTCCATTCAAACTTACCTCCCAATTGACTTGACCCTCAACCCTACTGTACCTAATAACCTTGCTCTTATTCACATTTACTCTTAACTTTCTTCTTTCACACACTTTACCAAAATCAGGCACCAGCTTCTGCAGTTTCTCACATGCATCAGCCACCAGCGCTGTATCATCAGCGAACAACAACTGACTCACTTCCTAAGCTCTCTCATCCACAACAGACTTCATACTTGCCCCTCTTTCCAAAACTCTTGCATTCACCTCCCTAACAACCCCATCCATAAACAAATTAAACAACCATGGAGACATCACACACCCCTGCCGCAAACCTACATTCACTGAGAACCAATCACTTTCCTCTCTTCCTACACGTACACATGCCTTACATCCTCGATAAAAACTTTTCACTGCTTCTAACAACTTGCCTCCCACACCATATATTCTTAATACCTTCCACAGAGCATCTCTATCAACTCTATCATATGCCTTCTCCAGATCCATAAATGCTACATACAAATCCATTTACTTTTCTAAGTATTTCTCACATACATTCTTCAAAGCAAACACCTGATCCACACATCCTCTACCACTTCTGAAACCACACTGCTCTTCCCCAATCTGATGCTCTGTACATGCCTTCACCCTCTCAATCAATACCCTCCCATATAATTTACCAGGAATACTCAACAAACTTATATCTCTGTAATTTGAGCACTCACTCTTATCCCCTTTGCCTTTGTACAATGGCACTATGCACGCATTCCGCCAATCCTCAGACACCTCACCATGAGTCATTTATTTTTTTTTTTTTTAAACTATTCGCCATTTCCCGCGTTAGCGAGGTAGCGTTAAGAACAGAGAGCTGGGCCATTGAGGGAATATCCTCACCTGGCCCCCTTCTCTGTTCCTTCTTTTGGAAAATTGAAAAAAAAAAAAAAAAAAAAATTGAGAGGGAAGGATTTCCAGCCCCCCGCTCCCTTCCCTTTTAGTCGCCTTCTACGACACGCAGGGAATACGTGGGAAGTATTCTTTCTCCCCTATCCCCATACATACATACATTAAATAACCTTACCAACCATATATATATATATATATATATATATATATATATATATATATATATATATATATATATATATATATATGTATATTATCCCTGGGGATAGGGGATTAAGAATACTTCCCACGTATTCCCTGCGTGTCGTAGAAGGCGACTAAAACGGGAGGGAGCGGGGGGCTGGAAATCCTCCCCTCTCTTTTTTCTTTCTTTTTTTTTTTTTTTCAATTTTCCAAAAGAAGGAACGGAGAATTGGGCCAGGTGAGGGTATTCCCTCAAAGGCCCAGTCCTCTGTTCTTAACGCTAGCTTGCTAATGCGGGAAATGGCGAATAGTTTGAAAGAAAAAAGAAAGATATATATATATATATATATATATATATATATATATATATATATATATATATATATATATATATTTTTTTTATTATACTTTGTCGCTGTCTCCCGCGTTTGCGAGGTAGCGCAAGGAAACAGACGAAAGAAATGGCCCAACCCACCCCCCATACACATGTATATACATACGTCCACACACGCAAATATACATACCTACACAGCTTTCCATGGTTTACCCCAGACGCTTCACATGCCTTGATTCAATCCACTGACAGCACGTCAACCCCGGTATACCACATCGCTCCAATTCACTCTATTCCTTGCCCTCCTTTCACCCTCCTGCATGTTCAGGCCCCGATCACACAAAATCTTTTTCACTCCATCTTTCCACCTCCAATTTGGTCGCCCTCCACCTTCCACTTTCCTCACTCATTCTCTCCATGTGCCCAAACCACTTCAAAACACCCTCTTCTGCTCTCTCAACCACGCTCTTTTTATTTCCACACATCTCTCTTACCCTTACGTTACTCACTCGATCAAACCACCTCACACCACACATTGTCCTCAAACATCTCATTTCCAGCACATCCATCCTCCTGCGCACAACTCTATCCATAGCCCACGCCTCGCAACCATACAACATTGTTGGAACCACTATTCCTTCAAACATACCCATTTTTGCTTTCCGAGATAATGTTCTCGACTTCCACACATTCTTCAAGGCCCCCAGAATTTTCGCCCCCTCCCCCACCCTATGATCCACTTCCGCTTCCATGGTTCCATCCGCTGCCAGATCCACTCCCAGATATCTAAAACACTTCACTTCCTCCAGTTTTTCTCCATTCAAACTCACCTCCCAATTGACTTGACCCTCAACCCTACTGTACCTAATAACCTTGCTCTTATTCACATTTACTCTTAACTTTCTTCTTCCACACACTTTACCAAACTCAGTCACCAGCTTCTGCAGTTTCTCACATGAATCAGCCACCAGCGCTGTATCATCAGCGAACAACAACTGACTCACTTCCCAAGCTCTCTCATCCCCAACAGACTTCATACTTGCCCCTCTTTCCAAAACTCTTGCATTTACCTCCCTAACAACCCCATCCATAAACAAATTAAACAACCATGGAGACATCACACACCCCTGCCGCAAACCTACATTCACTGAGAACCAATCACTTTCCTCTCTTCCTACACGTACACATGCCTTACATCCTCGATAAAAACTTTTCACTGCTTCTAACAACTTGCCTCCCACACCATATATTCTTAATACCTTCCACAGAGCATCTCTATCAACTCTATCATATGCCTTCTCCAGATCCATAAATGCTACATACAAATCCATTTGCTTTTCTAAGTATTTCTCACATGCATTCTTCAAAGCAAACACCTGATCCACACATCCTCTACCACTTCTGAAACCACACTGCTCTTCCCCAATCTGATGCTCTGTACATGCCTTCACCCTCTCAATCAATACCCTCCCATATAATTTACCAGGAATACTCAACAAACTTATACCTCTGTAAGTTGAGCACTCACTCTTATCCCCTTTGCCTTTGTACAATGGCACTATGCATGCATTCCGTCAATCCTCAGGCACCACACCATGAGTCATACATACATTAAATAACCTTACCAACCAGTCAAAAAAAAAAAAAAAAAAAAAAAAAAAATATATATATATATATATATATATATATATATATATATATATATATATATATATATATATATATATATATATATTTTTTTTTTTCATACTATTTGCCATTTCCCGCGTTAGCGAGGTAGCATTAAGAACAGAGACCTTAGAGAGAATATCCTCACCTGACCCCCTTCTCTGTTCCTTCTTTTGGAAAATTAAAAAAAACAAGAAAGGGGAGGATTTCCAGCCACCCGCTCCCTCCCCTTTTAGTCGCCTTCTACGACACGCAGGGAATACATGGGAAGTATTCTTTCTCCCCTATCCCCTATTTTATATAAATATTTTTCTTTCACATTCGTTCTCTGTTTCCCATATTAGCAAGATAATACCAAGAACAGACAAACAGTGGCCAACATTTGCTCATATCCACTTCCAAGCCGTCACTATTATCAAAAGATTTACATCAAGTAACATGAATGGGAATACAGCATGAAAGGAGTGAAACAAAGAGGTTCAATGAGGCAATATACATTTGTGAAAATAAGTCTAGCAGGGAAGAAAAAGAGATGTGACAATATCACAAAGTTTGGGGAAGATTCTGCAAAAGTTACTTAGTTATAAACGAGAGCTTAAGGATGTTTTGATGCTGATGTACAGACAGAGGTACAAATCTCAACAAAACGTTTTGTCACAAGAAACACTATACTCTTTCCTACCGCTGCATCAACATTTGCTGGACTTTCATCATTAGGGTCTGCTAGCATACTGATGACAGAGATAAGGATGGTTTCCACTGTATGCACTGGAAGCCAGCGTTCAGATGCTTTTTCATATCCCCACTTATCGTCTCCTGGTTCATGAAGAATTGAGATACACACATCTCCATTTTTCTCAACTGCAATATCAAAATATCATTATCAATAAAATCACTTATCTACATTTTCAAAACACATTAATAATTAGGATTATCATTAGCTGGTGAAGTAGTTCAAAATAGACAAATTCATTCCAAGGGCAAGAAAAAATATGGAACCGAAATAAATGACTAAGAAATACAGACAAGGGAGAAAGAATATGCAAATAACTGGGAAAGATGAAGAACAAGGAAAAATAATGGAGGCAATTTTAGCCTAATCAGAATGAATGCCAAAGGAATACCACATAATCTCGATAAAAGTAACAATACTTTTGCTTATTGTTTGCCATTTCCTACATTAGTGACACAGAGCTAGAAACAAAAACAACTTTATCTGCTCATATCTACTCACATGCTACCATGAAAAACTAGCCAAAACCACACTCTCTATCCACAACCAAGCACTATAAACCATTCCATGGTTTACCCTGACCACTTCATATGCCCTGCTTCAGCATTTTGATGATACTCATAAATACTGTAAACCTTTGATTTAATGGACCCTGATATAATGGATTTCAGATTCAATGGACAAATAATACAGTACAATAACTAATAATTCAAAACATATATTTTTTTTCATCATACTTGATCTCCGTTTCTAACATCAGCGAGGTAGTGCCAGGACACAGAAAAAGAGAGGCTCATCCACTCATATACACATTCATTATAATCATTATACTTAATCGCCGTTTCCCGAATCAGCAAAGTACTGCAAGACAGCATACTCACCCCTCTCTCTAAAACTCTTGCATTTACCTCCTTAACTACTCAATCCATAAACAAATCAAACAATCATGGGGACATCACGCACTCCTGCCGCAGACCGACATTCACAGGGAACCAATCACTTTCCTCTCTTCCTAATCGTACACATGCCTTATATCATTGATAAAAACTTTTCACTGCTTCTAGCAACATGCCTCCCACACCATATACTTAAGACCTTCCACAAAGCATCTTTATAAACCTATCATATGCCTCTCCAGATCCATAAATGATACATACAAATCCATCTGTTTTCCTAAGTATTTCTCACACATATTCTTCAAAGCAAGCACCTGATCCACACATCCTCTACCACTTCTGAAACAACACTGCTCTTCCCCATTCTGATGCTCTGTATATGTCTTCACCTTCTCAATCAATACCCTCCCATATAATTTCCCAGGAATACTCAACAAACTTATTCCTCTGTAGTTTGAAAACACCTTTATCCCCTTTGCCTTTGTACAATGGCACTATGCACGCATTCCAACAATCCTCAGGCACTTCACCATGATCCTTACATACAATAGATATCCTAATCAACCAATCAGCAACATAGTCACCCCCTTTCTTAAATTCAAATGCAATACCATCCAAACTGCCACCTTGCCAGATTTCATCTTCCGCAAAGCTTTCACTACCTCTTCTCTCTTAACCAAAACATTCTCCCTGACCCTCTCACTTCACACACCACCCCAACCAAAACACCCTACATCTGCCACTATCATCAAACACATTCAACAAACCTTCAAAATACTCACTCCATCTCCTCACTTCATCACTACTTGTTATTGCTTCCCCCCCTTGCCCCCTTCACCGATGATTCCATTTGTTCTCATCTTACGAACATTATTCACCTCCCTCCAAAACATCTTTTATTCTTCCTCAAGTTTAATGATACTCTCTCACCCCAACTCTCACCTGCCCTCTTTTTCAAACCTTGCACCTTCCTCTTGACCTCCTGCTGCTTTCTTTTATACATCTCCCAGTTATTTGCACTCCTTCCTTGTAAGTGTCGTCCAAATGTCTCTCTTTTCTCTTTCACTAACAACTTTACTTCTTCATCCTACAACTCACTACCCTTTCTAATCTGCCCACCTCCCACCTTTCTCATGCCACATGCATCTTTTGCACATGCCATCACTGCTTCCCTAAATACATCCCATTCCTCCCCCACTCACCTCACATCATTCACTCACATCTTTTGCCATTCTACACTCAATCTCTCCTAGTATTTCCTCACACAAGACTCCTTTCCAAGCTCACTTACTCTCACAACTCTCTTCTCCCTGACATTTTCTCTTTTTTTTGAAAACCTCTGCAAATCTTCACCTCCACAAGATAGTGATCAGACATCCCTCCAGCTGCCTCTTTCAGCACATTAACATCCAAAAGTCTCTTTTACAAGCCTATCAATTAACACGTAATTCAATAATGCCCTTTGACCATCTCTCCTACTCACATACGTATACTTATGTATATCTCTCATTTCAAACCAGGTATCCCCAATCATCAGTCTTTTTTCAGCACACAAATCCATAAGTTCTTCACTATTTTCATTCACAACACTGAATACCTCATGTACACCTATCACACCCTTAACTGCCACATGACTCATCTTTGCATTTATCTATCTCTCTCCATCCACTTTCAGTTCTACCCACATCAATCTAGAATTTAGTTTCTTACACTATCATGCACTCCCACAACTCCTGTTTCAGGAGTAGTGCTACTCCTTCCTTAGCCCTTGTCCTCTCTCCAACCCCTGACTTTACTCCTGAGACTTTTCCAAACCATTCTTCCACTTTACCCTTAAGCTTCATTTCATGCAGAGCCAGAACATTCAGGTTTCTTTCCTCAAGCATACCACCTATCTCTCCTTTCTACTCATCTTGTTACATCCACGCACATTCAGACACCCTATACTGAGCCTCACCATGCACATTTCATATTGCACTTGTTTTTGGTAGCATGGAATAGACTCCCTTTATTTCGGTCTTAGTCTGCCTCAAGCTATCGTGTGGTCAGGTTGTATACGTCACTCTCAGTCTGCCTCAAGCTATCGTGAGGTCAGGTTGTATACAGAGTGTTTCTGTTGTTTCAGAATTGACTTTATTAAATAATTTTGCAATCTTTACAAGTCAAAATGGCATCAAGCGATTGTAAGAGGTGCAATGAGAGCAGGTAGTCCATCCTCACCTATTCATAAAGAAGTATCCTTTCACAGGAGAGGGGTGGCATCTGCTCTATCTCAGTCTGACTCCTACCTCCAACTGCCAGGCAAGCATTCCCACACTGCAGGTGTGCCCACAGCCCAACTATCATACCACACACTAAACCTTACACCCCCTCATGAGATTCTGGTAACTATATGGGACATTTTGTTACAACAAAAACAAAACTAAAAGAAGAAAATAACAAAAGAATGAAATTAAAATTCGAAAAGGCATAAGGCAAATATGCAACAAAATCACTGATCAGCAACAATATGCTTCCTCTACATGCAAGCAAAACATAAATGACATAAATTAGTGTGGTCACTCTTCACCAGAGCCACCACAAACATAATCTTGTGTGGTGCGGTGTCTCACACAATGTCACCACTGCCTGTGGCAGGGTGTCACCACAACTGGGGGAGAAGCCACTGCTGGTGGGTGCTCCCTCTGACTCATGGTTGTCGTGGAGATCTTCAAAACGAAGGGGGAACAGGTGATGTTGGTTTCACAAAAACAGGCGGCCACCATCCAGCTTGACTGAATATTGTCTATGTGGCTTCATCTACACTACCATGTCCAACCTGTTCCACACCTTCAAAGTGACATCCTGCTTGCAGACAGGGATGCCCATGGACAGCTAAGGCAGCATAGAGACATCACCTGCTGGGCCACCCTCCATGCCAGTTAGTTCTCCATCGCTGGTTTATCAGATAATGTTGCTGGGGCACTGGGACACTATCTCGCAGCTATCTTACTGCTGCTAGCTGTGCAGGCCACTTATCCCCTCTTAGGTGGATGTTGAGATACTGGAGCATAATCTGAGTTGCTTTGCTGTTGTGCAAGCTACCTCCAACACCCATGTCGCCCCTCAACACCTGTTTGGCTGCCTTACCACTGCTATGGCACATCCATTGGACTGGGGGAAGTTGGCTGAGAAGATGCAGGCCATGAATCCCCATTTTTATGTAGAAAGCTTCCATCACCTCGCTGTCTAGACTGTTCCCAAGTTCGAGGAGATTTCCTTGAGTGCACCCCATATCCTGAAGAAGGTGAGCAACCTTGCGATAATTGGGATTTTCACGCATAGATTTGTTTCCTACTCACTGCTCCATGCAAGAGATGCAATGAAAGCAGGTAGTCCTTCCCACTTTACCATAAAGAAGTATCCTTTCACAGGAGAGGGGCGGCATCACCTATATATCAGTCTGACTCCTGCTTCCAACTGCCTGGCGAGTGTTCTCATACTGCCGGATGCCCACCGCCCAACTGTTATACCACACACTAAACCCTACAGTGATAGAGGAGTTAAAAGAAAGCATGTGAACTTAACTGTGGCACAGAAATAAGTTACATTCAATTTAACAGACTTTCAGCATTAATGGACACCCCTTCCCACCTATCAGTCCGTAAAGTTAAGGATTTACTGTCCCACAATACTCCAATTCGCTTTATCCCATACATGCATGCCTTTCAAACTACTGAATGTTCAGCTCAAATAACTTATAGCCTTTTTCATTTCAACCTTCCATCTCCTAGATTTCCCCTTCATACATGCTTCCTATAATTCTGATATGTACATCCCCTAAGTCAGGCTCTCTTTGCTCATCCTCTCCATATGTCAAATCTGTCTCAGCACACCTTGGTCAGCTACGTCTATCATACTTTGCTATCTATCTACCCATATCTCTGACTCCTGTTCCCTCTGAGGATTCTCATCAAGGGGGTGGCAACAGCAAAAGAGTCTCCACTTATCCCTGTCCTTACATGCCACCCTTGCATATACATTCAATGCATTCTTCCACTATTTCACTCCCTCCAGTATTCCTCCACCCTATTTGCCCATGTCACAGGTGGTCTTCCACTCACACCAAATCCTATAACTGTACTATCATAGACTCTCCTTATAAACTCCCAGTCTTGCATTCTTTCCACATGCCCAAACCACCTCAGAGTATTATGTTTCACCCATTCTACCACTCTATAACTCATTCCCTTTGCATTCCCTGCCATACCACATCTCTTACACACTCTTTCATTTCTTTCTTTCTACAATCTTTCTGATTATACTTGTCTGTCATTTCCAAAGTGAGTTAGCTCCAGGGAACAACGGCACTACAAAGTAATCCCTGGTTCCTGAAGTGTAGAAACTTCAGTGGGGCTCATAAGGTAGAAAGTTCGGTGACCATTTTCTAGGTCTTTCACAAAGCCTTATTTTCAGTAATATACATTTTCTGTTTACTATTTCAGCATCTAACTGGTCAACAGTGTTCTGTGTGCAGTGGAAAGTTTGGTGTTTAGTTTTACAATAATCTTGCGATGCCTATGATACATAGGTTTTACATGGGCAAATGTACCCTTAAAGAAAGGCTGACTGCAGCTACTAATAAAATAAAAGCTGTAACACACAGGTTTGATGTTCTTCTGGACACTGTTGAATCAAGCTTGCTGAGAGAATCAAGGAGTGAGCCATCAACATCAGGCAGCAGCACTGTAGGTGTTGAGACACCCAAGAGTAATCTTTCTTCTCTCAACTAGGAAAGCTGACCCTTCTGGATAGTGTAACAAGGTGCGTAACCCCATACACATCTACCTTTAAAGCCAATAATAAAAAAAATTGGTTTCAGGCTTTGGGTGATGTTAAGGTCAACGAACATGAAGTAAGGCTCGTCTACGACTCTATGATTCGAGAGGAGCTGTAAGAATTCTGCACCAGAAACCCTTCACACTGTAAATGTTCTAGTTTTCCAAGTGCTTGGGTACATGCTGCTGCCAATACTATAAACAAAGTTGGCAGCACCACTAATGATAATACTGTCATAGTGAAGGAGAGATCAAAGGAGCTATTGGAGAAATATCGCTGGTTTATTTGACATTTTTCAAGATAAAACTAGTAATGTTATGATTACAGGATTTCTTTGCAGGAATGGCACCAGAAACACCTCTGAAAAATAGATTTGTGAACCTCTATTTTCAGGGTGGAGAAGCAGAGTTCATAAACTTGTAGCAGCACTTCTAAATGCAGTCAATGAAGGATGAACTACACCTGAATGAAGTGAATTGCACATTCTGGTGGGCTCTTAAAGAGTCTACATATGTGTTTTGGTCAAAAAATACAGCCTATGTGGAACAGACCCATCCCCCTCTGTAAGAACTTTTCCAAATAGGTCTAACAGCATTACCAAAAAAATTGATTGCCATTTCTGAAACTTGGTTAGATATCAGCAATATAATACAGTAGAGATTCTAGAAATTTTGAGAAAATCTTGAAAATTTTCTGGATTTCTCAAGTTTCTAGATTCTGATGACAACACTTTTTCTGTAAAGTCAAATGATCTGTGAAAAAAAAAAAAAGGAAGGAAGGAAGCAGCAAGATGGAAAGACATATATTGCTTCTTTGTGATTAGACAGGAATAGATGAAAACCACAGCAAGATGGAGAGGCATGTATTGCTTCTTTGTGATTAGACAGGAATAGATGAAAACGCAAAGATAATCTGGGATAAACACATTTCATCATGCTAGATTTGATATCAATAATCTCATAAAAGGAACTTACTATTTGGATGCCAAATATCCGTGATGAACTTCATTTTGGGCGGCCGCAGGGGATATTCTCGTGGAAATATTAGATGTGCCTTAAAAAAACCTCCTTCACTATGGGGTGAAACAAAAAACTGTTATTAGTGAAGACTGCATTTTACAATTGAGAAAAATACATATAATGCACTGGGAGAATATCTAATCTTACATTATAAGAACAGCCCCTTTTAGTGTCAATCTCCATTTTTTCCAGTGAATTTTTACATGCATCTCTAAAAACACTTTCTAAGTAGCTATAAGACTGACTTATCATTTCATGGGATAATCAAAGCAAACACAGCCTAAATATGACTAAACCATCCAAGAAGTCTTTCCTTCTAACTAACTGTTCTGACTTTAAAAATCTATGGGCAGAGATGCAATTTCTTTTTTAAGAATATAATAGCAAACTTCATGGCAGAGAAGCAATTTCTTTTTTAGAAAATAATAGCAACTTTTGAAAACAGATTTATGCTACTGACTAATTGCTTAATCAAAACATGTTTTATAATTCTTTAGTTTACTGAGAATTTTTGGAAAAATATCAATTCCACCTGAAAGGACCTGGGATATTCCAGTTTGTCATGAATGAATAAAGTGTAACTTTGCCAAACTGTATACACTACCAGTGAATAAAAACTTAAGTTACCCTTCTGAACAGATGAAGCAATTCTTAACCATGCCTGCTCACCTTGGTCATAGATAGGCTGATAACCAGAGATAACCAAAGACGCTATCCAATATCCAGAATAAAACCCATGTCCCTAAGACATGAAATATAGTGCTGTAGGTCACCCTAACAACAGCATTTCCTGAACCCTCCTAGCTCTATAGGATATCATCCATCATTCTTGCTATACTTTACATGAAATAATAATGATAATAATAACTCCTTCACTAATAAAAGTTATATCTTCAAAAATACACTCACTCTCCATTCTACTTTCATTACAAACACATAAGAAATTCAGAATCTGACTGATAACTTCCCTACAGCATATTTCCAAGTCTATTCCCTAGGCCCTCATCTTCCTTTCACAACATTTTACAACCATGAATCATATTAAATATAACTACCAATAAGCAACTTTTTTGTATGGCTAAGGCATATAAATACTTTTCTGTAACCGAAAAATCAAATCATTTCATACCCATCATATACTGTAGTAAAAAACAGTCATGAAATTTTCAAAGCAAGAAACCACAAACACAGAAATTACTAAAGTGAAAACTTCCTGATTAACCTTGATAGTTTCTAAAATTAGTATTGAATAAATCATAATTATGACAGGCTCAACAAATGGATAACTTCTAAAGATTCTGCAACTGTAAGATGGTATAATATCCTTTAAAGAGGAAAAGAAAAAAGATTTGAAGGGTTATCTAACTTATTGTTCTCATGCTATATACCAGAGGTGACTCATAAGGACCTGCGCCTAATTAACCATATCCTGAATCAACTACACTCCAAACAATGCATGTGTGTGGATGTAACCAAGATGAAAAGAATGGTGAGGTAGATGGTATGCTTGAAGAAAGAAACCTGGATGTTCTGGCTTTCAGTGAAATGAAGCTCATGGATAAAAGGGAAGAATGGTTTGGGAACTTCTTAGGAGTAAAGTTAGGGGTTGGCGAGAGGACAAGAGCTAAGAAAGGAGTAGCACTACTCCTGAAGTAGGAGTTGTGGGAGTGTGTGACAGAGTGTACGTTAATTCTAGACTGATGTGAGTAAAACCGAAAAAGGACCACAAGAGATGGGTCATTATAGTGCTCACGTACCTACTCATGAGATGAAAGACCATGAGACAAGTGTTAAGGGAGCAGATGAGTGAGGGTATCTGCAGTCTTGTGCACAAGACTGGGTATCAGTGATGGATGATTTGAATGTGAAGGTAAGTCAAGTGGCAACTGATGGCATAATTGGTATGCATGGGGTATTTAGTGTTGTGAATGGAAATGGTAAAGACCTTATGGATTTGTGTGCTGAAAAAAGACTGGTGATTGGGAATACCTGGTTTAAAAAATGAGATATACACAAGTATATGAATATGAGTAGGAGAGATGGTCAAAGGGCATTATCAGATTATGTATTAATTGATAGCCATGTAAAAGAGACACTCTGTGTCTGAGAGGGGAAGCTGGTGGGTTGTTTGATCACTATCTTGTGGAGGTGAAGGTGAAGATTTGTAGAGGTTTTCAAAAGAGAAGAATGTTGAGGAAAGGACAGTGGAGGGTAAGTGAGTTTGGAAAGGAGAATTGTCTGAAGAAATACCAGGAAAGATTGTGTGTAGAATGGCAAAATGTGAGAGCAAATGAAGAGAGGGGAGTGGGTGAGGAATGGGATGTATTTAGGGAAGTAGAGATGGCACATGCAAGAGATGCATGTGGCATGACTAAGGTGGGAGGTGGGCACACTGGAAGTGATAGAGGGTGGTGGGGTGAAGAAATAAAGTTGTTACTGAAAGAGAGAGGCGTTTGGAAGGTACGTAAAAGGAAGGAGCGCAAATGACTGGGAGAAGTATATAAGAGACAGTAGCAGGAGGTCAAGAGGAAGGTGCAATGGTTAAAAAAGAGGACAAATGAGAGTCAAGGTGAGAGGGTATCATTAAACTTTAGGGAGAATAAAAAGATGTTTTGGAAGGAGGCAAATAATGTGTAAAGACAAGAGAACAAATGGGGTCACTGGTAAAGAACAAGGGGGAAGTGATAACATGAAGTGATGGAGTGAGAAGGAGATGGAGGTAGTATTTTGAAGGATAGTTGAAACTGTTTGATAAGAGTGGCAGATGTAGTGTGTTATGGTCGGTCAGGGTGGTGTGCAAAGTGAAAGAGAGTCAGGGAGAGTAGTTGGAAGAAGAGAGAAGAGGTGGTGAAAGCCTTACAGAAGATGAAATCGGGCAAGTCTGCAGGACTGGATGGTATTGCAGTTGAGTTTATAGAGAAAGGGGGTGACTGTGTTGTTGATTGGTTGGTAAGGATATTCAATGTATGTACGGATCATGGTGAAGTGCCTGAGGATTGGCAGAACATGCATAGTGCCATTGTACAAAAGCAAAGGTGAGTGTTCAAACTACAGAGGTATAAGTTTGTTGAGTATTTCTGGGATATCATATGGGAGGATACTGATTGAGAGGGTGAAGGTACGTACAGAGCATCAGACTGGGAAAAAGCAGTGTGGTTTCAGGAAGTGGTAGAGGATGTATGGATCAGGCATTTACTTTGAAGAAAGTATGTGGGAAATACTTAGAAAAACAGAAGGATTTGTATGTAGCATTTATGGATCTGGAGAAGGCATATGATAAGGTTGATAAGAGATGCTTTGTGGAAGGTTTTAAGAGTATATGGTGTTGGAAGTAAGCTGCTAGAAGCAGAGAAAAGTTTTTACCAAGGACATAAGGCATGTGTATGAGTAGGAAGGGAGGAGAGTGATTGGTTCCCAGTGAAGGTCAGTTTGCAGCAGGGGTGTGTGATGTCCCCTTGGTTGTTTAATTTGTTTATGGATTGGGTGGTTAGGGAGGTGAATGCAAGAGTTTTGGAAAGTGGGGTGAGTAATCAGTCTGTTGGGGATGAGACGGCCTGAAAAGTGAGTTAGTTGTTCTTTGTTGATGACACAGCTCTGGTGGCTGATTTGTGGTAAAAACTGCAGCAGTTGGTGACTGAGTTTGGAAAAGCATGTGAAAGGAGAAAGTTGAGAGTAAATGTGAATATAGGTAAGGTTACCAGGTTCAGTAAGGTTAAGGGACAAGTTAATTGGGATGTAAGTTTGAATGGAGAAAAGTGGAGAAAGTGAAGTGTTTTAGATATCTGGGAGTGGACTTAGCAGCGAATGGAACCATGGAAGCAGAAGTGAGTCAAAGGGTGGGGGAGGGGGTGAAGGTTCTGGGAGCAATGAAGAATGTGTGGGAAGGAGAAAACGTCATCTCGGAGAGCAAAAATGGGTATATTTCAAGGAATAGTAGCTCTAACAATATTACATGGCTGTGAGGCATGGGCTATAGATAGGGCTGTAAGGAGGGTGGATGTGTTGGAAATGAAATGTTTGAAGACATGTGGTGAGGTGGTTTGACTAAGTAATGAAAGGGTAAGAGAGATGTGTGGAAATAAAGTGTGGTTGAGAGAGCAGAAGAGGGTGTGGTGAAATAGTTTGGACATACTGAAGAGAAAGAGATGGTGGTGGGAACAAGAAGTGGGAGACCAAATTGGAGATGGAAGGATGGAGTGAAAAAGATTGTGAGTGATCGGGGCCTAAACACACAGGAGGGTAAGAGGCATGCAAGGAATAGAGTAAACTGGAATGATGTGGTATACCAGAGTCGGCGTGCTGCCAATGGACTGAACCAGGACATGTGAAACGTCTGGAGTAAACCATGAAAAGGTCTGTGCAGCCTGGATGTGGATAGGGAGCTGTGGTTTCAGTGCATTACATATGACAGCTAGAGACTGAGTGTGAATGAATGTGGCCTTTTTGCTTCTTTTCCTGGCGCTGCCCTGCTGAAACTGGGGGTAGTGATGCTGTTTACTGTGGGGTGGGGTAGTGCCAGGAATACAGCGTTAATGAGATGGCATTATTAGGACCTCAGCTGTGCATGCCATCTCAGCTAAAAAAAAAAAGATAAACCAAAAATTATGTTTTGTAAATTGAAATAACTTTTGTTTCTGGTGTGGGGTCCCATGAACTTAAAGAGATTCTCTAAGTAAAACAGAATTAAGACCTTCCAGCCTTCAGTATTCCCAGAGAAAAGTGGTGGCCTCTCCTCTCCTTTGCTATGCACTCAATCATGATAGCAGTGGGTCACTTGTTTTGGACTCACTTCTGGTCAATCATAGACCACTACAGAGATGAAACTATCAACCTATTCACTCCTGACTTGACTACCCAACAGCTCAGAATTTACAAGTCAAGGTGTGGTCAAACTTAGCACTAAGATAGTATTTTTGAAAAACAAAGAGGGAGAGGAGTAAAAAAAATCTTGAAAAATTTTTACCAGGACACTGCCACAGAGAGAAAGCTGTCCAGTTTTTTAAGCTCTTCCTTTCTCTCCTATGCAGTCTGCTCTATGAGCATGAAAGCAAACTCACATGAAAAAGGAGGGCTTAGGGGAAAACTAAAAAGGTTAAACACAAGAGCAAATTATCAATGGTGATTCAGAGGAAAACTGGAGTCTCTTTTTCCTGAAGGAAGAATCCCCAGAGCCGCCCATGGTAGATCCAATAAATATAAACCAAGGTATTATCTGACAAATTGGTGGATGAGTGCCAAAGACCCCTTTTATCTTTCCTAGAAAAAAAAAATTCTGAGAAAGGCTAAGGTAAACTCACCTTCACATCAAGTGCTCTAGCATAAAGCCCAGGATGAGCCAATAAAATGAATTTCTTAATCTATGTAGAGATATTCCTCAATAGAAAAGTTTTCAAGGTTCCAAGGTGCACAAATAAATGGTCCCCTTGATAACATCTGGTGAAGTCCAAAAGGTTTCTAAGAGATTTGAATGAGCATTAGGCAAAATGTTCTACTGATGATGTTTTCTATGATCTGAAGACAATAAGGCTATTTCTATATTCAAAAAGTTTCATTCTCAGCCACATCTCTAAAGTCTGGGTTTATCTTAATCCATAAAAAAAATAGTACAATAAAAAAGATAACCATGCATGGACATTAAGTGCAATTCACTGCTAAGGATATAAAGAACTGAATTTCCATATTAAAGCATTAAAGAGACAAACTATTAGATTGCAAAAGGTCTAAAACTGTGGTTTCCAATCATTTTGAGAGTATGGCCCTAATACAGCTGAGTGAACTTGTGGCTTACCTCTTATTTTGCCAACCAAAAAATATATGTCAGTCAGCAGAGACTAAATCACTTTGGTCCAATGCTGTCACTCAACAGCACTAGAAAGGAACTGGACTTGGGACTCATGAGCCACATGAATGAAAAAAATGCTTTACAAATGCACCTTTGAGGGAAATTGTATCAATTTTTGTATATTGTGGGTGGAAATACACGTTTATAAAAAACAAACAACAATACTGAAATCTTTATTCAAACATCCTTAAAGTAAAACCTTGTAAAGTACTGAAAAATCACAGAAAAACATCAATTATCACTGTCATTCACAAACGATCAAATATGAACCTGTGACAACCTCTATGACCCACCGGTTAGGAACCAACTGTCTAGGACTTTTGAAAGCTCCCACTTAGTCTGTGGTGAAGAAACAACAGGTCTCCTCAGAAAAAAAGATCAGAGACATTTACCCCCAAAAACGTGTCAAATCAATGGGTTTTAATGGATATTCTAGTAAGAGGCAACAGTATTGCAAACCTTTTCCTTATCATAAAAAAAGCCCAGATAAGAACTCCAATACATAAAGTTTCAGTTGCATCCAAGATACCAGATCCTTCAAAATAAATGGAAGGAATTTCTAGACCAACTGTTACTGTCTTTAAGTGGAAGGGCAAATGTTATGTATACGGTCATCTCTTGTGCATTCTCTAAACCTCTATTTGTACAGGTGTTTGAGAAAATCTACACATGTATATACCACATTACAATCTGCACATGCATATACCAGATTCCAAGACTGAAGTCAGGGTTCTGCAAAAGTAAAAGCTGAGATGATCTAGAAAAACCTGGAGTATCAACCACAAAGCATAACAAAGCAGGAGGTATCTACCACCATTGTTGTCTGTCGCACTTTGGAGCCATCTGCATACTAAAACCTAAAAACCAATTAGCCCGAGAAGAACCACTTTTCAGGTGTATTGTGGAAGAAAACATTTCAATAATTTCTATCCAAGGTCAGAGTGTTTGTTGCATATGCCCAAGTAAAAAGCAGGAGATACAAGTATCAGTAGTAAAGCACTTGCTCTGATGGGAAAGATATTCACCTGGGAAGCCCCTCCTCGGGACAGAAACTATCTAAAAGCCTCTTTCCCAATAAGACATTTTTGTTGAAATTGAGTCTGACCTAAGTTGGCAACTGGCCAGACTTTGCATACTCCTTGGAAGTAAGAGGCTTGAAAATAAAAGCATTTAGAAATTGCCAGGGAGAATCTTTTGTACAAACTCTGGGAGAGGAAAGAATTTGCATAAACCTTTGCTCATCAAGCAGAGGACAGCCACAGAGTATACCTCACAAAGTCTGGGACTCCACAGAGTATACCTCACAAAGTCTGGGAGTCATAGAATTCTGAAAAATGAAAAACCATGAAACCAACAGCTCCTTTTGTAGATATGAAAGGACTTTCGTGCCTCCTTCAGAGGGTATGCACCTACATGACCCTACGAGAAATGGAAGCCCCAGCCTTGATTCAATGCAGCCATCCAAACCCTTAGAGAAGATACCAGATGTTTCCGATACATGGGTTTTGGGAGGTTCTATATGACAGACTGCCAACATGAGCAATGGAAGCCCCATCCTTGACTCAATGCACCTATCCAAACCACTAATGAAACTGCTGGATGTTTCCAATTCATGGGTTTTTGGAGGTTCTCAATGACATACCATTAAACAAAGAGAAGTTCCTGTGGAAGTGATCTTGCAATATCTCTAATTTCGGAAGAAAAGAAATTTTCAACCCAGGAGGTTAACATTTTTGTCTGGTAAATTTATAATGTTGCTGCAAAGGGTGGCAAAACTGAACTTCCCCACAGGCGACTATACTTGGCAATGAAGCACCATAGTCTTGGGCTGTAAAGCAGTTGTAGCACTGTGCAGTCCTAAGCTTTGTCCCTAAGGAGACAGAAAGCCAGTCTGATACCTCCAATCTACTAGTCATGTGAAATTTTGGGTGAGAATTATAATTAGCAGGAATTTTCTAGGTAGATGATGAAACTCACTTTCTGAAATATGTTTAGGACTCTGAGCCCTCATCTTGCACATTCCTCCTTTGAAGTTTAAAGTACTAAGATGCTGAGGTAAGCCAAAACTACTGCTCCAGATGACATTACATCAGGTCCAGGATCACATTCACACTGAAAACAGTACCCTGAAAAACAACAGTCCTACTGCTGGTCTTTCCCAATCATCTCTACAATGTATTCCTGTATCAGCCAGGATGGAAAGAAAGGGGAAGAACCTCTATAAAAATTAATCCTTCCAAGATTAGGAATAAAAAAATGCCAAACTCATGGCTTCTTCCTACACTTTCCTTTGAGAAGAATGGTTTAATAAGAACTGTTTTCTTTAAACTGATGATTCCAGATGATCTATTTCTAAAAACCTTCAGAATGGCCTTACGTGGTTACGCCCAACATGTTTACCTTACTGCAGAACTAAACTGTAGTGGTCTGAAAATAAACAGTACGAAATGTGTGACTGCGACAGAAAAATAGGAAGAAACTGCATTTTTGTACAGATATATGTAACTGGTTTCTGCTTCCCTATTTCACAATGCTGAAGAGTTATAGCAGAAAGAGCATCAAAATAAGGTGAAGAAAAGCAATCTGAAGTATGTCGAGTGGAACTGTAAGTGTAAGAATGAATAGGGTCAGAGGCTGAAGAGAGATCATTCACAGACAGAAGAAACAGAAAATGCATAAAGACATTCTCTTAAGGGACACCAACAACGATAAAGAGGATGTCATTCCAATGATGACTACTATGATGGAATGAATGCACAGAAAACTATGCATAAAAGAACAGATTGAAGCAGGAAAGCCAAAGAAAGGAAGTAAACAAAAACTTAATCCACATTCTGACAATTGCTTTAGAGATGTTGAGTTGAAGTGAGGATGGTGTGAGAATAGTTACAAGGGTTTGAATAACCTGCTTTCTAATGGATGAAATGATCAAAAGGCATTCTTCCATGAAGAAGTGCTAGCTCAGAGGCACATTCATTTAGAATGCGAAGCATGGGCTATAGATAGGGCTGCGCGGAGGAAGGTGGTTGTGTTGGAAATGAGATGTTTGAGGACAACATGTGATGTGAGGAGGTGTGATCAAGTAAGTAATGAAAGGGTAAGAGAGATGTATGGCAATAAAAACAGTGTGGTTGAGAAAACAGAAGACAGCACGTTGAAATGGTTTGGACACATGGAGAGAATGAGTGAGGAAAGATTGACAAAAAGGATATATGCGTCAGAGATGGAGGGAAGGAGAAGCGGGAGACCAAATTGGAGGTGGAGGGAAGGAGTGAAAAAGATTTTGAGGGATCGGGGCCTGAACATACAGGAGGGTGAAAGAATTGCAAGGAATAGAGTGAACTGGACGATGTGGTATACCAGGGTTGATGCGCTGTCAATAGATTGAATGAGGGCATGTGAAGTGTCTGGGGTAAACCATGGAAAGGTCGGTGGTGGCTGGATGTGGAAAGGGAGCTGTGGTGTTGGTGAATTACACATGACAGCTAGAGACTGAGAGTGAGCAAATGTGGCCATTTCTGTCTGTTCCTGGCACTGTCTCGCTGAGAGAGAGAGAGTGTGTGTGTGCACTCTATTTCGTGTGTTGCAGGGTGGCAGTGGGAATGGATGAAGGCAGCAAATATGGATATGTACATGAGTATATATATATGTCTGTGTGTGTATATATATGTATATGTGCATGTGTGGGCGTTTATGTATATACATCTGTGTGTGGGTGGGTTGGGCTATTCCCCATCTGTTTCTTTGCACTACCTTACTAACGTGGGATATAGTGGTTAAGTATAAAAAAGTAAAAATATAATAATATATATATATATATATATATATATATTTTTTTTTTTTTTTTTTATACTTTGTCGCTGTCTCCCGCGTTTGCGAGGTAGCGCAAGGAAACAGACGAAAGAAATGGCCCAACCCCCCCCCCATACACATGTATATACATACGTCCACACACGCAAATATACATACCTAAACAGCTTTCCATGGTTTACCCCAGACGCTTCACATGCCTTGATTCAATCCACTGACAGCACGTCAACCCCGGTATACCACATCGCTCCAATTCACTCTATTCCTTGCCCTCCTTTCACCCTCCTGCATGTTCAGGCCCCGATCACACAAAATCTTTTTCACTCCATCTTTCCACCTCCAATTTGGTCTCCCTCTTCTCCTCGTTCCCTCCACCTCCGACACATATATCCTCTTGGTCAATCTTTCCTCACTCATTCTCTCCATGTGCCCAAACCACTTCAAAACACCCTCTTCTGCTCTCTCAACCACGCTCTTTTTATTTCCACACATCTCTCTTACCCTTACGTTACTCACTCGATCAAACCACCTCACACCACACATTGTCCTCAAACATCTCATTTCCAGCACATCCATCCTCCTGCGCACAACTCTATCCATAGCCCACGCCTCGCAACCATACAACATTGTTGGAACCACTATTCCTTCAAACATACCCATTTTTGCTTTCCGAGATAATGTTCTCGACTTCCACACATTCTTCAAGGCCCCCAGAATTTTCGCCCCCTCCCCCACCCTATGATCCACTTCCGCTTCCATGGTTCCATCCGCTGCCAGATCCACTCCCAGATATCTAAAACACTTCACTTCCTCCAGTTTTTCTCCATTCAAACTCACCTCCCAATTGACTTGACCCTCAACCCTACTGTACCTAATAACCTTGCTCTTATTCACATTTACTCTTAACTTTCTTCTTCCACACACTTTACCAAACTCAGTCACCAGCTTCTGCAGTTTCTCACATGAATCAGCCACCAGCGCTGTATCATCAGCGAACAACAACTGACTCACTTCCCAAGCTCTCTCATCCCAAACAGACTTCATACTTGCCCCTCTTTCCAAAACTCTTGCATTCACCTCCCTAACAACCCCATCCATAAACAAATTAAACAACCATGGAGACATCACACACCCCTGCCGCAAACCTACATTCACTGAGAACCAATCACTTTCCTCTCTTCCTACACGTACACATGCCTTACATCCTCGATAAAAACTTTTCACTGCTTCTAACAATTTGCCTCCCACACCATATATTCTTAATACCTTCCACAGAGCATCTCTATCAACTCTATCATATGCCTTCTTCAGATCCATAAATGCTACATACAAATCCATTTGCTATTCTAAGTATTTCTCACATACATTCTTCAAAGCAAATACCTGATCCACACATCCTCTAACACTTCTGAAACCACACTGCTCTTCCCCAATCTGATGCTCTGTACATGCCTTCACCCTCTCAATCAATACCCTCCCATATAATTTACCAGGAATACTCAACAAACTTATACCTCTGTAATTTGAGCACTCACTCTTATCCCCTTTGCCTTTGTACAAAGGCACTATGCACGCATTCTGCCAATCTTCAGGCATCTCACCATGAGTCATACATACATTAAATAACCTTACCAACCAGTCAATAATACAGTCACCCCCTTTTTTAATAAATTCCACTGCAATACCATCCAAACCTGCAGCCTTGCCGGCTTTCATCTTCCGCAAAGCTTTTACTACCTCTTCTCTGTTTACCAAATCATTTTCTCTAACCCTCTCACTTTGTACACCACCCCGACCAAAACACCTTATATCTGCCACTCTATCATCAAACACATTCAACAAACCTTCAAAATACTCACTCCATCTCCTTCTCACATCACCACTACTTGTTATCACCTCCCCATTAGCGCCCTTCACTGAAGTTCCCATTTGCTCCCTTGTCTTACGCACTTTATTTACCTCCTTCCAGAACGTCTCTTTATTCTCCCTAAAATTTTATGATACTCTCTCACCCAAACTCTCATTTGCCCTCTTTTTCACCTCTTGCACCTTTCTCTTGACCTCCTGTCTCTTTCTTTTATACATCTCCCACTCAACTGCATTTTTTCTCTGCAAAAATCGTCCAAATGCCTCTCTCTTCTCTTTCACTAATAATCTTACTTCTTCATCCCACCACTCACTACCCTTTCTAATCAACCCACCTCCCACTCTTCTCATGCCACAAGCATCTTTTGCACAATCCATCACTGATTCCCTAAATACATCCCATTCCTCCCCCACTCCCCTTACTTCCATTGTTCTCACCTTTTTCCATTCTGTACTCAGTCTCTCCTGGTACTTCCTCACACAAGTCTCCTTCCCAAGCTCACTTACTCTCACCACCCTCTTCACCCCAACATTCACTCTTCTTTTCTGAAAACTCATACAAATCCTCACCTTAGCCTTCACAAGATAATGATCAGACATCCCTCCAGTTGCACCTCTCAGCACATTAACATCCAAAAGTCTCTCTTTCGCGAGCGACTGTCAATTAACACGTAATCCAATAACGCTCTCTGGCCATCTCTCCTACTTACATACGTATACTTATGTATATCTCACTTTTTAAACCAGGTATTCCCAATCACCAGTCCTTTTTCAGCGCATAAATCTACAAGCTCTTCACCATTTCCATTTACAACACTGAACACCCCCATGTATACCAATTATTCCCTCAACTGCCACATTACTCACCTTTGCATTCAAATCACCCATCACTATAACCCGGTCTCGTGCATCAAAACCACTAACACACTCATTCAGCTGCTCCCAAAACACTTGCCTCTCATGATCTTTCTTCTCATGCCCAGGTGCATATGCACCAATAATCACCCATCTCCCTCCATCAACTTTCAGTTTTACCCATATTAATCGAGAATTTACTTTCTCACATTCTATCGCATACTCCCACAACTATATATATATATATATATATATATATATATATATATATATATATATATATATATATACGTTGAGATGTATAGGTATGTATATGTACGTGTGTGGACGTGTATGAATATACATGTGTATGTGGGTCGATTGGGCCATTCTTTCGTCTGTTTCCTTGCACTACCTCACTAAGACGACAAAGTATAATAAAATAAATAAAAAATATTTATTCATATATCATACTTTGTCGCTGTCTGCCACGTTAGCGAGGTAGCGCAAGCAAACCGATGAAAGAATAGCCCAACCCACCAACATACATATGTACATAAATACACATCCACACATGCACATATACATAACTATACATCTCAATGTATACATATATATATACATACACAGACATATACATATATACACATGCACATAATTCATACTTGCTGCCTTTATTCACTCCCGTCGCCACCTAGCCACACATGAAATGACAATCCCCCCTCCCCCCGCATGAGTACGAGGTAGCGCTAGGAAAAGACAAGAAAGGCCACATTCATTCACACTCAGTCTCTAGCTGTCATGTATAATGCACCGAAACCACAGCTCCCTTTCTACATCCAGGCCCAACAAAACTTTCCATGATTTACCCCAGACGCTTCACATGCCCTGGTTCAATCCAGTGACAGCACATCGACCCTGGTATATCACACTGTTCCAATTCACTCTATTCCTTGCACATCTTTCACCCTCCTGCATGTTCCATCTTTCCACCTCCAATTTGGTCTCCCACTTCTCCTCGTTCCCTCCACCTCCGACACATATATCCTCTTTGTCAATCTTTCCTCACTCATTCTCTCTATGTGACCAAACCATTTCAAAACACCCTCTTCTGCTCTCTCAACCACACTATTTCTACTACCACACATCTCTCTCACCCTTTCATTACTTACTAGATCAAACCACCTCACACACATATTGTCCTCACACATCTCATTTCCAACACATCCACCCTCCTCTGCACAACTCTATCTATAGCCCACGCCTTGCAACCATATTATTGTCGGAACCACTATTCCTTCAAACATACCCATTTTTGCTTTCCGAGATAATGTTCTCGCCTTCCACACATTTGTCAAGGCTCCTAGAACTTTCACCTCCTCCCCCACTGTGTGACACACTTCCGCTTCCATGGTTCCATCCGCTGCCAAATTCACTCCCAGATATCTAAAACACTTCACTTCCTCCAGTTTTTCTCTATTCAAACTTACCTCCCAATTGACTTGTCCCTCAACCCTACCATACCTAATAACCTTGCTCTTATTCTCATTTACTCTCAGCTTTCTTCTTTCACACACTTTATCAAACTCAAGCACCAGCTTCTGCAGTTTCTCACCTGAATCAGCAACCAGCACTGTATCATCAGAAAACAACAACTGACTCCCTTGCCAAGCCCTATCATCCACAACGGACTGCATACTTGCCCCTCTCTCTAAAACTCTTGCATTCATCTCTCTAACAACCCAATCCATAAACAAATTAAACAACCATGGAGACATCACGCACCCCTGCCGCAAACCAACATTCACTGAGAACCAATCACTTTCCTCTCTTCCTACTCGTACACATGCCTTACATCCTCGATAAAAACCATTCACTGCTTCAAGCAACTTGCCTCCCACACCATATATTCTCAATACCCTCCACAGAGCATCTCTATCAACTCTATCATATGCCTTCTCCAGATCCATAAATGCTACATACAAATCCATTTGCTTTTCTAAGTATTTCTCACATACATTCTTCAAAGCAAATACCTGATCCACACATCCTTTACCACTTCTGAAACCACACTGTTCTTCCCCCAATCTGATTCTCTGTACATGCCTTCACCCTCTTAATCAATACCCTCCCATATAATTTCCCAGGAATACTCAAGAAACTTATACCTCTGTAATTTGAGCACTCACCTTTATCCCCTTTGCCTTTGTACAATGGCACTATGCATGCATTCCGCCAATCCTCCGGCACCTCACCATGAGTCATACATACATTAAATATCCTTACCAACCAGTCAACAACACATATATATGCAGTCTGCAATCTGTTGTGGATGAGAAGGCTTGGGAAGTGGGTCAGTTGCTGTTCACTGATGATACAGCGCTAGTGGGTGATTCAGGTGAGAAACTGCAGAAGTTGGTGACTAAGTTTGGTACAGTGTGTGAAAGAAGAAAGTTGAGAGTAAATGTGAATAAGAGGTAGGTCATTAGGTTCAGTAGGGTTGAGGGACAAGTTAATTGGGAGGTGAGTTTGAATGGAGAAAAACTGGGGGAAGTGAAGTGTTTTACATGTCTGGGAGTGGATTTAGCAGTGGATGGAACTATGGAAGCGGAAGTGAGTCACAAGGTGGGGGAGGGGGCAAAGGTTCTGGGAGCGATGAAGAATGTGTGAAAGGCGAGAAAGTTATCTCGGAGAGCAAATATGGGTATGTTTTAAGGAATAGTGGTTCCAACAATGTCATATGGTTGCGAGGCATGGGCTATGGATAGGGTTGTGTGGAGGAGGGTGGATGGGTTGGAAATGAAATGTTTGAGGACAATATGTGGTGTGAGGTGGTTTGATCAAGTTAGTAATGAAACGGTAAGAGAGAGGTGTGGTTGAAAGAGCAGAGGAGGGTGTATTGAAGTGGTTTGGTCATATGGAGAGAATGAGTGAGGAAAAATTGACAAAGAGGATACATGTGTCAGAGGTGGAGGGAACAAGGAGAAATGGGAGACCAAACTGGAGGTGGAAGGATAGAGTGAAAACAATTTTGAGCGATTGGGGCCTGAACATGCAGGAGGGTGAAAGGCGTGCAAGGAAAAGAGTGAATTGGAAAGATGTAGTAAACCGGGGTCAACATGCTGTCAATGGATTGACCCAGGGCATGTGAAGCGCATGAGGTAAACCATGGAAAGTTTTGTGTGGCCAGGATGTGGAAAGGGAGCTGTGGTACAGGTGCATTACACATGACAGCTACAGACAGTGTGAACGGATGTGGCCGTTATTTTTCCTAAGGCTACCTCGTACGCACGCAGGGGGAGGGGGTGCCATTTCATGTGTGGTGGGGTGGTGACAGAAATGGATGAAGGCAGCAAGGATGAATATGTACATAAGTATATGTCTGCGTATGTATGTGTATGTTGAAATGTATAGGTATATGTGCGTGTGTGGGCGTTTATGTATGTACATGTGTATGTGGGTGGGTTGAGCTATTCTTTCATCTGTTTCCTTGCACTACCTCGCTAACGTGTGAGACAGCTACAAAGTACAATAAAAATAAAAATAATTCTTTGTGTATTTAGTAATAGAAGATTCAATGATATTTCACATGTACTTACTGTAAATAAACACCATTTTACTGCTGCTTCAATTAACCCCATGGTCTCCTTCTGCCATTACCCTGTCACTCTGAGTCTTCAATTCATCTTGTTTACCAGGTCAGTAGAGTTGACCATTATAATTGGGTTCAGCCATGACTCGTTTAGTAGCTGCTTCGGTAATTATTGTTCTGTGAGACTTTACTCCTACATCTGGGCAACTCTAGATATAATTCTACTAATTAAGTTTACATCTGAGATAACACTGTTACATAGTGGCTAACCAATTTAATAGCTAGCCAACTACAAACGGTATGCCTTCAAAATCCTAAAACTCTTCAATGGGTTCCCATGAAGCACTTCTTTCTTTGTAATATTACTCCTTAGATGTTGGCTGCAGTTTAATGGTTCAAGTAATAAAAAATTTATATGTCTGTCTTGCACCAGGTTTAATTGGTTGTTAATTGTTTAAATGCTTTTACTATTTCTTTTAATTTCAAACTTTGTTAATTTTCTGCTGTCTGTGGGAAAACTTTTTTACCATTGGATTGCTGTACAAGTATTAACCTTGCTAAAGATCTTGGCGTATATCTTCTGCAAACATTCACACTGCATGTTTATAAAGGAATTCCCATCCAAAAATTTCTTGGCTAAATATCTCATGTCACCTCCTATTTACCAAGACAGCTGAAACTCCAACACTTAAACACAGATACATACTGAGAGAGAGAGAATAAAACAACTTCAGTGAATGAACATGGGTAACAAGTGGATCACTAAGACTCAAAGCTGTGATCTGCTTTCAAAAGCACACTCTGTAGCTCATCCGTAATTGCATGGAATTTGTCAATTCAACGAGTCACAAACAAAAAAAGTGTGGAACATAGAATCAAACTTTCCTATGATACTTAAGCCATCAAGGCCAAATTAGTTTTAAAAACAAAGCTGCCTAGAAAGTCTCCTAATGTGAAAAATTAGATCAGATGAGTTAGAAAAAAAGCATCTTCTCCCAAATAATATAGCTTCTTTTGGAAGATATAAGGCATAATTCATGAAGAGACTTCAACTTTTTGTCTCTGAGTGCTTGTTGAAGACAAGCAAGAAAAAAGGTTGATGAAGTAATGAAAATGAGGATAAGGCACACCCAACTCCTAGAAGACCAATGTCCAAATCAAAAGCATAGCTAAACAGGCACTTCCAATCACATAATTAGAGCCATGAGCCTCTCAAAGCTAACAGAGGCTCAACTTTCATCAATTCACAGCCAATTCTCTTTTTAAGATTATGCCTGTGAAATTGAGAGGAGGAACTAGCCAATTATTATCCAAAGAATCCATATCAACATAAGCCATATCTATATACCAACCGAAAGTTACTGATCCATTTCTGAGACTTCAAGATTGTACTTTGGAAACATAAAACTACACAGGATCTGAGCAGGGAAAAACATACAGCTATGCAGTCACTTTCCAACATGCCCTAAATCAATTCTCAAAATGATCTTGCGCCACTAAAGGTAAAGCTTTCTTGTTGTTGCTTTAAAATAGTGACCCTCTTTCCCCCTGGGAAAGTTAATTGGAAAAAAAATGTAGCGCTTTAAATAACCTAAAAGACATCGCTGAATTGTCAATTTCCAGCATTACATGTCAAGCAATCTAAGAACACTTAAGTTTTTGAATTCACATAGATAGTATATAGGTGGTAAACATATTAAACTACGCCAACCACCCCTTGATGGATCAGCATACACAACTAATTATTCTTCAACTCCACACTTATGGCACAAAGATTTCCATGCAGAATATTTGGGGCACTTCTTCTATAGTCATTTTGAGTTTTCTTTGCTTGTTTTAAAGCTAAACACAGAGAAAAATTCTAGAATAAAGGGAAAACACACACAAAAAAAGTAGTGGTTACACTATCTATCTCAAAAAAGTTTATGTTGCTGCCATATTGTGACAGTTGATGCCAACCTCGTCTCCAGGTACACTATTTCTACAGACAACTAAGTACTTTTAGTTCATAATATACAAAAACATCCATCTGATTTTCAATATGAGGGCTAAGCTAATGGCAAGCAGGTCCACAAAGCACCAGTGAGCAAGTGTAAATGAATGGGTATGTGGTCAACAGGTCTCATCTCACCTCCATGCTGTGATGTCATAGTTCTGGCTGGGGTGCTGTAAAGTCGATGAGTACTGTGAACAAGAATCTGCCTCATGGTTTACAATGGCTCTAGGGGTTGGATATACCTCATTTTGAGAGTAAAACAGTGTTATAAACCCTCTGTAAGTATAGGCTCTTTAGGATATTCACAGTGTGGTCTCTGATTCTTATATCTGTAATGCTTTCTTGAATCATATGTATAGTGCACTAAAAAGTTTCCAAAATGTAAACAAAAGTCTTATATCTGTATTGACAACCACCATCAAAAAAGAAGTGTTAATGATATTTATGAGATCAGATTTATGTGAAAATTCTTCACTTCCTCATTAATTTTGGCAAGGAAAATCTGGCTAGTAATACAAATGATAAATCAATACATCAAATGATTCTAACCTTCATATCAAAGAGAAACAGGGGATGGATTTATGACACACACACACACAAACATATACACACACAAGGAAAATCTGGCTAGTAATACAAATGATAAATCAATATATCAAATGATTCTAACCTTCATATCAAAGAGAAACAGGGGATGGATTTATGACACACACACACACACACAAACATACACACAAACACACACACAAACACACACACACACACACACACACACACACACACACACACAAAACATACACAGAAGCTTTGCTATCCTTTCCAACATCACATATCTGAAGAGATCACTCTAAATGTAAAGGGAGGGGAAGGGACACCACACATAAATTATGCATGCTGATATATGTATACATCATGCTGGTGACAGTACCCCTATATCATTTAGTTCAGTGCAATAATCTGTGTATGCTGAATAGTGCTCATCATTTTTTAAAACATTCATCATTCACAATGTCACTGGGGTATCAAGTGATACTGCCTACCTACCAAGTGCTTCTGCAGATGAAGCAATGTGATGAGTCTTAAGACTCTGAAATTGAAACAAACAACAGTAAGAACAATGAATAATGTAACACCTATTATGATGGCAGCAATGCCTTTCATACTTGTTCTGAGTTATGATGTTTCTCATGCAGTACAGCCCAACCAAACATTTATTCTCAGCTTTCATTACACAACTTTCATGCAATGCACTATCTCTGAGTGTAACCAACAAAAGAAAAGCTAAAGCAAAAATAAATGAAAACACTGCCATACTTTTACACATAAATATCTTTTCTAGTGGTACTTCAAGCCATGAGATATGAACGAAAGGAAAGGGGGTGTAAAGGACATCCAAGGTTAGGAATTCTGGATAAACAAATAGAAAATAAAAAAATCTGCAGTTCTTTGTCGTAACAGGGAAGATGCTGAAGAAAGGCAGCATGAGAGAACATAAATTCTTAAGGTGATCTACAATCTATATATCCTATCACATTACACAACAAGGAAGCTCCTTCAAAAACAAAAGCCTGGCCATAATACATGCTTCCCTGCAATATCAATGACTGCATAGAAGCAAGTATCTAACACATGATGGGCTTAGCTTATAGAAATTCTCTTATAGATTATCACGCACTAGTTTTGGTCCTACATAACAGCTAAGGTTACAAAAGATTTGAAAGAATGCAAAATAAAGCCTTAACAATCATACATAGTTGCCCAAAGACCACTACAATACTCAAAATGCGAAACAAACTTAGTTTTCCTAGCAATGAAGACAGAACACTTGAAATCCATCTTATGACAGGACTGAAACTTCTGCGTGGTGATACAGATAATGTCTCTAAAGAATAGTTAAAATATATAAGCCATAGTACAAGTGAATCTAAATGGATCCAAATAACAGCCAACCATGTGACAATGTTTGGAATACATAATTTGTATAAAATTAGGAAGCAACAGCAATTATTGCCTTCCAAGCAGATCAATTGCTTTGACATCACTACAGATACTTATCCATCTAAGAATCGAATCGCTTATAATCTTCACCTTCAACAGTTATCCCAAACCAGTGCTCTTAAACATATAAAGAAGCTCCAAACTGAAAGTAACAGAGCCCGGTGCATCTATACTAATGGTTCTCACAATTCTGCCAATGGGAGGGCAGGTAGTGCTGTCGATGTGATCCAGCTCAATGGTAATAGATTAGAAAAAATTGTCTGAATAAACAATTGGGCATCTACCCTAAAAACTAAATTGTCCCCAATACTTATTGCTCTTGAGCTGGTAGAAATCTGCTACACACAGTTTAATCATCTCTGATTATTTATCTTCACTACATGCCCTTAACACCAGAGATCAAGTGTAACATGTTGGTCTCTAACACCAGAGACAAAAATTCAAATATTATTGTTCAAGGGAGTCAAATCAACTGCTATGGATTCCTTCTCATATAGACTTTCATGAGCATGACAAAGATGATGTTATTACAAAACCTGTATTTAGCAAAAGTGATGTTGAAAACAGCACTGGGTCTTTGATTAGAAGCCTCATAACTATAATTAGACAGGAACTAAGAGACCTGTTTAAAGCATGAAGATGAGTCCAGATAAGCAAAAGTAGAGATTTTCTATTAAAGGGAAATGTGAAAAGTAAAACATGTATGCAAAGACAGTAATAAAATCAGCAGATTACAAGATGTCGTAACTACTAGATTAAGGCTAGGCTATATGTCCTATTGGCATTTTGACCTATCTGGAGATGTTAATAACATAAGCTGTAAAGTTTGTGGCCAAAGATTTGGACACAAACTAGGACAATATGTCTTAGAATGGGAAAAAATAGCCTTTTAGGGATAGGTCTAAAAAAAACTTGCAACAAAAGTCACAACACCTTACTGTTAATAACAAGACACCAGAACTTATAAGTTTGTAACCACTTTCTGCATCTAGTTGGTAAAATTTGCCACACGAAACTGTCATGTATATAATGAAACATCTACAATGTATTGTAACATCCTATGTACATTAACCAACTAGGGTCCAAACAAGACCCTTTGTGACCTCTGCAGTCCTTCTGTGCTAACACTCACAGGATGAGCATGGGTTGCATAATAAATCTGCTGGGGTTACTACTACAAATCAAGCAATAACCAAATAGCATGATGGATGCATGAACGAATGTAAAAGTGAAAGTCTGCTGACAGTGCAGAACATGTAACGATGTAAGGGGGTAAAACAAAATGAGTGTAAGAAGCAGCAGCAGGAAAGAATCATGGATGACTAATGAAAGTATGTAGATGTGCAATAAATCCTGTACAATAACATCTGATTAAAAAATGTTAGAATGGGAAAAATATTGCATCATTAACTGTACAATAATCTATTTATCTGAGAGGGTACAAAGAAGTGCTGGAATGTTTAACCCTTAAGCACCAGGTGAACTGCCGGAAGTTTTTCATAAATTAAATAAAAACAGTCTTCAAATTTCTAGCAGAAAAGTATATGATGAAAAGAACACATGTAAAAAAAAAAAAAAAAAAAAAAAAAAAAAAAAAAAAAAAGCGAGCGAACGGTATTATGATGCTGCAGCACTATACTACAGTTGATGCATGGAGGCTCCAGCAGGGTGGCACACAAAGGGAGGGTCAAGGTAGAGCATGGGGGAGAGAGAAGTCAAGTGCCTCTGATGCAAATAAAATAATGAACTTATCATTTTTCATGAAAGAAATCCATGCAAATAGAAGGGATACTTCAAAACAAGTGGCCTAACATGATTCAATGGCAATGAGATAGCCCTAAATATATATAATTCCACAATGGGGATGATACAATCATGATTACAAACAAATATCAATATATATCTTACATTCATTCAAACTCAGTCTCTAGCTGTCATGTGTAATGAACCGAAATCACAGCTCCCAATCTACATCTGGGCTCCAAAGCCCTTTCCATGGTTTACCCCAAACGTTTCACATGCCCTGGTTCAGTTCACTGACGAGGTATACTGGGGTCAACCTGCAGTCACTGGACTGAACCAGGGCATGTGAGATGTCTTGGGTAAAACATGGAAAGGTCTGTGGGGCCTGGATGTGGATAGAGAGTTCTGGTTTTGGTGCATCACACATGACAGCTAGAGACTAAGTGGGAAAGAATGTGGCCTTTGTTGTCTTATTTTCCTGGCACGAATTCACTGATGCAGAAGGTGGTGATGCTGTCTCCTGTACATAATTCATACTGTCTGCCTTTATTCATTCCCATCGCCACCCCACCACACATGAAATAACAACCCCCTCCCCCTCATGTGCGCGAGGTAGCACTAAGAAAAGACAACAAAGGCCACATTGGTTCACACTCAGTTTCTAGCTGTCATGTAATAATGCACAGAAACCACAGCTCTCTTTCCACATCCAGGCCTCACAGAACTTTCCATGGTTTACCCCAGACACTTCACATGCCCTGGTCCAATTCATTGACAGCACGTCAACCCCGGTATACCACATCGATCCAATTCACTCTATTCCTTGCACGCCTTTCACCCTCCTGCATGTTCAGGCAGGCCCCGATCACTCAAAATCTTTTTCACTCCATTTTTCCACCTCCAATTTGGTCTCCCACTTCTCCTCGTTCCCTCCACCTCCGACACATATATCCTCTTGGTCAATCTTTCCTCACTCATTCTCTCCATGTGCCCAAACCATTTCAAAACACCCTCTTCTGCTCTCTCAACCACACTCTTTTTATTTCCACACATCTCTCTTACCCTTACATTACTTACTCGATCAAACCACCTCACACCACATATTGTCCTCAAACATCTCATTTCCAGCACATCCACCCTCCTGCGCACAACTCTATCCACAGCCCACGCCTCGCAACCATACAACATTGTTGGAACCACTATTCCTTCAAACATACCCATTTTTGCTTTCCGAGATAATGTTCTCGACTTCCAAACATTCTTCAAGGCTCCCAGGATTTTCGCCCCCTCCCCCTCCCAATGATTCACTTCCGCTTCCATGGTTCCATCCGCTGCCAGATCCACTCCAGATATCTAAAACACTCTACTTCCTCCAGTTTTTCTCCATTCAAACTTACCTCCCAATTGACTTGACCCTCAACCCTACTGTACCTAATAACCTTGCTCTTATTCACATTTACTCTTAACTTTCTTCTTTCACACACTTTACCAAACTCAGTCACCAGCTTCTGCAGTTTCTCACATGAATCAGCCACCAGCGCTGTATCATCAGCGAACAACAACTGACTCACTTCCCAGGCTCTCTCATCCACAACAGACTGCATACTTGCCCCTCTTTCCAAAACTCTTGCATTCACCTCCCTAACAACCCCATCCATAAACAAATTAAACAATCATATATTTGTATGTAGGAGAGATGGCCAAAGAGCGTTATTGGATTACGTGTTAACTGATAGGCGCACGAAAGAGAGACTTCTGGATGTTAATGTGCTGAGAGGTGCAACTGGAGGGATGTCTGATCATTATCTTGTGGAGGCAAAGGTGAAGATTTGTAGAGGTTTTCAAAAAAGAAGAGAGAATGTTGGGGTGAAGAGAGTGGTGAGAGTAAGTGAGCTTGGGAAGGAGACTTGTGTGAGAAAGTACCAGGAGAGACTGAGTACAGAATGGGAAAAGGTGAGAACAAAGGAGGTAAGGGGAGTGGGGGAGGAATGGGATGTATTTAGGGAATCAGTGATGGATTGCGCAAAAGATGCTTGTAGCATGAGAAGCGTGGGAGGTGGACTGATTAGAAAGGGTAGTGAGTGGTGGGATGAAGTAAGATTATTAGTGAAAGAGAAGATAGAGGCATCTGCATGATTTTTGCAGGGAAATAATGCAAATGAGTGGGAGATGTATAAAAGAAAGAGGCAGGAGGTCAAGAGAAAGGTGCAAGAGGTGAAAAAGAGGGCAAATGAGAGTTTGGGTGAGAGAGTATCATTAAATTTTAAGGGAACAAATGGGACCTTCAGTGAAGGGGGCTAATGGGGAAGTGATAACAAGTAGTGGTGATGTGAGAAGGCGATGGAGTGAGTATTTTGAAGGTTTGTTGAATGTGTTTAATGATAGAGTGGCAGATATAGGGTGCTTTGGTCGAGGTGGTGTGCAAAGTGAGAGGGTTAGGGAAAATGATTTGGTAAACAGAGAAGAGGTAGTAAAAGCATTGCAGAAGATGAAAGCCAGCAAGGCAGGGGGTTTGGATGGTATCGCAGTGGAATTTATTAAAAAAGGGGGTGACTGTATTGTTGACTGGTTGGTAAGGTTATTTAATGTATGTATGATTCATGGTGAGGTGCCTGAGGATTGGTGGAATGCTTGCATAGTGCCATTGTACAAAGGCAAAGGGGATAAGAGTGAGTGCTCAAATTA